>NC_052161.1:13347180-13710984 GCF_902713615.1 Scyliorhinus canicula
CAATTGGGAAAACCAAATTCTCATCACCCAGAACAGAGACATGCACTTTATTAATTCCAGGATGTGTGCTTTGCTGGGAAGGCTACAGTTATTGCCCATTCCCTGAGAAGGGAGTGGTGCACTTTCTTTAACATGGATATGTGAATGAAATGGAATAATGGGAGCAGCCAGCTCATTAAGCTGTTTCCTTCTGTGGACCACTTACAAACCACACGCCAATTATACTCAGCCCGCCTGCTTTTGAAGTGTCTTCTTGGCTCATTTGGCAGAACTCTCATCTTCTAGACCAAAATTTTGCAGCGACGAACCCCAGACCGAGTCAAACACACAAACTCGGCCGATATGCCAGTCTGAAGTCTCACGCACTGCAGACCTTTGGGATAAGATGTTCAGCAGAGGCCCTTGTTGCCTCCTTGGGTGCGATCCAACGGCCAAGCTGCACCCGGGAAGCAGCTCACGCGATCCAACGTGATCGTGCGAGGACATTGCAATGTAAGTCCCACCCATTGTAGGCGGGATCACGTTTTGGTAAATCTGCATATTAGAACAAGACAGTTAGTCTCACCTTATTGTGGAGATTCCTGAGGTACCTGAGGCTTTGGGATCTACCATCTTTGCCTCAGAGACCTTTGGCAAGTGCCGTTCAGCGCTGGGTGTGGGAGGCAAATGGGGAACCAGACAGAACGGCACTCGTGGGGGTCTCCCAGGGGACCGGAGACCCCCAGCTGCACGTCCTGCCTGGGCGTTGGGAGGGGAGGGGCAGAGGGGAGGGCGTGGATCGCTTTGGGCTGAAGGGAGGTCGGGGATCGCTTTGGGGGCCCCGGGGATTGGGACGGCATTTAAAAATGGCAACCCCGATCTCTCATTAGACTGGGAAGTTCCAGCAAGTGGGGTTATGTGCATCCTCAGCCACACACGCATTCCCCACTGAGGCCCCTTAAACAACGTGAGTTGTGTAGAATAACCGTGTGTTTCTTGCCACTGCAAGCGCCGGGAGATTTGCGGCTAAATGTGTTCACAATGGGACTTTGTTCCCGTTTGGCTGAATCGAGCCACCTGCCCTTGCGGTGAACACGCTCCCATTTAAACTGTTGAGTTTGGGGATTCCAGGATGTTGAGGGGGAAGACAAAACCTGCCAGCCCCAACCATCGCTACTTTACCTGTCTGGACTGACAACAACGTCAGCTCTCCCCCCCCCCCCCCCCCCCCCCCCCCCCCCGACTTCCCTCCGTCTTTCTGCACTGATAACCAAACGTTGATAATATTTGGGCATATCACCAGGCCCAATAAAGTGATGAGATCAAAATGAGCCAATTGCATTTCTCACTATGCCACTCACTCCCTGAGATCCAGGCTGACCTACAGATGATGACGATGGTTTCTTCGACCCCGCCACCCAACGCACACTGAAAATGGTGAAGGAGCAAGCTGGCAGACTAGACATTATAATCCAGTTTAATCCTGTATTGTGAGTGCGGGAGTGGCTGCATTTGCGTGTGCTCAGGCTCTGCCCATCCTTAAATCTTTGTTTTTATCCTTGTGTACATTTCTTTTATCTTATAATCTCCACAGTTCAGAAGGAGGCAATTTGGCCCATCGAGTCTTTACCGACCTTCTGAAAAAGCACCCGACCCAGTCCCACCCCACTCCCCCTCCCTATCCTCGTAACCAATCCACCTAACCTGCACATCTTCAGACAGTTCCTTTTTTTTTGGTGTACATGGATTTTACTATGTGCCAATATTTGTTGGTCAAGGTTTCAGCACTTTTAAGTCAAGAAAATATGCTTTAATCCCCGTTGTTTCCAACGGCTGGAGCAAGTTGGGGAAGTTGGGCTTTGGTTGCACGGCTGCATTTGGGAGATTTCCCACCCTGATGATGTGGTGCGCACCAATGGATGATGCCTGCTGGTGATCAAGATGATCCATCTGATAGTTTTGGCTTTGCGATGCACGACATTGAGGCCCGATTTTAAGAGTTGCAACGCGTCTTTACGGAAGTGGTGGCAGCACACGAGGAGGTTCTTGTAGCAGAGAGAGCACTGTCCCTGGTGGAAGCCCCCCTCCACACAGTTGAGTCCCTGTTCGATTGCCTGTCGTCCATTCTAAGGGGTTTGGGTGAGGATGAAGGGAAGTGATGAGGAGACCGGTCATGCCTGGCGTCTCCATCCGGTGAGGTGGCAGAGAAGTTACTAGCCGAGTTTCAGAAATAGCTGCTATGTTTCTCGCCTCTCGATCTGGAGGCCAAGCAACCGATGGAGCGCATTAAATCCTGTCTCTGGGCCCAGGGCTGGGTTGGCCTTTCAACCGTTGGGTCTGTGTGGTTCTGTTCCTGTTGTCCTCATAAGGGAGTTAGCCATCAGGCTGTTTACTGGCTCCCCTTCCTCCCCCAACACCCCCACCCCCCACCTCTGGTGCAGTCTGGGGAGTTGGCCACCAGGGCTCGGTCAAGGCAGCATGTTGGAAGTAATCGGGTTTGTTTCCGATCGTTGGAATCCTTGGAAGATCCTGAAGAGTGCTCTCTGTTTCAGATCCTGCTTTATCCTGAATGTCTGCGTTCTTCATGTGCCAGTGGAGTGATCTTCATCCTGATGACAGCTTTGTACCTCAGTTGCTATCCTAGACTCTACTCCCCGATAATAATTTTGTTGTCTGTTAACGTTGTCAATTCATCTGTTTGCAGGGAAGTACATTTTCCGGGTGGGCTATCCTGATTTAAAAAAAATTAATTTGGGGTACCCAATTCTTTTTTTCCAATTAAGGGGGCAATTAAGTGTGGCCAGTTGGCCTACCCTGCACGTCAGGTTGTGGTGGTGTTGGATGGTGAGTCTTGGTGTCATGGATACTCAGATACAGGACCACGTTGAGTGGTCCGGACTGTGAGGCGCCGGGGGTAGGGGGAGTGGTGGGGGAGTCCAGTGGTTCCAGGAGTGGGGTGGTCAGCCCTCCTTTCCAGGTCACTCTCCAGCCTGGGGTGTCTCTGATGACCCTTCTATCCGGAGTTCCCCCCCCCCCCCCCCCCCCCCCCCCCCCCCCCCCCCCCCCCCCCCCCCCATCCCCCTGTTTTACGATTAGGACCAGTTAATATTATTTTTGGATCTTAGCCTCACTAAAACCTGGTGTCCTCTGAGGGGGTTACTGTTCCTGGTGGTCCGGTGATTTGTTTTGTCCTTCGATCCGAGTCTGGGAGTTGGGATTATGGAAGTTCGGATTGATGCTCTTGTTCTTGCTCCCTTTTTACTACTATTTTATGGGAGAGCCCAGGCTGAGTGCTCAGGTTTGGCTGTGCCCGGTCCCTCTCTTTGTCTTTGCTTCTCCCATTTTGCCATATTGAAGGTGTAGCATGGCCCAATCTGGATCAGGAGAAGCTCTCAGTTTACTGGATTGGTCCCAAAATTTGAGGGAGTACTTCACCTACAATCTCCACTCAAGAGGAGTATCTCCTCATCCCAGATCTTCATCATTGCCACTGCTAACTCTGCCTTCAGCCCCCCCAAATCTCTCCACCTCTCTCGCTCTCTTCCTCTTCCTCAAAACCTAGATTCCCCCGTGCTAAAATCTCGGTGCGTGGCTCGGTGTCAGTTTTCATTGTGTGATGCTCCTGTGAATCGCGTTGGGACGTTGTTGCTGACTGAAAAGGGCGCTACATAAATGCAGATGTTGTGCTCCTACTCTTCACTAGTTTGCAGTGTTAGTTATTAGTGACGGGGACAGCGCCCGAGGGCAATGTTAAGTGTGTGGACTGCTGCGGGTTTCACTTTGAGCATGAAGCCATTGCCTTACCGACCTGCTGTTGACTCAGCTGCCTGCTATTACCAGTTTGTTTTGATTGCTGTCGCATATCGGATGGCCAGGCAGTCCCTCCAACTGCATCGCAGGTCCCGACAAAGTAATTAGTCTCTGTCATTCATCGGTTTTCAAAAATGTATTTGATGTGCGGCTTTTTAGCAATGAAAGCTTTGCTTTGTCCCGGGTTTATTGGAAGGAAATTTGTGCACCGAATGTGTGGTTTGTGCTGTGGAGCGTGTTGTTGCATGCACTGCGGTGAAATGTCACACTGCGGCCCACGTCCTCGAGTCTCTGCCCCCTGTGCAGCTGGACATTTTTATTTTTTGCATTTGTGTCCAATGTGCAGTCCGCACTGCACAGTTAGGTTGACTCTGGTCTTAGCTTGCAATGGGATGCTGTGATTGGATTTGAAACCCATGGCCGGGTGCAGGCAAAATCGGGCACCTGATCGCTAACCAGTGGCTCTTACTGGAAAGTGTGCGGTTTATTAGCATGCGTGTGGGGTACGTGCATGTGGGGTTACATGCGTGTGGGGTGCAGCATATATGCATGCACATGCGTTCAGCTATGCAAGTCAAGGACTGACCATCACAATGCATCTGTTCTTTTTTTAATATAAATTTAGAGTACCCAATTATTTATTTTTTTCAATTAAGGGGCAATTTAGCGTGGCCAATCCACCTAACCTGCACATCTTTGGGTTGTGGGGGTGAAATCCACACAGATACAGGGAGAATGTGCAAACTCCACACAGACAGTGACCCAGGGCCGGGATTCGAACCCGTAGTCCCAGTGCTAACCACTGCACCACCGTGCTGCCCTCTATCCATCTGTTCCCACTGAAATATTGGCGTGATATTACCCTGTCCACACACAGCGTTGGACAAGGACAGGATCAGGTTCCACATGGTCTCCCGTACAGTCATAGAGACCCAGCCAAGGATGCTCAGAGCACAGGCTTTCACCTGCAGACTGACCCTCCCTGTGGAGTGCTGGAAGTTGACAGGAAGCAGGCCATGGAACAGTAGCTAACGTGAGTTGACATCCTCAAGATGCAAAGGAATGGCATTTATTTAGCATCTTTTCATGATCTCAGATTCCCCTAAACCACGTTGCCGCCAGGTAAGGTGTATTGAAGACCAGTCACTGTCGGAAACATAATAGCCAATTTGTGTACAAAAAGTTCACATTTACAGCAATGAGATAAATGACTTGATCAACATTAATAAAAGACAGATTATTGAGGGAGATGGGGGAGGAGGGGAGGAACTCCTCTGTTCCGCTTCTTGAGGTAGTGTCGTAGGGAAGACAGGTCTCAGTTTGATGTCTGATCTGAAAAGTGTCGCCGCCGGTGGAATGCTCCACCGCGAGGGGCCAGCATCGGAGATGTGTTGAACCCTTCGGAGGGGATCTGAACCCAACCTCCTGACTCCAGGTTAGGGTTAGCCCTGATCCCTGACACTGAGCCACCGGGAACGGACACTTTACTTGAGACACAGCTGCCCTGGAAAGCTGAAACTTTTGGTTAGGAGGCTTGCATTATTCGCCATGGTCTCATTTGGTGCCCTGGCTCCTGCTTGTGTGTAGCCAATCAGTAATGAAATGCAGGTACTAGTTCCCTACTACCCACTGCACACAGGGTGCTGAGGGATTACCCTATAATGGGATGCAAATTGCATGCAATCTTGGAAGCTCTAATGCAACGTTCGGTGGATAGGGTTGCACTTGGGTCTCGGGCATCTGGTCTCAGTTCGTTGCTGCCGAGGACAGTGTTTTTAAGCAGTGATCTCCTATCCCCGAGTGCTTTAATCTGCTTGTTGTAGAACAGAGCGAGAAACACATATCCCTCCTTTTTCATTGCCTGTCAGTGTTATTTGTCATTTCTTAATAAAAGAGCAACATCATTTTCAAATGATGGTTGGTTTTGATGGAGTGAATAAAGAGAAACTGTTTGTATTGGCAGAGGGTCGGCAACCAGTTTTAAGGCGATTGACAAAACAACAAGAGGGAGCTTTTTGTTTTACACAGCGAGTCGTTATGAGCTGGAATGCACGGCCTGGAAAGTTGGTGGAAGCAGATTCAATAGTAACTTTCAGAAGGGAATTGGAGAGAGAACATTTACAGAGATATTGGGAAAGAGCCAGGTCTTTCAAAACACAGGCCCAGCAGGGTGAATGGCCAGCCCCTGTTCTGTGTCATTCTGTGATTAGATAAAATTGTCGCTGAATCACCAAATCACTTTTATTTCTTTAAAGAGAACGATTAATTACATAAGGAGTATAATTAAGGTTAATATCTGCTTCAGTGCAGATTCCTCGGAGATAAACGCAAATTTATTTGAACTTTTTCCCGTGTTTTTTGGCGGCTGGGAAACCAACGACGGGAGTATGCCAATGGTGCGACTGGAAGATCCTGCTGGTGTGAGTTGCCGGAAAATACCCCCCTTCCCCCCCCCCCCTCACCCCCATTGTCTGGCTGTTGTACAATTCCTGGTCACTGGCGAAGTCCATTTGGCGAGTGTCCAGAAATGGTCAGTAAAGATGGTAGCCTTTGACCCTAATTCTATTCTATTCTTTGACCTGACTGTTCCTCGGATGGTGATGTCCAGCACGAGGGGACATAGCTTTAAATTGAGGGGAGGTAGATACAGGACAGATGTCAGATGTAGGTTCTTTACTCAGAGAGTAGTAAGGGCGTGGAATGCCCTGTCTGCAACAGTAGTGGACTCACCAATATTAAAGGCATTCAAATGGTCATTGGATAGACATATGGATGATAAGGGAATAGTGTAGATGGGCTTTAGAGTGGTTTCACAGGTCGGCGCAACATCGAGGGCCGAAGGGCCTGTACTGCGCTGTTATGTTCTGTAATGTTCTCTGTTCTATGTTCTAATGGCGACGGTGCAGTAAGGTGGACCTACCATTGGATTAGTGGCACTCTGTGCATTTGGTTAATCTCATACCAAACTTTCCTCTATGTGTCCCTGTAAAGACAGGGTTAAAAACTCCTGTCCACAACTTCATGCGGATGTTTCCCTAGTGTCCTTTACGCAATGCTGGTTCAGCTTTAGAAAACATTTGGGGGAAAAAAACAAGTGTTTTATTCATGGGAGCAATTGGGCCTATTTGCTTAGCAGGGGAAAAAGAAACATGTGTTCCTAAAGTTGTTTTAGTGGTCTGTTAGTCAGCTTAGCCCATACTAAGAAAATAAAGAGCATCGCTGTGTGTTTACATGGAACAATTTGGAGCAGATATTAAAGCAACTCTCCCACATGCGTTCCCAGGGCCTTGTCCTCTTAAAGGCCATTGACTCCTGGTCAAACTGCTTTCCACTTGCCTCAGTTCCCGGAATGTTCCAGGGAGCGATGGCATTAAAAACAATCCGCTGCATGTTGCAGAAAGCTTCCGTCTTCACCCTGCGTCCATGTGGCAACAGGGAGCCAAACGCATGGCTGTGAGGGGTTGGAATCCTGGCTGATTGCTTCCCAGGCTGAGGTCAGATTAACAAACCCGATCATCTGGTCTGCGTGACTTTAAACTGCACCAGATGGTGCGTTTTAAGTTCATCGGTGAAGCTGTGCTCAATTGATGAAAATGATTTAACATAAGCTTGTCCACCTTGTACTCCTTTGAACCACGTGCCGATCCTGCACCGATCCCCACTCACCCACCTTGAATCTTCCCTCCTTCCAATGCTTTTAATTTAAAATTCTTGCCCTTCTGCCGGGCCTCACCCCTCCTTCCCTTCCCACCTCTGTATCTCCTCCCTCCCAGCTCTACAACCTCCTTCCTCCGAGTTACTGCCCCTCAATCCTCCTGACAGACCAGTTGAAAATCTCCCCCCTCTGCTTGGCATCCCACATGAAATGAGTGCAGATAATCTTGACCTGAGGCGGTGTGATGACGAAAATACATTAATGAGCATAAAGATTGCCCATCTCGTGGCCGATGGTAAAGGCAGGTGGTCTGTGAGATGGAAATATTTACAATGGTGCAGCGGAACATGGTTTGAGATTGGTGTCAAGGACCCTCGGCTTGCCAAGAGTTGCTTTATTCCATATTTTTCCCTGCCACATAAGTGGGGATATTTTATTCATTCGATGGATGTGCCCATCCCTAACTGCTCTTCAGAAGGTGGTGGTGAGCTGCCTTATTGAACCACTGCAGTCCATGTGGTGCAAGTACACCCACAGTGCTGTTAGGGAGGGAGTTGACCTGTTTGCTGACCCTGGCGGTTTATAGCTTTACATGGAATTGTATAGAATGTAGAAAGCAGCAACAGGCATTCAGTCCAACTGATCTCTGCCAGTGTTGATGCTCGCTAGTCTACTTCACATCAATGTATCCTTCTATTTCTTTCTCCCTCAGTCCTTTGGCTTTGTGCTTCCTCTCCCATGCGTTGTCGGATGTTGTTGGGCTCTGGGCTGCTGAAAACACTGCCTCAAATTTCCAGTTCCTTCACTCCTGCCCCTGAAGGGACGTCTCCCAGTAATCAATCACTTCCCCCACATCTGTGTCGCTGACGTGTAACGGATTTGCAAATATCCAAGGAATTACAGTTGACAGAGAGGCACCCTTACATGACGCGGAGTAACAGAACTGCAATTAGAAGGAATTGTACTGCAGTGAGCCCATCCTCCTCCTTCCTACCGCATCTTTCAGCAGCAGTCTGCAAATTCGGCAATGAGTGAAAGAGCCTTAACCACAACAGGTTTTTAAGGTACAGTAGGTTCATTATAACACCCCCGTTCAGTTGCAATTCCACCCCTCTCTCCCCGGGTCCCCAGCATGCCAACACTACCGGATTGGACGGTAGCCAGCATCGTGATGTCAGTGCACGGCGATGACCTAGCCACTGCAGGCTGTTCGCTGCTGTTGATTTTCTTTCTCTGTCAGAAAATAGGCAATTGGAGAAGTTTCGACATTAGTTGAGCAGCCTCTCACTGGGGAAACTGTAGACATGAGTGAGACATTAGGACAGCATTCCTGCCATGCACATCTGCATTTCCAATGCTTATCAGTATCATTTGTGATGGGCACAAAAAAAAAAAGCAGATCATCAATGAAGGCAAAGAACCTATTGAGATATTTTAGAAGGAAGGAGTTTGTGACAATTCTGGTGTTATACAAAACAAAAGTTTTGAAATTTGCTACTTTTATTTGCGGTGATGTGGAGATGCGGGCGTTCACCTGAGGAAGGAGCAGTACTCCGAAAGCTAGTGTTTCAAACAGACATGTTGGACTTTAACCTGGTGTTGTAAGACTTCTTACTTTGATTTGCGGTTGCAGACTTCGTCGGGTTGTGTGCGTGCTGGAGAGGGGAGGGGGTTGGAGTTGAAGGTGATAGTCGAGTCTGATAGATTCTGGCCCAGCAATCAGGAGTGGAATCCCAGCTATTTCCTTGAGACCCCCCCCCCCCCCCCCCCCCCCCCCCCCCCCCCCCCACCCAACCCGACCACGGCCTCGGCCCAGAGCAGTGAGGTTTTATACCCCATCCGATCTCACCAGAGGGTTGAGTTAAGATTAACTCTCCCCTGACCCCCTGTGGCATTCTCTGCCTGCACCCAATCATCTATGCGGTGTTCCCTCTCGGTGACACCACGGAACGGCCGATTTGGGCCCGAGTGTGTCCCGGTGGAAGGTGGTGCAGAGAATCCCGACACTCTCTGATAAGAAAAACGGGAGAAACCGTACGCAATTCTTCTGAATTATGCTGATATTGTTTACTGACGGGCGGAATTTGCTGGGCTCGTCGCACCCGACTTGGTGACGCGACAAGCCGGTGGATTTCGTGAGAGGCCTCTCGTCTGATTTACGACGCTTGAGATATCTTGTGAGATTCAATGGAACGTCGTGGGATGTCGCAATCGGGATTCCGCCCTCACAGGGTGAGATCCAGATTAGCATGCTTTAATTCTGTCTGCACCATATTAATAATAATAATAATTGCTTATTGTCACAAGTAGGCTTCAATGAAGTTACTGTGAAAAGCCCCAGGGCCTGAAGTTACTGTGATATTCTCCCAGGGCCCGGCCTCCCCAGCGAGGTGTCAACAGAACCTGGGTGGGTGGGGGGAAGAGAGCCAGGGGTCGGGCCCGGGGTGCCTTGCCCTTAAGGGGTGGGGTGAGTGGGGGTTCGAGGACCCTGGAAGAGGTAAGTTGGGTGCAGTGGGGGGGCCCAGAGGCTGAGAGGGGTGGGGCGAAGCTCGCCATTGCCTCTAAAAATGGCGCCCCATTCCACAAGTCGTCTTCCTGCACTGCCGACCTGAACTCGTTCAGTGAAGGAAATGATTCAAGTGCGGCCTTGACAGGTCGTTCCCCGTGGAGGCCAAAACAAAACCTGGCAAAGTGCCTGGCAAAGGCGGTTTCACCGCCTCCTCTGCCGCCAAGAAATAACCCGCTCAACGTGCCCAAAGGCGGACTCTGATTTTCTCCCCACCAAAACACGCCCAATGACTCCATCAACCTCAAAGTGAAGAGAACAGTTTTACCCATTTCATTGCCAACCCACAGATTCCACGAATGGCCTCCGTCCTTTCTGGGGCTGGGGTGCCTTATTAACTCCGTTAATCACATTTTGGTCTGATGTTTTTAAGTTTAATTTGTGATTCGCTTTTTGTTTAATGCAGTTTCCCTTTAAGAGACTGTCCCTTTGATTTGTCCCTCAGTTTATTTGATGGTGTTTACATAGTTATTTGTTTTGAACAAAAATAGTTGGGAGACCCCCCCCCCCCCCCCCCCCCCCAGCTGCTGTTATGACTGAATCCACCATTGTGTATACCAGTACTAAACGGCGGGATTCAGCGGCAACAGATTTAATTCCGGATCAGTACTAAAGGGGCTCGCTGTGGGATTTTGTTCCCAATTAGTTGAGTCGCGCCCAGTGTTTTTTTATTTTGCGCGTGAGTATTTTAAATCCCTTCATGATTTCACTAAAGAACAAGGTGCCATTCACAACCAAAGCAAGGGGCCTGTGCACAGACAGCCTGCTTACTCATCTTTAGATCCCCTTCCCCCCCACTCCAAGACAAAGTGAATGGCAATAGTGCCAAGGTTTAACGGAGATGGGACAGTTGGATTTGCTGAAGCACCTCCCCTGATCGCTGCGGCTTGGATTCATATCTATCTTGGACGGATGGCGTGAACATCCCCTGCAAACGTTTCAGTCGCAAATACAGCAAGTTGCATTGGTAAAGCGCCTTTAACACAGTCAGGCATTCCAAAGCACTGGGGCATGAATAAAATTAATCTTGGGCCAGATTAACGATGTAAAACAGTCTGTAGTTTAGCACTAATTTGCTCTAAATTATCGGTCTGAGGTGAGAGAGGCTATGTGCGGCTCTGATGGTTAATTTACAAAGCTGTGCTAAAGGAATTCTCTTCTTACATCTTTTATATATATCCTTGTTCAGATTAGAGAGCCGTGTCTCCTGGCTCCTTAGCTATGGCGGTACAAAATACTGGGTCTGTGATTCAGTCCCTGGGATGCGACAGCTAAAGTTAGGAGTACAAATGACAGGCTCAGAGCCTATCTGGAAATCCAACCTGTAATAGCGGCTTTGATTGAGATGGTGACGCATTATTTGGCAGAGTAGGGCAGGCTTTATTGTAAATCTAACCTCTGACCTGGCTGTGCGCAATGACTTTAGGTGTCCTGAAGATTGATATTCTTTCCCTTCAGAGATACGATGGTTAAAAAAATGTTTAAATCAAAAAATGGCGAGTTTCAGGTTGAGCTCAATTTAGATACTGGGTAAATTAATCTATGATTGAAGTTGGGCTATTGCAAGGGAAAACACATTGGGGTGCTCTGTCTCCCACGTTTCCCTCCCCCTCTTTTTGCCCCATTTCTCGGGCGGCACGGTAGCACAGTGGTCAGTACCATTGCTTCACAGCTCCAGGCTCCCGGGTTTGGCTTGGGTCACTGTCTGTGCGGAGTCTGCATGTTCTCTGCGTGGGTTTCCTCCGGGTGCTCCGGTTTATTCCCACAAGTCCCTGAAAGACGTGCTTGTTAGGTGAATGGGACATTCTGAATTCTCCCTCAGTGTACCCGAACAGGCGCCGGAGTGTGGCGACTGGGGAATTTTCACAGTAACTCCATTGCAGTGTTAATGTAAGCATACCGGTGACACTTTAAGATTATTATTATTATTGAAAGGGTAGAGGAAGCAGATCCAACAGTAATTTTTAGAAAGGGAATTGGATGCATACTTGATGGGGAAATAATTTTCAGGGCTATGGGGATAGAGCCGGGACACGGGACTAATTGGATAGCTTTTTGAAAGAGTTGGCACAGGCACAATGGGCACCATCTTGTGTGCTGACCGCTCCTAAATCTGACCCGGGTATTATCTTCTCTTCACAGAAAATGTCACTGTTCTCTGAATATCTATATGCCTGGATTTGGAAGATTCTAAGCTGTCATTAGTATAAATATGGCAAAGCTCGGGCTGTTCTCAAACATGAGCCTATGGCAATCATCGAGGCTCACATTAAGGTGTTGCTATTTTGGGCCTTGTGATTTGATCAGTTGTGATGGATTGCTCAGGAATGTTCCTTGCTGATCTATCGGGCTTGGTCCAGGAGCCATGTTCTCGCATTAACAATTCCCATTAAAGTGTTTCTGGTCTGTTTCTCCATGGGCATTTTTTTTATTGACCCTGATGGTACACACAAACATTTGGCCAAAAAGGATTAACGCCCGGAAGATGCAATTAGACTGGAAGGGTGCTTTTATTTTTGCTCAATCCATGTCTACAGCTGTTAGGAAGATGGTGCTCTTTCCTCTCAGTGTGTGCCACCCGAGCTACTATAGATGCCTTGTGGGCACAAACGGAACGCTGCGTTACTATGCAATTAGCTGCTTGATCCATATCAAACATGGCAGCCTTCGTGACCCTGTAAGCAAAGTCGCTGAAAGCCTAAAGGGGGGGGGGGGGGAGAGTATTGCTTGCAGAGGTCCCAAAATGTCATCTTTACTGCGGTGTTGGATATATTGCAGCCTTTCTCTTCATATTTTCGTCTTCCTTCAGCCTCTGTGATTCATGCAATTAATAAATTAGTAATGCAATGCGGATAATTGGCTTTTACCACAGAAACGCAATAACTATTCTTTTTTTTTATGACAGTGATTGACAACATACTTCGATATGACGGGATTAGCGATGACTTGAAGTGGTTTTGTTGCTTTCCGCGATGAAACCCATAAGGTCCCTTCTTGCTTTTTAAACATTTGTTCATGGGACGTGGGTTTTGCAGGCTGGGCCAGCATTTATTGCCCATCCCTAATTGCCTCTTGAGGGAGCCAGTCAAGAGTCAACCACATTGCTGTGGGTCTGGAGTCCCAAGTAGGCCAGACCAGGTCAGCACAGCAGATTTCCTTCCCTGAAGGACATTAGTGAACCGTGATGGGTTTTTACGACAATTGGCAATGCTTTCATGTGCATCAAAGAACAAAACAGCAAAGCAACATGCCCTTCAGCCCCCCAAGTCTGTCCGACCATGGTACCTGCCTAAACTAAAACAGTATGCACTTGCAGAGTCCGTATCCTTCCATTCCCACCCAATCGCATATTTGTCTAGATGCCCCGTAAATGCTGCTATCGTACCTGCTCCCGCCACCTCCCCAGGCAGCATTTTCCATATATTTACCACCCTCTGTGTAAAAAATCTTGCCTCACTCATCTAAGCTTTTCCCCATGCACTTTAAACCTATGTGATGGAACCATCAATTCATCAGACACGTGTTTCCGAAGTGAATCTAGGCTTTTATCGACTTACTTCAGAGCCAGCCTGTTACCTGTTGATGAACTCGAAGTGACCCAGGCTGACTCTGGACACGGATACTTATACAGCTGCACTAGGGGGAGGAGTCGTGGGCGGAACCAAAGGTGGAGCCCAGTACAAGTTCCTCAGTGCTCCCAGCGCTACTCCCCCTAGTGGTAGGAAGGCGCTACTGCGCTTACAATAACAGTGTGAATTATATACATTCATATATTACATTCACCACATATGTCCCCTAGACTCTCCTACCCCAAGAAAGAGCATCTGACTATCCACTCTGTCCATGCCTATCATAATCTTGTAGACCTCTATCAGGTCGCCTCTCAACCTCTGCCGTTCCAGTGAGAACAGACCGAGTTTATCTAACCTCTAACATCCTTCGACTTTTAATTGCAGATTTTTGTTGAATTCGCCATCTGCAGGGGTGGGACTTGAACCCGGATCACCAGAACATTACTCTGGGTCTCTGGTTTTATGAGTCCAGTGACAATACCACTACACCACCACCCCCTCCTATACAGTGATATGAAATGCGATAGAAACAAAGGAACACAAGGAGGCCATTCGGCCCTCTTGAGCCGGTCAGCTCGTTTCATTTTCTGAACTTAACTCCGTATCCCCCGACTCCCTTGCTTAACGCCATGATGTGACATGGCAAATGTTATCAGATTGTTGACATTAGAAAACTTATTAGAGGGAGGTTTTGACTTTGTCATTAGAAAGAACTATTGGGAGCGATGCTGATTTCCTGTCCTCTGTTTCACACAACCACAAAAGGTCATCATGGCCCCAATTTTCTTCCATTTGACTCTTAAGTAGACTCATTAATGGATCTTATCCCTTCCATGGTTGACCCTACAGGTCTTCAAGTTGGAGGCGAACCCCTTGTGCCAATATGTACAGGTGTTGCAGCCTTTTAGTGGCAGGAGTGACTGGCGTCGGCCACAGAACCTCTGGTTTGCTCAGTTCCAGAAGGGAATTGATGTTTTAGAAAGTGAGGGCACTTTTTGGGGGCAGGCATCCAAAAAGCCTCCTTTCCTTGAGAAGTGAGAAGTTAAGGCCTGTTCCTGTGCTGTAATTTTCTTTGTTCTTTAACGAGGCGACAGGTTTAGATAAAGGATCTGGATCGGCGCAGGCTGGGAGGGCCGAAGGGCCTGTTCCTGTGCTGTAATTTTCTTTGTTCTTTAAAGAGGCGACAGGTTTAGATAAAGGATCTGGATCGGCGCAGGCTGGCAGGGCGGAAGGGCCTATTCCTGTGCTGTAATTTTCTTTGTTCTTTGTATGCCGATAGTGCCTTGTGCAAGAGGAATTTCACCGTACGCTGCATATTTCCACTCCGTTTCAGGATTATTACTGGATGTATGCAATCCATTTTCCAATAATTTTACTGCTCTATTTCACAATAGAATGAGATATTAGCAGGTCTATTTCTGACATCCATATGGTTCCGAAAGGCCTCCGTTAAATCTATAGCATCTACTTTTAATATTGACTTTTGTGGACACTTGGCTTTATTGTATGCCAATTCTGCCACAAGAGGGGCTGGATTCACCATTATAGGGACAATGTCCCCACGCCGGCATCAAAATACTGGATCAAAGGGGCACACATTCCTCGCCCTGCAGGGGGCTAGCAGGGACCCAGAGTAAATCTCGCAGCTTTTGCTGCTGATAAGGGTCCCCGCACTTCCGGGTCAGAGGTCGCGCATGCACACGGCGACGGCCTCCAGCAGCCGCACAGTGCTCCATAGTGGACTCGGCCAACAGAGGTAGACCCACAAAGGAGACACCCCGATCGGCCGCACGCCCGACCCTCAACCCCCGCACAAACATTCCCTGGCTGCCTATAAGGCCCCCACTGGCCTCCGATCCGCCCGCCCCCGACCAGGACAGCCGCGGACCGAGTCTGCAGCCGCCACGCGAGTATCCTGACTGGCTGGATCACATTAGTTCCACAATGTCAGAACTTCAGCCAGTCGGGGGCGGAGGATGTCGGAGCGGGCCTCTGGCAAAGGCCCCAGGCGAGGAGTACGCCGCTTTTCGGGGCCCGCCGAATCGGTGACCCCGTCCCGAATTCTTGCAGGAACGTGGATTCTCCGCCCCCGTGCCGGCCGCGATTTCGACGCGAGGGTGCGGAGAATCCAGCTCGAGAAATTTAAGGAAACTTTAATCCCACAGCCTGGTGGGATTTCGGCCATGAAATTATTGTGCCACTGAAGGAGGCTGTGCCGGCCCCCTCTGGAGAAGTCCAACCCGATCTATTCTCCGGGGTCTTGGCCATTGTCTCTCTAGCCCTGTAACCCTCCAGATTTATTTATCTCAAGTATCTGTCCTATTTCCTTTTGAAATCATTCATCGTTTCTGTTTCCACCACACGGATAGACAGTGAGTTCCAGGTTATTATTACTAGCTGTGTTTAAAAACAACCGCCCCCGTCCCCCATTGTACGTCGTGCCTGAAACCTTAAATCTGTGTCTCCTAGTGCCTGTCCCATCAGATAATAGGAACAGCTTTTCTTTGTCTACCTTATGTACACCGTATCAAATCTCCCCTCATTCAAATCTCCCCGCAATCACCTTTGTTTCAGCTTCTCCAACCAAACCTTGGAGGTGCATTCGCTCACCTCTGGAAACATTTTGGTAAATCACCTCTGCTCGCTCCTCCACATCCTTCTTGGTGACGAGAGCAAGACACGATTACCTGTTGTGACCTAACCAGAGCTTTATAAAGGTTTGGCATAACCTCATTGCCTTTGTACTCAATATGTCTATTTATGGAGCCCAAGATCCCATATGTTTTGCTAATCACTTTGAATATGTCCTGACAGCACAGGTGATGGACGGACTTTGCCTGGTTTAGTTAAGTTTATGTCTCAACCTGGGACCATGCCGGAGGTCTGACTCCCAACTGATGATTTCAAACCTACTGTTTGTGTTAAATCGACACTCCTGGTTGTGGGTGGCTTGAAGCTGCATCGAGCTGATTCGCAAAAGTACTGCTGCTTAGAACCAGTACATGCACCTGAATTTGAAACGACGCCTGCTTGATCTCAGATTTCAAGTGGGAACGTGGCCAAACATGTCTGTGCACTGTGGTCTATTTTGAAGCAGTGCAAACGTGTGTGACATTGCACCTTTAAGGAAAGGTAGAATTGATTCCGCCTGCCACGTAAGCCCTTCTGTACCTTTTAAAGGAAGTAATCGGATATTTGTCACTTGTTTGGCAAGTGTGCGAGATCAAGAGGGTTAGTTTTCATATGTGAGGGTTGCAAATGCAGGAGACCTGAACCCAGCAGGACTCCTTGACACCATGAAGTATCCAATATACTTTTAAAGGTCATTTACTGTCAGCTGGTATTATATAAATACACTCTACATCCCTCTCCCGCTCCTGCCAATGCGCACATCCTTTCAAAACTGGTATAGGAGGGAAGAAGTAATGCTCCGGCCACTGTGTGCGGCGCTCCGGCCACTGTGTGCGGCGCTCCGGCCACTGTGTGCGGCGCTCCGGCCACTGTGTGCGGCGCTCCGGCCACTGTGTGCGGCGCTCCGGCCACTGTGTGCGGCGCTCCGGCCACTGTGTGCGGCGCTCCGGCCACTGTGTGCGGCGCTCCGGCCACTGTGTGCGGCGCTCCGGCCACTGTGTGCGGCGCTCCGGCCTCAGTGCGTAGTGCTCTGGCTACTGTGTAGTGACACCACAAATAGATCCAGGGAGGTTTCTTCTGGTTTAGAAAAGTGCACACAAGGAGAGAAGCAAAGAGTTGAGAAAGGGGAGATTCTGGAATGAGATAGCAGAGGGATTTGAAGATAGGCACGTGCACTTTACCATTTACTGCTTTGGACGCTAACACCAGTGGATAGGAACAGGGACACTTGTGAAGGTTAGCAGAATCTGGTATAGGCCAGGGTATTTGCAGCAGGGTTCTGGCGTGTTGAAGTATATGGGGGGGGGGGGGGGGGTTTGGGATGTTTGGAGACCATTGGATTATTTGTGTTTGGGGATACTGAAAGCTTGTATATAATGTTTCAGTGTGGAGAGAGTGAAGGCGGTTGGTAACTCCTACCTGATCTCATGACAAACTTGACGCAAACATGGACAAAAGAGCTGAACTCCTGAGGTGAGGCGAGAGTGACGGCCCTCGACTTTGAAGCAGCATTCGACCAAGTGTGACATCAGGGAGCCCTGGTAAAGCTGAAGTCAATGGGAAACGGGAGGGAAAACTCTCCATTGGTTGGAGTCATTCCTCACACTACTGGTGATAGTGGTGGTTGTCGAAGGTCAGTTTCCTCGGTCCCAGAACATGGCTGCCACAGGGAAGTGGCCTGGGCCCAACTATCGTCAGCTGCTTCATCAATTATCTTCCCTCCGTTAAAGGTCAGAAGTGAGGATGCCCATTGATGATGATTACGCTATGTTCAACACCATTGACAACTCCTCCGATTCTGAATCAGTCCGTATCGAAACGCAGTAAAACCTGAACAATATACAGACTTGGGCTGATAAATGGCAAAACACATTTGTGCAACACAATGCCAGGCAATTATCCATCTCCATCTCAGGGTATCTAAGCACTTTCCCATGACATTAAATGGCCGTAACATCTCTGAATCCCCCACTATCACTATCTTGGCGATTACCATTGACCAGAAACTGAACTGCACTATGAAATGAAAATGAAAATCGCTTATTGTCACAAGTAGGCTTCAAATTAAGTTACTGTGAAAAGACCCTAGTCGCGACATTCCGGCGCCTGTTCGGGAAGGCTGGTACGGGAATTGAACCGTGCTGCTGGCCTGCCTTGGTCTGCTTTGAAAGCCAGCGGTTTAGCCCAGTGTGCTAAACCAGCCCCTTACTAGCCATATAAATACTGTGGTTACAAGGGCTGCAAATTCTGTGATGAGTAACTCACCTCGTGACTCCCAAAAGTCTGTCCACCATTTACAAGGCACAAGCCAGGTGTGTGATGGACTATTCTCCCCTTGCCTGGTGAGTACGATATCAACAGCACTCAGGCTTGGCACTACCCAGGATAAAGCAGCCCGCTTGTTTGACATCCCATCCACCACTTTCAACATTCACTCCATCCACCACCAACTCACAGTCGCAGCCACGTTTACCATCTTCAAGATGAACTGCAGCAACTTGCTAAGACTTCTTTGCCAACACTGTCCAAACCCACAACTGCTGCCATCTAGAAGGACATGGACAGCAGACACATGGCAGCACCACAACCTGCAAGTCCCACTCCAAGCCGCACGCCATCCTGGCTTGGAAATATATCCTTCACTGTCACTGGATCAAAATCCTGGAACGCCCTCCCTAACAGCACAGTGGGTGGATCTACACCACATGGACTGCAGCACTTCAAAAAAGGCAGCTCACCACCTCCTTCTCAAGGAATGCGTAACAAATGCTGGCCCAGCCAGCCAAACCCACATCCCACGAACGAATACAAAGATAAATATTCACTTCAGTGGGAGGAATGATGCACTGCAAAATAAAATTAAACACGCACATATAAAATAAGGTCATGCTCAGAAATTCTCCATTTCTACATGTGGCCAAACAATAAAACCCTCCTGAGCTGAATGGTCAGCTTTTCTTTCTGCCAGCTTTGGCCTTTTGCACCTTGAGGGCAACATCTTTTACTGAGCTCCCCACTGGCCTTCCCTTACCCCACCTCGGCGCAAACTGAAATAATGAATGCTGCTGAGCTGTTCAACTCTGGGAGCCATCTGGCAAAGTCTTCTGCCAACGTCCATTGACGGCCCCGATCCCGCTCAAGTAATTGGATAATGAGGAACAGCCTGTCTAATTCCTCCCAAGGAATACTTGGCGCAGAGTTGCGCTGAGGTGAATCCTTGCATTTCATAATTGGCATTCTGAGTTCGGGGGCCAGATTCTTCAGGCTCCACCGCTGCCAATGGGATTCCCCATTGTGTCCACCGCACGCCGCTGGGAAACCCGTGCGGCAGGGGCTGGCCCTCGGTGGAACTGGAAAATTGCGCCCCAACACTAAATGGGGGTCAGACCTTGGACCTTGGCATTCGATGTGGTCAGAATGTTTGCACCAAGCTATCACCATCTTACTTTTACTGAATGTGAGCCAGCCTAAATTCTTTTGTTAGCCGTTCTCCCTCCCCATCCAAACATTTGGGGCGGGATTTTCCGACCCTACGCCGGGTCGGAGAATCCCCGGGAGTGGGGGTGGGGGGGCGTGAATCCTGCCCCGCCGCTCCGACACCGGCTGCCATATTCTCCGCCGCTGGTTTTCAGGCGGAGGCGGGGTTAACGCCACGCCGGTCGGGGGCCGTTGGCAGCGGCCCCCCCGGCAATTCTCCGGGCCCCGATGGGCTGAACGGCCATCAGTTGCTGGCCAGTCCCGCCTGCGTGAAATGGACACAGTCCCACACGGGGGGACATGGCTGGTAGACTTAGTGGAGTCCTCGGGGGGGGGGGGTCGCGGGGCCCCCGCAGTGGCGTGGCCCGCGATCGGGGCCCACCGATCTGCGGGGGGGGGGGGCCTGTACCATGGGGGCACTCCTTCCTTCCGCACTGGCCTCTGTGGGGCTCGATTATGGCCGGCGTGGAGAAGAACCCCCCTGCGCATGCGCAGGAACACGGCGGCCGGTCTGCTCATGCGCAGGAACACGGCGGCCGGTCTGCGCATGCGCAGGAACACGGCGGCCGGTCTGCGCATGCGCAGGAACACGGCGGCCGGTCTGCGCATGCGCAGGAACACGGCGGCCGGTCTGCGCATGCGCAGGAACACGGCGGCCGGTCTGCGCATGCGCGGAACCATGCCAGTGGTTCTGCGCATGCGCCAACTCGCGCTGGTTGGCGCAGCACCAACGCCTCCTGGAAGTGCAGAGGATTTGGCAACGTCTGGTTGGCCCGACGCCAGAGTGGTTCTCGCCGTTCTCAGCGCCGACCTCGGGCCATCCCGCCAATTGCGGGAGAATCCCACCCATGGTCTTTTCTATTCATTTCACTGGCTCTTTATGAAGAGAACGCAGGTAACAGAAAAAGCTTTGCTTTCAAATTTCCTGCATCCGATCATTGGTAAAGTGATTATCTCAATCTGTTTCCAGTTACTGAAAGCTGAGATCAATCAGATCAGCAGTTCCATTGTCCCTCTTTCGAGCAGAATGTAAACACACAGGGCAGTGAAGGGACCAGGGTGAGGGTTAAGGGTAATACGGGGATGATCAATGCACTTTGTGTAAGCACATTCCTGCTCAGAGGTCCCTGGACTCCATCACATCACTCAGCGCATTGACAGACTTTGGGATATAAAAAGTGATGGAAAGTCTTGTGCTGATCAGCCTGTGACTGCTGCCCTTCGAGTGAACTGTTCAGACTCTCGGGCTCACACTAAAGGCAGACTGGCTGCTGTTTACCTTTTGCCAGCTCTGTCATTCTAGAATGTGTCTGCTTCTCTCTGCAGTTCCTTATGCCAGATTTGAGAAGTTTTGGGGGGGGGGGGGGGGGGGGTGGAATAGAGCGGATGGGGAGGGAAGAGGACAGCTGAGGTGAAATGCACAGTCTGCCCAAAAAAAATTAGCTAATTTTCTTTTCACAAAGCCTAGAGTGCTGGGTCTAGCTATGCCTGACCTGCGAGGGCTTTGTTGTTCGTAATGTAGCCAACACTCCTGAATCTCTTGAAAGTTGCATTCACAATTCACATAATTTCACCCAGAGCTCATGGTTGTATCCAGGAAAGTTAAACATGCAGAAAAGCTCGCTCGTAAACTCCAAACGTTTCAAATTCTTGAAACCACAAATGAAATAGTAAGTGCGGACCAGTACCGGAAAGTTCCTCAGCGCCAACATCCCTCGCCCATGATGAATGGAAAAGAGTTCAGCAAATCAATGCATTATTCTCCTGTCGTGAGAAAAAGCCATTCTCTTCTTTGGTTTGCAAAAATCTTTTTGTCGTAACCTAACATGTCACCATTTATTGTGGATCTACAGCCAACCGAGCTCCGCAGCAGAGGAATAAGAAACAGATACGTTTGTACAGTCGCTCTGAGAATTGTCTCAAAGGGCTTCCCGTCCGATGCACGACCTTGAGGTGCAGTGACTGTTGATTTGGCCGACACAGCCACTCTTATGTGTACAGTAAGCAATAATCATTTAATGGTCTAGATTTCCTGTTCAGTGTTATTCTCCCACTCCTGCTTGAATGCCAAGGAATCGAGGCCAGTCCGCTTTGGCTGATGTTGGCCGAGGGAGGCAGGTTAGCCAAGGCCTGGACAGGATAGAGCCAACTTCGTGCTCTTCCCAGAGTGGTGCTGTGGGATCTTTGACATCCCTTTCTGGGCAGGTTTAGCACACTGGGGCTAAATCGCTGGCTTTCAAAGCAGACTAAGGCAGGCCAGCAGCACGGTTCAATTCCCGTACCAGCCTCCCCGAACAGGCGCCGGAATGTGGCGACTTGGGGCTTTTCACAGTAACTTCATTTGAAGCCTACTTGTGACATTTCTATGGATTATTGGAACAGGGCCTTAACATGGGCATAAAGTGTAGCATTTCCTCAGTACTGCACTCCCTTAGCGTTTCTTGTGGGAGGTTTGGTTGGGGTGTATAGTTTCTGACATCTTCCTTTGGGGCCAGTATTAAAAGAAAGACTTGCATTTACATGGCGCCTTTCATGTCCTTGCTCTACATCAAATGCTTTATGGGATGGGATCGGGAGACGGGATCCCTGGTCGTGCACTCAGAGCATGCGCAGACCAGCTGGCAGAGGTGTTCGCGAACATCTTTAACCTGTCCCTACTCCACTCCGAGTCCCCACCTGCTTCAAGAAGACCACCATCATAGCGGTGCCAAAGAAGAACCAGGCAACGTGCCTCAATGACTACCGTCTGGTGGCCCTGACCTCAGTCGTAATGAAGTGCTTCGAGAGATTGATCATGAAGCGCATCACCTCCATACTCCCAGAACGCCTTGATCCACTGCAATTCGCATACCATCAACAGGTCCACATCAGACGCCATTTCCCTGGCCCTACACTCATCCCTAGAGCATCTCGAAAACAAGGATTCCTACATCAGACTCCTATTCATTGACTGCAGCTCCGCCTTCAACACCATAATCCCAGCCAAGCTCATATTAAAGCTCCAAAACCTAGGACTTGGCTCCCCACTCTGCAACTGGATCCTTGACTTTCTGACCAACAGACCACAGTCAGTAAGAATGAACACCAACACCTCCTCCACAATAGTCCTCAATACCGGGCCCCGCAAGGCTACGTACTTAGCCCCCTACTCTACTCCCTGTACACAAACGACTGCGAGGCAAAATTTGGTTCCAACTCCATCTACAAGTTTGCTGACGATACGACTATAGTGGGCCGGATCTCGAATAACGACGAGTCAGAATACAGGAGGGAGATAGAGAACCTAGTGGAGTGGTGCAGCAACAACAATCTCTCCCTCAATGCCAGCAAAACTAAAGAGCTGGTCATTGACTTCAGGAAGCAAAGTACTGTACACACCCCTGTCAGCATCAACGGGGCCGAGGTGGAGATGGTTAGCAGTTTCAAATTTCTAGGGGTGCATTTCTCCAAAAATCTGTCCTGGTCCACCCACGTCGACGCTACCACCAAGAAAGCACAACAGCGCCTATACTTCCTCAGGAAACTAAGGAAATTCGGCATGTCCACATTAACTCGTACCAACTTTTACAGATGCACCATGGAAAGCATCCTATCAGGCTGCATCACAGCCTGGTATGGCAACTGCTCGGCCCAGGACGCAAGAAACTTCAGAGTCATGAACACCGCCCAGTCCGTCACACAAACCTACATCCCATCCATTGACTCCATCTACACCTCCCGCTGCCGGGGGAAAGCGGGCAGCATAATCAAAGATCCCTCCCACTCGGCTTACTCACTCTTCCAACTTCTTCCATTGGGCAGGAGAAACAGAAGTCTGAGAACACACATGAACAGACTTAAAAACAGCTTCTTCCCCACTGTCACCAGACTCCTAAATGACCCTCTTATGGACTGACCTCATTAACACTACACCCTGTATGCTTCACCCGATGTCAGTGCTTATGTAGTTACATTCTATATCTTGTGTTGCCCTATTATGTATTTTCTTTTATTCCCTTTTCTTCCCATGTACTTAATGATCTGTTGAGCTGCTCGCAGAAAAATACTTTTCACTGTACCTCGGTACACGTGACAATAAACAAATCCAATCCGATCCAATGCAATTACAGCCAATAATACTCTTTTTTTTAATGGGGGAAATGTTTAGACACCCCCCCCCCCCCCCACTTTTGCTGGGTGCGTTTGAGGCAGGGGTGCTCATAAAATAAGATGGATGGCTGGCCCACTGCTTGCCTGGCTTTCCTCAAGCTGCCCCCCCAATAATGCAGAGGGTGGGTAAGGGATCTGTCAGCCTACCTGCCCTTAGGCTTATTGAGGCCCTGATGTGGCCAATTAAGAACCAGATAAGTTCCGGCTAAACAATCCTCATAACTTATGTTGGAAAGTTTCAATCAGAATAAACATTTGAATGACACTTTAGCCCAGTATGGTGGAGATTTCAAACGAGATGTTTAATGTTTAAACTGATCTGCTCACATGTTTGCTAAGCGATACATTGCATTATTTTAGAGAGGGCTAGGAAATTGCCCCGGTGAAACGTTCATTATACTGAAATCAGATTTTGTGAGCATTGTGGTTGTGGGATCTTGCCGTGTACGTGTTGGCTGCCATGTCCCTCTACATCACAGAAGTCACTGCTCAATCAAAGCAATTCACTGTGTACAAGCTTTGCTACTTAAGAAAGGGAGATATAATCAGATCACAGTTTGAGTATGGAAATTTAAGGAATTTCTTAGTGACCATGGGCACAATCCAATGGCCACGCTGCTCCGGAAAAACAGCTTGCCCAGGCGCAGGGTGGCTGATAAAAGTCGAGAGACTCCGCTCCCAGGATCTACCCAGCTTGCAACACCATGGGAGACCCAACGCAATCTTGTGAGACGTTGCGATGTAAATCATTTTTTGGCAAATCTGCATATTCGAGCGAGACAGCTAGTCTCACTCTTAACGTGCATATTCCCGATACCAGAGGCTTTGGGATTCATCCCCTTCGCCACAGAGACCTCAGGCGAGCACCGTTCAGCACTGGCTTCCATAAGGCATAGGAACAGAATTAGGCCACTCGGCCCATCGAGTCTGCCCCGCCATTCAATCATGGCTGATATTTTCTCATCCCCATTCTCCTGCCTTCTCCCCATAACCCCTGATCCCCTTATTAATCAAGAACCTATCTACCTCTGTCTTAAAGACAGAGTCCCCACAAGTCCCTTAAAGTCCCCACTAACGGGGAACAGACCGAACGGCACTCGTGGGGGTTTCTCAGGGGCAGAGGCCCCTAGCTGCAGGCCCTTTGGGCAGGGTGGTGTCTGACACTGCAAGTGCCACCGGGGCACCCTGACAGTGCCACCGGGGCACCCTGACAGTGCCAGCCTGGACACCCTGACAGTGCCAACCTGGCACCCTGGCAGAGCCAGCCTGGGCACCCTGACAGTGCCAACCTGGCACCCTGGCAGAGCCAGCCTGGGCACCCTGACAGTGCCAACCTGGCACCCAGGCAGAGCCAGCCTGGGCACCCTGACAGTGCCAGCTTGGACACCCTGACAGTGCCAGCCTGGGCACCCTGGCAGGGCCAGCCTGGGCACCCTGACAGTGCCAACCTGGCACCCTGGCAGAGCCAGCCTGGGCACCCTGACAGTGCCAACCTGGCACCCTGGCAGAGCCAGCCTGGGCACCCTGACAGTGCCAACCTGGCACCCTGGCAGAGCCAGCCTGGGCACCCTGACAGTGCCAACCTGGCACCCAGGCAGAGCCAGCCTGGACACCGACAGTGCCAACCTGGCACCCTGGCAGGGCCAGCCTGGGCACCCTGACAGTGCCAGTCTTAAAAAGGCATCTCAATCTCTCGCTATACTGGGGAGTTCCAGCGCGCAGAGCTCCCGGATGTACAAATCGGGCAGTGTGTAGCCTCGACTGCGTGTTCCCCACTGAGGCCCAGTGGCTGGTTCAGCTCACTGGGCTAAATCGCTGGCTTTTGAAACTAACCAAGGCAGGCCAGCAGCACGGTTCGATTCCCGTACCAGCCTCCCCGGACAGGCGCCGGAATGTGGCGACTAGGGGCTTTTCACAGTAAATTCATTGAAGCCTACTCATGACAATAAGCCATTTTCATTTTCATTATACAATGTGAGTCGTGTTGAATAGCCATGTGTAGGGGAGCACGCGGCTAAACAGGCTCGCTCTGGTACCTTAGAACATAGAACAGTACAGCACAGAACAGGCCCTTCGGCCCTCAATGTTGTGCCGAGCCATGATCACCCTACTCAAACCCACGTATCCACCCTATACCCGTAACCCAACAACCCCCCCCCCATTAACCTTACTTTTTTAGGACACTACGGGCAATTTAGCATGGCCAATCCACCTAACCCGCACATCTTTGGACTGTGGGAGGAAACCGGAGCACCCAGAGGAAACCCACGCACACAGGGGGAGGACGTGCAGACTCCACACAGACAGTGACCCAGCCGGGAATCGAACCTGAGACCCTGGAGCTGTGAAGCATTTATGCTAACCACCATGCTACCCTGCTGCCCCATTTGTTCCCATTTGGATAAATCGAGCCCCATGTCGTAATTGGGATGTTAAATCCGAGCCACAAAAGTAATTGGGCAGCAAAATGGATTTACATAATAACCTCACTACAACAACAATGACAATATATATTCACATAGTGCCTTTAACATGATGAAGGGTCCCAAGGCAAGAGCGTTATAAAGCAAAACATTCCACCGAGTCACATAAGGTGATGTTAGGTCAGTATGGGGTGGCACAGTAGCACAGTGGATAGCACTGTTGCTTCCCAGCGCCAGGATCCCAGGTTCGAATCCCGGCTTAGGTCACTGTCTGTGCAGAGTCTGCGTCTACGTGGGTTTCCTCCGGGTGCTCCGGTTTCCTCCCACACATTCCGAAAGACGCGCTGTTAGGTGAATTGGACATTCTGAATTCTCCCTCAATGTACCCGAACAGGTGCCGGAATGTGGGGACTAGGGGCTTTTCACAGTAACTTAATTGCAATGCTAATGTAAGCCTACTTGTGACAATAAAGATTATTATTATCACCATTATTGTCCAAAAGCTTGACCAAAGAGGTGAGTTTTAAGGGTTGTCCTGAAGGAGGAAAGCGCATTCGAGGGGAGGAGGGAGAGAAATTCCAGAACGTGGAGTCGAGGTAACCGAAGGCAGGGCCACCAATGGTGGAGTAATTATGATGGGGAATCCACAAGAGGTCAGAACTGGAGAAGCGTAAACCTCGGAGGGTTTGGGGGGTATTTCAAATTGAGCTTCATTTGCACGCTTGCAAGTTTTGCTTTCCATGTCGAGGTAGGATATGGGCACACACTTGGATGGATCTAGGTAGCAGACTAGGCCTCATTGCAACAGGCTATTCCAGAGGTGAAATGTAGCAACAAGGTGGCTGTAAACAGAGGCACTCACTACTCGAGGCAGCTCAAGTTTTTCAATGACTTGATAATGTGCGATGTGACTGGAGCAAAATAGTTGCCTTCTGACTATATCCCATGCTCAGGCACCAGTGGGGGCAGGAACTGCTTCTCATGCCCGGAGTTTGTTCTTGTAAATGCAGCCCCGATCATGGTAAAGTCCTAACAAAAAGGAGTGAGGAATGACTAACATTCGATGTACCAGTGTTAAAACCATCCACTGATCCAAGCCCAAGCGCAATTTTAAAATTCAAATTGGCATTCTTCCCTGCTGTATGCAGTTTTTGAATGAAGCATAATATTTAAATATAGAGTCCCTAGTTGGCTGTAATAATTGCCCAATTAGTAATGCTGAGTGTAAGATGAGCAGTGAACTGAATCTAATGCTACATCTGCCTGACTGACCCAGCAAACTTGTGGGGATTCCTCCCAATCGCTCGTGGTGCTGTTCAGCAAGTCTTCACACGAGAATATCCAACTCCCATCAAAAGTGTTGGATGCCGCTTCCAGATGCAAGAAAGCGAAGGTCAGTGGGTTGCACTCTCGCCTCAGAGCCAAGAAGATTGTGGTTTCAGGTCCCAGCCCAGGAGTTGAGCACACAAACCTGGGCTGTCGCTCCAGTGCGGTACTGAGGGAGTTCCGCGTTACCGGTGAAGTTGTCTTTCAGAGGCCCTGTCTTCTGCCCTCTTGAGGAGGATGTAAAAGATCCCGAGCTGCCATTTTGAAGAAGACCATTTGTGCTATCTTAATATCTCTGGTGTATTGGCCAATACTTACCCCTCAGTCAAAATCACTGCTGAAATTATTGGGTCATCATCACATTGCTTTTTGTGGGAGAACTTGCTGTGCACAAATTTGCTGCCACTGTTTACAACAGTGATCACACAACAAAAGTACTTAATTGGCTCGAACAGACTTTGGAATATCTGGAGATTGTGAAAGATGCCCACAAGTCTTTTCTTCTCAAGCTCCATTTCCTGTACTCCCAGACACAGTACAGGAATTAGCTTTGATTTCTACCCATCATACTCAGTGCAACCTTGCCTTACCTCACTCTGCTTTAAGCAGTACTGCCGTGGGACAACCTCCTCTTAACGACATAACTTCCTGACTTGTGAAGAACTTACAGCACGGAAACTGGCTATTCTGCCCAATAGGTCTATGCTAGCGCTTGTGCCGTTTGTGAGCCTCCTCCCACTTGGATTACAAATTCAAATTCCAGAACGATCGTCACCGACTGTTCCAAACATGTGACTCATCGCCCAACCACATACTTTTAAGTCATTCCTCGCCGGGACCTCAGAATGGCAGAACCTCTTTCCTCTCCCGATCTTTTTCTTATTTTTGTGATCTTCGGGGCTTTTGAAAACTGAAGCTGGTGCCTCCGGGTCACTGCCAATTTAAAAGCAGACGTTTGAAAACTCGCTGGTGCCTTGCAACCGGGGCTGGTTCCCTCACCTCGATTTCTCAGCAATGTGCTGTGACACACAGGCCCGAGAATTCAGCTCACGTCTAGTTGACTGGGAAGTCCTCATTCCAGTCGCTACAGCAAATTGCATACTCACTCTTCCAGCTGACGCCTGAGCCACGTTCCTGTTTCCAGCCGGGTTCACTCGTCGTTGAACCTACCTCCCCTCGTTGGAAGAATATAGTTAGTTGGTGAATCGGAGGGTGGTTTCAAACTTCAGTTGTGAGCACTCGGTGTGGATATGGCGGCACGTCGACATCGGCTTCTGAGCGTGCTGCCTTCATTAAAATGTCGGGAGGAGTAGTTTGCGACTTTAAACCATCTGGAGACTCCGGCGAGAGGGTTGTTTATAAAGTGAAGGAAAAGTGTTGCCCCCTCCACAACTCTGGTACTGTGGCATCGTGTGCAAATAAAAAAACAGTCGCAGAGCATTGAATCAACACGAGGGGATTGTGTCGACTGCTTAACAGATGCATCGCTGTGCTGATAATGGGCTACAGATGTTTTGCCACTGGCTGTCGGCGTGATACGAAGGAGAGCTGGATAAAACGTCAGTCTTGTCGCTGTTGTTTGATTACCTTCCCTCTCCCTATTGAGGTATGCCAACTCCCGTACCAGCCTCCCCGGACAGGCGCCGGAATGTGGCGACTAGGGGATTTTCACAGTAACTTCATTGAAGCCTACTCGTGACAATAAGCGATTTTCATTTCATTTCATTTCTTTCTCAATTCAGTAAATTTCGCAGTGCCAGTAAATGCTTTGTTTCGCCTGAGTATATCGGTGTGGGAGGTTGAAGACTAAAAGTAGCAGGTTGGGCCTTTTTGTATACTGACAGAGTGACCTCTGGCAAGGGACAAAGAAACGTTCCATTTTTATCAAGTCAGGGGCCCCGGGAATAGGATCAGGCAGCGGAAATGGGCCCCCACCGGGAGCTGGCATTTCTGGGGCTGGGTCTTCACCAGTCATTGTTAGTTGATTGGCAAAAAAGATACTGCATTCAAAATAGTTATTGTTTGACCAACATAATCAAAACTAGATTATCTGATCATTATCGCTTTGCTGTGTGGGATCCTGCTGTGCACAAACTACCGCATTCACTATATTCCGAAAGTGACTACACTTCAGAAGTAGTTAATTGACTGTAAAATAATTTGGACATCTGAAGATCATGGAAGGCACTACAATAACTGTAAGTCTTTCTTTGAAGGGTTAAAGAGGCTGGGAGCCATTAAGTCTTTTTCCAGATTATCCGTATTTTCTTTCAAAAAGAGGGAATTTTTCCCTGCCTTTTTGTGATTTATTTTTAAGGTGGAAAACCTAATCAATCATCACTGTTCAGTTCATCGAGGTTATTAATAGTCACCTGGGAGCACTCGACAGAATTTGATGAAAAAAGAGAGATATGCTGGCAAAGCTTTTCATCTTGAACTCATAGCCGTAGAGTGTGACAGCACAAAAAGAGGCCCTTTGGCCCATCATGTCTGCGCCAGTCATCAAGAACCTATTTATTCCAATCCCATTTTGCTCGAAGGTCACATAACGATTAACTCACCAAGACAGATGCTAGAATACCAAATTTCAAAGGGGATGACTATTTATAATGCGTGAGCAGAGGGTGTTGATTGGTTGGCAAGTAGACACTGATTGGTTGACGTGTTGCCGCTGTTTTTCAAATGTTGCCATGGGATCTTGATCAAATACTGCCCCCAGCTGAGGACAATGCAACAGCTCCTCAGTCTGACACTGAAGTGCGTATCGGCCAACGTTTAATACTCGAGTCATAGAAAGAGACTTAATCCTGTAATCTTCTGAGAAACCTGCAAAACTGGACTACGGTGCGATTGTGGCCACGAGTACCAGACCATGGTGCACCGAGGTGCCTGTAAGATCTCCTGCGAGAGATAGCTCATTTCTCCACTTGGCATCTCTGGTGACATTGAACGGATAGCCAAACTAGACCTCCCATTATCACCTTTCCCCTCTCACAAAATAGCAGTCGTTGAATCATTTATCGCCGGATTGGGATGGAGCCCTGAATTCAAACTGTGCAATCAAGTACATGAGGGAGAAGGCAGTAGAAGAAGTATGAAAAGGGATAGGAGGATGCTCATGTGAAGCATTGACATCAGCATAGAATATGTGGGCTGAATGGCCTGTTATTGTGTTGCAACCCCTTGAGTAACTCCGTAATTTCAATGTAACACAGGTTAGCCCCCTGCTAGCGAATTGTATCCAATTCTTGGTAACTTAATTTCAGAAGGACATCAAGGCTTTGGAGAGGGTGCAGAAGAAATTTATCGGAAATTTATCCGGGATGAGGGAGCTAGTGGAGAGCCTGTCAAAGTTGGGATTGTTCTCCTTGGATCAGATATGGTTAAAGGCAGATGTAATAGAGGTGTACAAAATGATGGCCGGAGAGTGTTCCAGACAGAATGAATCTGCTCTCTGACTGTCCGTAATCAGTATGTTTTATATGGAAGGTGGTGTGTCTTTTCTTACTTTGGATTGTAAATACCAATTAAATAATTCAGCAGCAAGCTTTTGTGACTTTACGATAAGGTCATTTATTCTCACGCCCGTACCTCAAATAAACAGTAGTCACACATTTGGTGTCACGCGCACACACACCAAAAAGTAAATACAGAAAAAGATAGTGCAGCTTTGCAGGTTACAGTTAATTCAGTCTCTGATATACAATTGCTGGTCTCCCAGGTGGCAAGCCTGTGATTTCTTCAATGGATTTAATGGTTTAAAGTTGAAGTGAGGGTTTTTCTAAAGTGAGGAGTTCACAGCAAGTTGCAAGGCTACTTTTAGTCAAATACCTAGGAGTATGGTTCTCAGGTGAACTTTGAAAACTGGAACGGGTATAGCACTGTACTTTGGCTGCTTGATGGGCTGAAGCTAGTTTCAGAGCCTGGTTCTCAAACTGGTAACCACCGATGGTTATTAAAAGGCAAAGATGGGGGGGGGGGGGGGGGGGGGGGTGCGGCATGTGGCGCAGTGGATAGCACTGGGACTGCGGCGCTGAGGACCCGGGTTTGAATCCCGGCCCTGCGTCACTGTCCGTGCGGAGTTTTCACATTCGCCCCATGTCTGCGTGGGTTTCACCCCCACAATCGAAAGATGTGCAGTTTAGGTGGATTGGACACGCCAAATTGCCCCTTAATTGGGGAAACAAAAATACAATTGGGTACCCTAAATTATATATTTTTTAAAAAGGCAAAGATGGCTATGCCTTCCTCTGCCGCTAACATCTTGTCAGTGCTCTTCTTCTGTCTGCCCTGGTCTCTCTCAGTCTTTACATCAATCTCATTATCTTGTTTCGATCAGATGACCATCGGATTAACACTTCTGAGCCCTCCCAGCCTCGTATGGATTGGGGGGACAACGCAACATAATGGGAAATTGATACTGGACCTTGAGTTTTAAGCAATTTGTCCATTATGAAAAATAGGCACCGGCAATCCGGAAAGTTCATAGTCTTTGGGTGTTGGCCATTCTTAAACAATGACATGTGCAAATTCCACAAGTAGTTGTGAGGTACGCTCACCTATGTTCATATTTGCATACGAACAAGCAAACAAACACATTAGCAGCAGGAGCAGACCATTGAGTTCTCCTACTCTGCCACTTGATAAGGTTATTGTTGATCTGATTGTGGCCTCATCTCTACTTTCCTGTCTACCCCATACCCATTGACTCCCTTGCTGATCTATCCAACTTGGTCTTAAAAATGTTCAATCACCCAGCCTCTGATGTTCTCTGAGGAAGAGACTCACGACTCTATGGAAGAAACAATATCTCCTAATTTCCATCATAAATGGGTGCTTCCTTATTTTGAAACTGTGTCCCTTAGTTCTAGTCCCTCCCACGAGGGGAAACATCTTCTCCGTATTCACCCGGTCAATTCTCCTCAGGAGATTATCAGCGGGATTCTCTGACCCCACCCTGGCGGGTCGGAGAATCCCCGGGAGGCGGTACGAATCCCACCCCGACGCCAGCTGCCGTATTCTCCGGTGCCGTTTTTCGGGTGGGGGCGGGATTCACACCACACCGGCCGGAGGCCGTTGCCAGTGGCCTCCCGGCAATTCTCCGGGCACCGATGGGCCGAGCAGCCGTCCGCTTTTGGCCAGTCCCGCCGGCGTGTGTTAGACATGGTCCCACACGGCGGGACCTGGCAGGTAAGTTGGCGGGGGCGCGGGGGGATCCGACCGCGGGGGGTACCCCCACGGTGGCCTGGCCCGCGATTGGGGCCCACCCAACCAGGAAGGGGACACTCCTTCCTTCCGCGCCGGCCCCTGTAGGGCTCCCGCCATGGCTGGCGCGGAGAAGAGAACCCCCGTGCTTGCGGCAAAACACGCCGGCGGTTCCGCGTATACCCGAGATCACGCTGGCCCTTTGGCGCAAGCGCGGACTTGCGCAGTCCCTTCGACGTTCACCTAGCCCCCGAAAGTGCGGAGAATTCCACCCCTAGCACAGTGGGCTAAATAGCTGGCTTGCAATGCAGAACAATGCCAGCAGCGTGGGTTCAATTCCCGTACCGGCCTCCCCGAATAGCTTCCGGAATGTGGCAACTGGGAGCTTTGCACAGTAACTTCATTCAAGCCTACTTGTGACAATAAGCGATTATTTATTTATTTATTTATTTATTTGATGTTAAAATAGGATCTCCTCTCGTTTTCAGAAACTCCAGTGGATACAGGCCCAACCTGTTCAACTACCTGTCATAAGATAAACTCCTGATCCCAGGAATCAGTCGAGTGAAGCTCCTCTCAACTGTTTCTGATGCTATTATATTCTTTCTCAACTAAGGAGACCAAAATTGTACATGGTGTTCTAGATGTAGCCTCGCAAGTACCCTGTACAACTACAGTAAAACTTCCCCACATTTAAATTCCATTCCCGTTGCAATAACACCAACAGTCCATTTGCTTTCCCAATCACTCGCTTACCAACCTCTTGTGATTCATGAACCAGAGCATCCAGATCCCTCTACTGCAGAGCTATGCAATCTCTATTTACGTAGCATACTGCTTTTCTATTCTTCCCACTAAAGTGGATGAGTTAACATTTTCCCACATCATACTCCGTCTGCCAGTTCATTTTTTACCAGGTCACTCGAGAGCAAAGAATTTAAAAGGGTTGCGGGAAGGAGCAGGAGAGTGGGACTACTTGGATAGTTCTTTCAAAGAGCCTGCTTGGGCGTGATGGGCTGAACGGTCTTCTGTGCTGTGTGATCCTATGCTGAGCCTGCTCCTGGGACATCTGCGGACCATCTAGGGGCAGGCTGTAGTGCCGGGCTCTCCATGCACTGGAGTAAACATGCGACGGGATAGTGAAGAAAGCGGCAGGGAATGCGGCCTCCCAATTTCATTTTCTATCAGGATACCGATGTGGTCCAGCAGTGAGTGGTCTGAAAATACTGCTCTGGTCACTCCTGGTTGTGTGACTGTTGACGGAGGCCTCCAGTAGTGAAGACATTTCTGACTTTCTTGGAAATACAGATTGAAGGGCTCAGCGATGCATTTCCAATATCACAATTTGCAGTGGCCAACAAGACAGTGATGGCGGGAGAGGAAGGAAGAAGGTGTGGGAACCAAGCTGTCATCAATAAAAGCGTGGCCAATCCACCTACCCTGCTCATTCTTTGGGTTGTGGGGGTGAGACCTTCCAGACATGGGGAGAATGTGCAAACTCAACACGGACAGTGACCCGGGGCCGGGATCGAACCCGGGTCCTCAGCGCCGTGAGGCAGCTGTGCTAACCACTGCGCCGCCCCTATTTTCTATTGATCTAAGTTGGCAGCTTTGCAGACCTGTGTCTGATGGGCAGCTTGAAATAAATAAATTGCATCAGCGCTCACTGTGCCATTGAAAACAATATCTCCTTTTCACAGCAGCACGTCACAAATATCACCCAACACATTGGCCACATCCTAACTTAATGTTTGGAACTATCAGCAGAAGAGCTTTGGTGTAATGTCTATTGATAAACCTGTAAATGCCCCAACACAGTTTGGGTCAATTGTTAGCCCTTTTGCCTCAGAATCAGCACGTTCTGGGTTCAAGGCCTGCTCCAGAGACTTAAGCACCTAATCTTCCTGAGACACTGCAGTGCAATGTCAAAGGTGTGCTACACTGCTGCCGATGCCATCTTTTAGTCAATTCGATGAGCCAAAGTATTGTCTTGAAGGTTTTAGTGATTCCGATGGACATGTAGCTATGGCGTGATGTGAAGACAAATTGTGAGTTTCGCCCCCCAATGTCAGAACATAGAACATAGAACAGAACAGCACAGAACAGGCCCTTCGGCCCTCAATGTTGTGCTGAGCCATGATCACCCCACTCAAACCCACGTATCCACCCCTATACCCTTAACCAACAACCCCCCCCCTTAACCTTACTTTTTTTATTAGGACACTACGGGCAATTTATCACGGCCAATCCACCTAACCCGCACATCTTTGGACTGTGGGAGGAAACCGGAGCACCCGGAGGAAACCCACGCACACAGGGGGAGGACGTGCAGACTCCACACAGACAGTGACCCAGCCGGGAATCGAACCTGGGACCCTGGAGCTGTGAAGCATTTATGCTAACCACCATGCTACCCTGCTGCCCCTCTGGCCATCATTTCTCTCTCCACTGTCTGTAAATTGTCAGACTGTTTGCCTGACGTCCAGTCCTGGTTGAGCAGAAATTCCCTCCAACTAGATATTGGAAGGACCAAAGTTTGGTCCCCACCACAAACTCCACCCCATTGCCACTGACTCCAACACTTTGCGTCGTATCTGCCCAAATCTGAACCAGTCTGATTGCACAAATGGCACCATGGGAATCTGAGAGTACGCCGATAGGTTGCTATAACTACCTCAGTACCAGCCTCATGGCCAAGTGCTGGCAAGTGAGATTAGGTAGGGTTTTCAAAAATAAATTTTAGAGTGCCCAATTCTTTCTTTCACAATTAAGGGGCATTTTAGCGGGGCCAATTCACCTACCCTGCACATCTTTTTGGGTTGTGGGAGTGAGACCCACGCAGACACGGGAGAATGTGCAAACCCCACACGGGCAGTGACCCGGGACATGGCATCGTGAGGCAGCAGTGCTAAACACTCTGCCACCATTGCCGCCCCAGGGATTATGTCAGCAGGTCAGGTGTTTGTCATGTCTTGGCGCAGACTCGATGGGCCGATGGGCCTCCTGCAGTGTTTTTCCTGTGATTCTGACTCTCCTTAAACCAACCCAGTCAGTCCCGATCGCCCTCAATATCCCCGTAGCCCTGTAAATTTATTTATTTTTGTTTAGTTTCATGAACAAGCTAAAAATTGTTCAATCAGCATTTTATACCTTCAGTCACATCAGATTGTAAAGAAGTGTCACACATTGCGCACCACTAAAAGCTTCATAGCCGACATGTTTCTGGAGGAGGCCTTGAACGTGCAATCTTCTGATCCCGAGGTAGGAGCACTACCATTGCGTTGCGGATGTCACACCGAGCCATTAGCTGGCTATTAACCTGGTTAGAGTTTGAGTGATCTTATTGTGAGCTGCTGGCCGCTGAATTTATTAACAGTCGGTGTGCTTCAGCCTGATCCATTGCAAACACTCGACAAGTATTTTGTACACGGGTGATGTGATAAGGGAAATGAATAGAGAAGTAGTCCCTGTACTACTGAAAGCCCCTTGTGGTTTGCAGGGAGGCTCTTTAATTTGAGTCTTATCACGTTAATTTCCAGGATATATGGTGGAACAAATGGATTGTGAAATTTTGAATAATTAATTTGCAGGGTCTAAAAATCGCATCAGCTTTCGGGCCAAATGTGCCTTGAATGGAGTGTAAATGAGCACTCCGCTGGATCCTGCGGAATAGCTCCCCGTGGCGTCTGTGTTTATTAGTCTTTGCAATAGATGGCTGGGTAGATGAAACGCGAAGGTTTCTGAATAATTGATTTGCACACATAAACGTAAACCGGGTCAGCTTGCAGCTCAGGAGGTGCCCCAGACACTCTGAAAACAAAGAGCAATATGCTGCCTGGATATGTGCTACTCCCTCTGCGCCTAACAGGGACCCAATAGATTCCACAGCGATTTTAAATATTTTGGTTACAATTACAAGTGTGAATTAGCTCATTCTGTAATCTGTTATGCCGCTGAATTTTAATGAGCGTGTAAATATTTAACAGGGAATATTTGCTCCATCGGCATGTTTGCCATATAGAAGCTAATAGACTTGAGTAAATAAATAGTTTTTGACAAGATTGGAATAGCAGATGACCTCTTCACAGAATGTTCCGCATTAATGCCCCGTGCGTTCAATGTCAGTTAGCTTCCCTGTTCTTCATTATGGTTGGCTAAAGTGGCCCATGTACCGGGGGGGGGGGGGGGAGGTCAGGGAAGAGGGAGCAAGCCAGATGGGAAGGTGTCTGCTGGTTTTCAGTCACACTGCCTTGGAAGAGTTTGGATTCTGCCTTGTGGTTTGGTTGCTGCTTTCAGCTGTTGCCAAACACAACTTAGGGGTAGTAGGGGCGGGGGGGGGGGGGGGGGGGGAGCAGAGCAAAGGGTCCATCCCTTTGCAGGACTCGGTGTCACTCAGTTACAGCAAAAATGAAATGGCGCGGGTGCATTTTAAATGAACAAGCCTTGGGTGACGCTTGTAACGAGAAGCAATTGTTTTGCTTTGGTGCCCAGCACCACCAGAGGGCAGGCTCAACCACTGGAAGGGGCACCACAGGTGGAGAAGGTAGTCAAGAAGGCATACGGCATGCTTGCCTTCATTGGCCAGGGCATTGAGTATAAAAATTGGCCAGTCATGTTGCAGCTGTATAGGACCTTAGTTAGGCCACACTTGGAGTATAGTGTTCAATTCTGGTCGCCACACTACCAGAAGGATGTGGAGGCTTTAGAGAGGGTGCAGAAGAGATTTACCAGGATGTTGTCTGGTACGGAGGGCATTAGCTATGAGGAGCGGTTGAATAAACTCGGTTTGTTCTCACTGGAACGAAGGAGGTTGAGGGGCGACCTGATAGAGGTCTACAAAATTATGAGGGGCATAGACAGAGTGGATAGTCAGAGACTTTTCCCAGGGTAGAGGGGTCAATTACTAGGGGGCATAGGTTTAAGGTGCGAGGGGCAAGGTTTAGAGGAGATGTACGAGGTAAGCTTTTTGCACAGAGGTAGTGTGTGCCTGGAACTCGCTGCCGGAGGAGGTGTTGGAAGGAGGGACGTTAGTGACATTTAAGGGGCATCTTGAAAAATACATGAATAGGATGGGAATAGAGGAATACGGACCCCGGAAGTGTAGAATATTTCAGTTTAGACGGGCAGCATGGTCGGCACGGTATTGGAGGGCCGAAGGGCCTGTTCCTGTGCTGTACTTTGCTTTGTTCTTTGGAGACAATTCTGCCCCGAGGTCCGGGAACAGAGCCACTTCGTGAGGTGGATATCGTTCCCAGAACTCCATGTTTGATTCACTCCCGTCAGGTTTTGCCTCTTGTTACAACCGGGAGGGTGGACGTCAGGACTTGGCTCTTTCTTTCCCACCCCTGAATTGATCACACCAAGGCTGAAGGTTTTAATTCAGTATCTGTACTTAACCATTTCCGTGCTGATTTCTGTAAGTTCTAAAGAGAGGTTGGATGCGAGGGGGTCACAAATTCAAAGTGAGGGGTGGGAGGTTTGGAGGGGTTTTGAGAAAAAACTTTTTTCACCCAGAGAGTGGTGACGGTCTGGAATGCACTGCCTGGCAGGGTGGTAGAGGCGGGATGCCTTACATCCTTTTAGAAGTACCTGGATAAGTACTTGGCACGTCATAACATTCAAGGCTATGGGCCAAATGCTGGCAAGTGGGATTAGGTGGGCAGTGCAGACTCAATGGGCCAAAGGACCTCTTTTGTACTGTAGTATTCTGTGATTCCAAAGAACACAGTCCAACAGGCTTTACTGAGTTTAAAAACAAAAGGGCTAGTTTATATTTCACTAAAAACTCACCCAGGTAAAGATGTGAAGATATTTTGAAAGGTAAACCCATATCCAGACCTTTGCAATATATACACACACACACACACACACACATAAGCAACCAAAATTACATGTTAAACAGTCGAGAGGCTTAACTTTTGGCCAAATTAAGATTCAATGATAAACGGTTAAAAAAAATTTGAGGTTCATTGTTTAGGAGCCCTTTACTGGTGTTTGTGGCTGAGGAAGATTTTTCACAGCGGCCTGGTAGATGGTGGATTTTTATTTAAATATCAGCAACATTCTTGCACGGTCACCCTCTGCCAGCCCATTTTTGTTCAAACATAAACATTCATTGCAGGGTTAGTAAGCCACAATTCCAGCAATGATGGGAAAACACAGCGGGATGGGTCCCAAATCTTGCGCCCTTCCTCCATTTTCATTGTGAACGGGCTGGTGATGCGAGTAAAGTAATCCAGACAGACTACTCAAGCAATGTGATTTTCAGGTGGTCAGCTGAAGTGGAAACTATTCAATGCAATGGTGGTCCTCTGAAGTCTGTAGGGCTCTGATGCCATTTTCACTGTCACGAGTGAGGCGCCCCCTCAGTGGCAACATGCCCAATGATGGTACGTGGTAAAGGGTGGGGATGTTACTCTGGAACAGGCCTGCGGATATTATTATTTTCTTACGTTTTCATGATTATTCCTTGTTTCCACGGCCCTTTAGGTTGTACCTATTCTCCACTTCCCCCACCAACCCCTCTCATAGAACATAGAACATACAGTGCAGAAGGAGGCCATTCGGCCCATCAAGTCAGCACTGACCCACATTAAGCCCTCGCTTCCACCCTGTAACCCAATAACCCCATCTAACCTTTTTGGCCACTAAGGGGCAATTTAGCATGGCCAATCCACCTAACCTGCTCGTCTTTGGACTGTGGGAGGAAACCGGAGCACCCGGAGGAAACCCACGCACACACGGGGAGAACGTGCAGACTCCGCACAGACAGTGACCCAGCGGGGAATCGAACCTGGGACCCTGGCGCTGTGACGCCACAGTGCTATCCACTTGTGCTACCGTGCTGACCATGCTGTCATGGGCTGCCTCACTTTCCCAAGATGGGAAGTCTGCCTGTGAATGGCCGAAGCAGCTCGCTGTACCTAGGCGAAGCCTGGTTTGTGCAACTCCTCATAGCACCAGCCGGGCATTGCACACTATCTGCCCTGAATATGAGGCCAATCTCTCTGTTGAGAGCGTTGGCTAAGCCTCCCCTCTATTTTGCACAACAACAACTTAGCATTTATATAGCAAATTTAACATTTTGAAAGCTCTCAAGCCGCATCACTGCAGCGTAACTGAACACGATTGGACATTGAGTCACATGAGGAGACGGGACAGATGACCAAAAACCTGCTTAAAGATATTATAGGCTTTATTAGGTTATTGATATCGACAGCCTTTTATCTCCTAAGATTATGCTTTATGCCATGGTGGTCAACTCTGTAGAGCTCAGGAGCCCCCCCCCACCCCCCACTCGGTCACGGCAGTCTTCCTCGCATTTTCTGCAGATTCGAGATTTGTTCGCGTCATTTTTCTCTGGGTCCTTTTCTCAGCCAGGTGAGTTTTCCTCTTCTGCTCTAATGCCCTTTGAAACAGTCAGCCCATGTCGCCGACTCTCAATTGCCAATGTTCGCCATCTTCACCTTGCTTGCAGATGTAGTACAGCTATGTATGCCCAGGAGATCCTGCGCCTGGGACCATTTCACCGTACGGAAGGTCTTTGGATGCACGGGCTGTCATCCATCGGATGAATGTTGGCAAGGCAGCACAGATGTCCTTGGCAGATGTTTACTTTCAAGGGAAGCGTTAAGAAGGGACAAAGAGGGAGAGCTGTGAAATGGTGAAGCAATTAAAATCTCAAACGCCCAAGAGACCAGAATTGGGCGAGTACGGTGACCTCTGAGTAGGGCTGGAGGGAATGCAGAAATAAGAAGGAAGAAGCCATTAAGAGGTTTGAAAACCAGGATGAGAATTTAAAAATTAACAATTTTAAGATGTAATAATAACATAAGCACACATTGTGTCACCCAAGACAGCCAACATCCTCAGTGTTGCTGACTTCCACATAGAGAGACGCTTTAGGGGTTAAATGAGGACTTGATGGGTTAAATGAGGACTTGATGGGTTAAATCAGGACTTGATGGGTTAAATCAGGACTTGACGGGTTAAATCAGGACTTGAACTTGTTTATAATTGTGTAAGAACAGAAATAGTGTTCATTAGCCATGTACAATAGGAGTCACTGACTTATACTCCTCCTCTGGTCATTAGATTCTTTATTGCAGTGCTATTGCAACACTTGACATTTTAGAAGAAAGCTGGATTGTCCGCTCTAAACACTGGACAACTGGCAGCACAGAGAATGCCCATGTCTGTATACCAATGGGCTCTGGTTCCCACTTTTGTAGGTTGTACTGCTATTGAAATTCTTTGACGTTGAGAGAATCGGTGGAAAAGAAACCTTTCCAAAGGAATCTTGCATTCTGATTTGGAATGTGCTGCCTGAAAGGCTGGTGGAAGTCGAGTCAATATTGATCTTTCGAAAAGGAATTGGATGAACACATTAACCGGCAATTTCTGTGTCGGTGAGAGGCCAGATGCTTAGCCTTGCGTCACGACGATTGACTGATGGGATTGAGCAACATGTTCCTCTGACTGTTCAGAACTGGCACATCACAGACTGTACTCAATCAGCCTGCACTTGCAAAACTCAAAACAACGTCTTTACTGTTAGATGTGTTTCTGCGATCAGGCGACTCGCTGGACGACCCTTAGTGCGCTAATAGCTACACAAGCAACCAATTTAAGATGAGCAGTTGTGGTGAACGTATTGCTACTACAATTCACCACTGTATTGTGCTGTATTATGTTGATGCCCTTGTGCGCTCTGCCTGTGGCCCCGCCCCCTCGGGGGTGGTATATAAACCTGTAAGCCTGTAGGCGGCACTCAGTACAGAGCAGTCGCAGGCAGGCACAGATCTAGCTTATTAAACCACTGTTCACTTCTACTAATCGTCTTGTGTGAATTGATGATCGCATCAGCAGTCAAACTCGCAACATTGCGCATTCGTACTTTCTAGAGGCAACATATATTCATACACAGAGACCCATTCTCTGTAAACAATAGGAATATGTTCATGCCTTGTGCTTTTTTTTTATTTACCCAGAAAATTGAAGAGTCTGTAGTTCCTCATTTATTCCTCCTTGGCCCTGCCTCAGCCAATCAGAATTTCCCTCTGTCGTGTAGTATAAATCAGCAGCCTTTTCTCCTGTTGCATAAATTGTGGTGGTTTGAAATCTGGCATTCTTGCATTTGTCCTAATGAGTGGAAAGTGTTTCAGAAACATGTCTCTCTTCAGCAATCTACCTAATCATTGGGTTGAAATGACCGTTGCTAATGACCACAGATAAATGTTTATTCAAATTCCCCTCTTGAGGAGAGAATGTGCATTTTTATATAACACCTCTTGAGAATTCAAGACAGCAATTAAGTACTTTTTTGAAGTGTTGTCGCTGTTTTATTATCGGAAAAAGCATTGCTATTTTAATGAAGGCATAATTGTATTTGCTTTATTGATTTAAGGACAATGTTCTTTATTCACCTGCTCAAAGTGTGCAAGAAATCCCTGTTTCCCGTGGCTCCAAGACTTTCTGCTCACGATGGGAAAAGTTCAGTTTGGGAGTTTAATCAAAATGGAGGAGTCCCTCTGCTGTAAGGAAACTGGTAACCTGTTTATGATGGTGGATTACAGAGGAAACCTTCTCCCACAGCCCTATCCAGCTGTAGAGAATCGTAGCTGTGAGCCTCCCTGCTCCTCCATGCTCTGAGTTGAGACATAAAGGTGATGAATCCCACACCAAACTACCCTTTGAACCCATTTATAATGTTCACCTCAATAGATATTCCCTTACTCCACAATTCCTTATTTTAAAATTTGATCATTGGACGTGAGCATCACTGGTTAGGCCAGCATTTATTGCCCATACCTAATTGCCCTTGAAAAGGTGGTGGTGAGCTGCCTTCTTGAACCGCTGCAGTCCACGTGATGTAGTTACACCCTCTAGTGTTGATAGGAAAGGAGTTGCAGTTTTTAACCTGGCGACAGTGAAGGAATGGGCAGCACGGAGCACAGCTGCTAGGACTGTGACTTCACAGCACTAGGGTCCCAGGTTCGATTCCCCGCTGGGTCACTGTCTGTGCGGAGTCTGCACGTTCTCCCCGTGTCTGCGTGGGTTTCCTCCGGGTGCTCCGGTTTCCTCCCACAGTCCAAAGATCTGCAGATTAGGTGGAATCGCCATGTTAAATTGCCCTTAAGTGTCCTGGAGGGGTTATTGGGTTACAGGGATAGGGTGGAAGTGAGGGCTTGAGTGGGCCGGTGCAGATTCGATGGGCTCCTTCTGCACTGTATGTTCTATGTAATGGCGTTCCCGTTCCAAGTCAGGGTCTTGCAGGTGGAGGCGTTTCCATGCATCTGCAGCCCTTGACCTTCTTTGTGGTAGAGTTGTGGGTTTGGAACATGCTGCTGAAGGAACCCTGCGCGAGTTGCTACAGTGCACCCTGTAAATAAGGCACGCTGCTGGCTACCGTGTGCCAGTGGTGGAGGGAGCAAATGTTGAATATGGTGGATGGGCTGCTTTGTCCTGTGTGGTATTGAGTTTCTTGAATGTCGTTGGAGCTGCACTCACCCAGGCAAGGGGAGAGTACCCAACACCCTCCTGACTTGAGCCTTATAGATGGTGGACAGGCTTTGGGGAGTCAGAAGGTGTGTTAGCCTCTGCAGAATTGCCAACCTCTGCCTGCCTTATGTTTTGACGACAGTTGAGTGTGAAAGATCCCACGAAGAAGAGAAAGGGCGGTTCTTAGTATCCTGGCCAACATCGATTGTGCAGTCATTTATTTGCGTGCTGTTTGTTGGATCTTACTGTACTCCGATTGATATTTACCCACATTACACCTGTGGTGCATTTAGTGATGTCGCCCACTGGGACATCCCCAAGAATGAGGTCAAGCTGCTATTGTAATGCTCGTCGTATCTTTCATAATTATTTCTTTGTCGCCCCTGTAATTTGACCCCAGCCCCACCATGAACAATTTTTTGCCAATTTCATTACTCAGATTTTTCGGTAGAAAACTCCTTCCTGAAGAAAAACAAAGTCAACTTCAGCGACCGTTTCCTAATAAACTTGGTAAATTTCCTGACACCCAGAACATTGGTGGGCAGAGAATAGAATTGGCATCACATTGGCAGAAATACAATAGGCTGATCATTGAATAACTGTGCCAGTACTATTGAGAGCACAGAGATCGATTCAGCTCTAATACATCCTACAGTACAAAACCATCCACTTGCATTAATGCAGCACACACATCTATGCATATCCACTCACAGCTTTTGAAGGATTTGTTTGTAAAGTAATGTTAATTAAGTTGGACTTTTAAGTAGCAATTATTCAGCAATAAATTGAAATATTACGCGAGCAGATAATGCGGAAGAATCACCCACTGGACAAATGTCCTCATCGCATATTAAAAAGGAATGAGAACTTCATGCAGAAAAAGGCTATTCGCTTGTTCTTTTTATTACAAGGTAATTGCTTTTGCCAAGACAATTCTAGACGCTGCTGCGGAAGCAATCAGTCGCTGGATCTACCTCGGAAATAAACGGCCTTGCTTATTAAAGTTTAATCTGATCATCCAGCCCGCTGATCGTGTGTGGAGGCAGACAGCAACGCAGTGAACTACTCCTGTGGATTCAAGCAGAGTTGTGAGGGGCGATCAATTGGGGAGTATGGAGTGAGGCACTGCGAAGGGTAAACGGGACATCCTCTTGTGCAAGGATGAGCCTGATACAGTTTTAGGTGGTGCACAGGGTGCATATGACTCGGGCGAGAATGAGTGGGTTCTTTCAGGGGGTAGCAGATGAGTGTGAGAGGTGTGGGCGGGGGCCAGCGAATCACGCGCATATGTTTTGGGGTTGTGAAAAATTGGGAAGATTCTGGGCGCGAGTGTTCGCGGTTTTAGCCAGGATAGTGGAGGAGGGAGTGGACCCGGACCCTTTGGTGGTGATATTTGGGGTTTCAGAGAAGCCGGAACTCACGGAGAGGAGGAAGGCCGATGTCTTGGCCTTCGCCTCTCTGATTGCACGGCGATGAATTTTGCTGGAGTGGCGGTCGGCATCGCCACCGGGGGTAGCAGCATGGTTGGATGACCTGTACGACTTCCTGCGGTTAGAGAAGATAAAGTATGAGTTAAGGGGCTCAGCAGGGGGGTTTGAGAAAAGGTGTGGGATGTTTGTGACCGTGCTTGAGGAGCTGTTCGTCGCGGGGGGAGGGGGGGTGAAAAAGGGGAAAGATCTGTACAGACTGCTCAGTTGATTGTTGTGAAGTATGTTTCCTGGGGTGTTTATTGGCTGTAACCTATTTTGATACATGTTTGTAATAAAATACATTTAAAAAAGAAAGAAGGCTGTGGGTTCAAGTCCCAGCCCAGAGCAGCGCATGACTGAAGTTGTGCTGAAATTCAATTAAGAAGTTAAACCAAGTCTTTCTCAGGTAAATATAAAAGATTCCATGCCCTGAATCTTGTGCTCATCGGGCACTGCGATTGGTGGGCCCGGAAGCGGATGCGAAATGCATATTTGGCCGCGATTGAACCCCGACTGAGATTAACTGGCAGCCGCACGTTGTGAAAGGCTCAGCAATGCTGTGTGTGTGTGTGTGTGTGTGTGGGGGGGGGGGGGTGGTGAATGTGGGTGCCAAGCGATGTGAGGGTGGGTCTTTCCAGTGAGCTCCCTGAAGGCTGACAGCTGCTGTGTCGCTTCCCCGCTGGGTCACTGACTGTGCGGAGTCTGCACGTTCTCCCCATGTCTGCGTGGGTTTCCTCCAGATGCTCCGGTTTCCTCCCACAGTCCAAAGACGTGCAGGTTAGGTGGATTGGCCACGATAAATTGCCCGTCGTGACCAAAAAGGTTAGGAGGGGTTATTGGGTTACGGGGATAGGGTGGAAGTGAGAGCTTAAGTGGGTCGGTGCAGACGCGATGGGCCGAATGGTCTCCTTCTTAACTGTATGTTCTATGTTCTCAAGGAGCTGCAGCTCTGTATAAATGAAACTAGCTCAAAGAAACGCCACAAACTGTGTCAAGACTGTAGATTCAAACTCCTGACAGCAGTCCTTAAACGTCGTCTTTTACGTGACATTTTTTTTCATCCCACCCTGGAACACTGGATTGGCCCAGCGCCAACTGTAGAAGTGGCGGGGCCAAGTAAAATAGGCACCATATGCCTCCTCAATGGGCTTAATTGCCCGCTCAATTTTCCGCGGCCGATTCAGACTCCTGCACTCGCCCCGCTGACCGTAACGTTGAGCGCGATGCTGTCGGGTCACCCGTCACCTTGTGCGGTTTCACCTGTTTCGGCAGGTGGGGCGCACACCTGCTAAATCAACATAATATTCTGGCCCATGACATCATTTCAAAGAAGAGTCGAGTTCTGCTCGGCATCCTGGCCAATATTTATCCTCAGTTAATATCGCTAAAAGAGATAATCTGATCATTATCTTATCACATTGCTGTGTGTGGGAGCTTTGTTGTGTGCCATATGGCTGCTGCATTTTCTACACTACAACAGTGACTACACTTCATTTGATGTAATGCCCTTTATAATACTATATAAATGGAAGTATTTTTTTCTCTAAAACCAGGAACTGGATAAGTTCATTTTAAATGGGCTAAAAGTCAATTAGCAAAATATATAAACAAAAGTAGATTGGAGGATGTTACTCAGTATTGGGCAGCACGGTAGCACAAGTGGTTAGCACTGTGGCTTCACAGCGCCAGGGTCCCAGGTTCGATTCCCGGCTTGAGTCACTGTCTGTGCGGAGTCTGCACGTTCTCCCCGTGTCTGCGTGGGTTTCCTCCGGGCGCTCCGGTTTCCTCCCACAGTCCAAAGGTTTGCAGGTTAGGTGGATTGGTCATGATAAATTGCCCTTAATGACCAAAAATGTTAGGAGGGGTTATTGGGTTACGGGAATAGGGTGGAAGTGAGGGCTTAAGTGGGTTGGTGCAGACTGGATGGGCTGAATGGCCTCCTTCTGCACTGTATGTTCTATGTTCTATTTCGGAAGGGGGCGTGTAGAATGCTTTTAAAGGCAAAATTCCGGGAGTGCAGAATTAATAAGTTTACTCAACCAACAAGCTCAAGCTAAATGAGCGTGACCCTTTTCAAATGAGATAATAGTGAAAAATAGTCTGTGCAAATCCTGCGGGTTTTGGGGGGTGGGTGGGTGGGGCGGGGTGTGAATGGGGCTCATTATGATGAATAGAAGAACTGTAAAAATGCATTTAATTAATAATTGGAAGTAAAAGAGAGATGTCCCCCAGAAAAACCCACAACAGCAGTGTCTGCATACAATGGTAGGAAAATTCCCTTCAGTACTTTAACAATAAGAGCGCAGTCAGCAAAGGATGATACCGTGTGGGGCGGCATGGTAGCACAGTGGTTAGCGCAGTTGCTTCACAGCACCAGGGTCCCTGGTTCGATTCCCGGCTTGGGTCACTATCTGTGTGGAGTTTGCACGTTCTCCCCCGTTTCTGCGTGGGTTTCCTCCGGGTGTTCCGGTTTCCTCCCACAATCGAAAGATGTGTGGATTAGGTGAATTAGTCACGTTAAATTGCCCAAAAGTGTTTAAAAGTTAGGTGGGGTTACGGGGATAGAGTGGAGGTTTGGGCTCTTTCAGGGGCCGGTGTAGACTCGATGGGCCAAATGGCCTCCTTCTGCACTGTAAATTCTATGATTCTACGATATTGTTCTACATTAAAAGCGACTAATTAAACCCAAAGCTGTGATGATTCATGAGAAACGCCTGGACTGGGTAGGAAACCGGCTAAAGGGGGGGCAAAAATAGGAATCAATCATTCGAGGAGTTCCGCTAAAATGGGGGAAATGGACTAGTGAGTGGAATATTCCAGCGTGCAATGTTAGAACCACTGGTGGTTCTGATTTACATAAATGACCTAGATTCAGAAACTCAATGCAACATGGCCAGAGCTGATGGCAAATTGGCACCTGAACTCTCAGCTGTACAGAATGATTTAGTTTTACCAGGCAAATAAAGCGACCGAGTATTTGCAGAAGAAATTTGCAACAGTCAAGAGGGATGTGCTAAAAATAGGAAAGAACCATAATTTGTGTGTACTGCACATTATGCTTCTAAACTGGAGTTTAGAAGAGTGAGACACGACTTGATTGAAATATGAGGTCTTGAATGTCCTTGACAAGGTGGACGTGGAAAGGATGTTTCCTCTTGTAATTTTTAGTATAATAATAATCTTTATTATTGTCACAAGCAGTCTTACTGTCGTGGAAATCATAATAAAGACAAATTCCTCGAGGTTCGATTTAAGGAAATTTATTAACGCAAATGCATTTGTGGAGAGAGAACTGCGCCAGCTGCAAAAAGCTCTCTGACTTATGAGTTGAAAACCATTACATTTATAATGTGAAATAAACAACTTTGAAGAGATAAAGTTTGGGAACATACGCAAGAGGAAATATGAATGCTTTGCCCTTGGTTCAAAAACAATTCGAGTATGCTTCGGAAGAACAACTTATCATAATAAGGCCAGTACAACATACCAAGCAGTATTTAGTTTACATGACTTGACCTGCTTATTTTCAAAGAAAAGCAGTTTTAAAATATAGTCAATATTCCCAGCATGCTTCTAAATGGTAACTCATTAACTTCCCTTCCACACTTACATTACACTGCAATGAAGTGAAAAGCCCCTCGTCCACGGTGCTGAGGTCCCGGGTTCGATCCCGGCTTTGGGTCACTGTCCGTGTGGAGTTTGCACATTCTCCCCGTGTTTGCGTGGGTTTCGCCCCCACAGCCCAAAGGTGTGCAAGCTAGGTGGATTGGCCACACTAAATTGCCCATAATTGAAAAAAATGAATTGGGTACTCTAAATTAATTTTTTTAAAAGCCCCTCGTCGCCACACTCCGGCGCCTGTTCGGGTACACCAAGGGAGAATTCATAACGTCCAATTCAGCTAACAAGCACTTCTTTCAGGACTTGTGGGAGGAAACCGGAGCACCCGGTGGAAACCCACGCAGACACTGGGAGAATGTGCAGACTCCGCACAGACAGTGACCCAAGCAGTGAATTGAACCGGGGTCCCTGCTGCTGTGAGGCTGCAGTGCCAACCACTGAGCCACCATGCCACCCATACGGGATGTTACTGCTCTCCGGGGAATCTATTGATTGGCAATGTAAGAAGCATCGGTCACTGGTTTTGCATTCCACGGGGAAAGATTTCCCCCCATGCATGAGGTGCCAGATCACGCGATCGGCGAAAATCTTTTCATCATCTCTAAAGCCTGTGCGGCAGCAAAATCTGTGTTTGGTAAAGAGCTCGATGGTCCTGAAACATTTGCCACTTTTTAAAATCGACTCCTGCATTTGGATCATGCGGCTTGTAGACTGGTTGGACCACACAGCCTGTTTCTATGCTGCAGACTCTGTGATGAAACATTACAGGTAATGGACAAGATGTTCCATTCTATCTCGAAACTACACAGACTGTGAAATGTGAAACTGCGAACAGCTGAGATAAGTGCCAACTTGTCAAAGTGCTAGCACTTGAATCTCCAGTGAGTTAGAAGGTTGTAGATTTGTACCATACTCCAGCGCTTTAACTCTCCATAAGACGTTGGAGCACAAGTAGCCAGTCGGCCCATCAGGTCTGCTCTGCCACTCAGTAACATCATGACTGATCTGATATGATCCTCCTCCATTTTCCCACCTTATCCCCAAAATCCTCGATTCCCTCACTGATGTAAAATATGCTCATTCTATCCTTGAACACACTTAACGACCCAGCCTCTACAGCTCTCTGCGCTAAAGAATTCCAGACTCACTACCCTCCGAGAATCTGCCTTGAACGGGACATTCTATTACAGATATGCAAATATTAAATGTTGTTATTTAGCCTTGACATTTTCTGAATTGTTGGAGGTACTATCTTTCCAGAAAACTAAATTCATTCTTTTTTTAATATATTTTAAACCTTGCAGCAATTGCATTTCTGAAACAATTCACTAGTTAAAAGGTGGCGCGGTGGTTAGCACTGCTGCCTCACAGCGCCAGGGATTCGATTCCGGCCTGGGGTGACTGTCTGTTTGCAGTTTGTACGTTCTCCCTGTGTCTGCATGGGTTTCCTGTAGGTGCTCTGGCTCCCTCCCACAATCCAAAGATGTGCAGATTAGGTGGGTTAGCCGTGATAAAAGATTGCCCCTTACTGTCCTAAGATGTGCAGGTTAGGTGGGTTTATGGGGATGGGGTGGGGGAGTGGGCCGAGGTAGAGTGCCCTCTTGGAGGGTCGGTGCAGACTCGATGGGCTGAATGGTCCCCTTCTGCGCTGTAGGAATTCTATGGATTTCTATGGAAAAGAATTAGAGCAAGTTAGGAGATTTTGGATGAACTCACACCATCAGCCTCTTAATTAGAAATTTAAATAGGTTTAATTCGTTAAATTTAATTAATCTTTATGATTGTAAATGGAGATTTAATGCAGCTTTCATGAGGAGAAATGACTCTTGAGAATAAAATGATTTCAAAAGCAAATTCTGCGATTCTTATTAGTTGGTTAAAATTCTATCAACTCAAATGGGAATGACATCAATAGTAGCCAGCAGTAACGCATCATGTTGGGTTGCCTCTTCCCCCTTCGTGACTCTGTTGTCAAGTGTGTTCGCCTCTGTGGAAAGCTCTGGGTTTGATTTTGACAATGGAGTGAGCTAACCTCAGCACGGTAGCATTGTGGATAGCACAATTAACAGCTCCAGGGTCCCAGGTTCGATTCCCGGCTTGGGTCACTGTCTGTGAGGAGTCTGCACATCCTCCCCGTGTGTGCGTGGGTTTCCTCCGGGTGCTCCGGTTTCCTCCCACAGTCCAAAGATGTGCAGGTTAGGTGGATTGGCCATGATAAATTGCCCTTAGTGTCCAACATTGCCCTTAGTGTTGGGTGGGGTTACTGGGTTATGGGGATAGGGTGGAGGTGTTAACCTTGGGTAAGGTGCTCTTTCCAGGAGCCGGTGCAGACTCGATGGGCCGAATGGCCTCCTTCTGCACTGTAAAATCTATGATCTATGAACCTGGGTCAGAGCAGGGTTTGACGGACATGCCAACGCTAGCTGGGAGTATTCCTGAAAGTTTCATCAGACCTCCTACAACCCACCCTTTCTCACACTCCTACCAGTCGTCTGTTCTCCATGCACGCTGACTTTGCCCCTGGCCCGTTGGAAAGGGAAAAGACTCATTGTCACCTTATGGGTTTAATATTGACTGTTGTGAAATAGCCTTCCACCCATTTCCAAAATTAATTAAATCATTAAATGAAAGTAGAACATAGAACAGTACAGCACAGAACAGGCCCTTCGGCCCTCGATGTTGTGCCGAGCAATGATCACCCTACTTAAACCCACGTAACCCGTAACCCAACAATCCCCCCATTAACCTTACACTATGGGCAATTTAGCATGGCCAATCCACCTAACCCGCACATCTTTGGACTGTGGGAGGAAACCGGAGCACCCGGAGGAAACCCACGCACACACGGGGAGGACGTGCAGACTCCACACAGACAGTGACCCAGCCGGGAATCGAACCTGGGACCCTGGAGCTGTGAAGCATTGATGCTAACCACCATGCTACCGTGAGGCCCCAAAGTGTTGGAAGAAAATTTGATTCTACTGTTTTTGAAAAAGGTTTGCCAGTGGGATGTAGCCATCACAGACAAGGCCAACATTTTCCCCAATCCCTAATTTCCCTCAAGCATTTAAAAGGTGTTATGGGAGAGGTGTTTTCAGAACCCCAAAATGTATCATGGAGTTCAACCAACCCCCACCTTTAATGGATTGTTGCTTTTGAAGCACACGGCTTGTTCCCCAGGTGTAGTATTACAATTATGGACACGTTTTTAAAACAAAACAATGTTTATTCCATGAACTCAAATTAACCTTTTAAATAAACATTGGACCTCTTAACACCCCTTACTTCAAAGATAACCCCGAAAATACAACACTACCCAATCCTGCAAATTGTTCCTTTACACCTCCAAAAGACTTAACAAATCCTTCAAAAAGAAGCACGTTAGATTTATATTCTTTTTAATTTTTAGAGTAGCCAATTATTTTTTTTTTTCCAATTAAGGGGCAATTTAGCTTGGCCAATCCACCTAACCTGCACATCTTTGGGTTGTGGGGGTGAAACCCACGCAGACACGGGGAGAACGTGCAAACTCCACACGGACAGTGACCCGGGGCCAGGATTCGAACCCGGGTCCTCAGCGCCGTAGGCAGCAATGCTAACCACTGTGCCACCGTGCTGCCCGTTAGATTTATATTCAACACCCCTGAGACCTTTTTACAATTCTGATTTCACTAAAGGATTAAGAGATAGTCCTTCATGGCAGAGATCACCAGCAATGCAGCTCACAGCCACACCCAAGCTTTCTTCAAACTGAAACTAAAACTCAGAACTAACCTCAGAATGGCCGAACTGAGCTCAGCTCCACCCACTCTCTGACATCACTATTTTCTTAAAGGGACGCTGCTTAAACATCCATTTCTTAAAGGTACTCTCACATGACAAAGGTAGTCACACTGTCGTGGATCTGGAGTCACATGTCGGCCAGACCAGGTAGTGACTTGCCGATTTCCTTTCCTGAAGGGCATTAGCAAACCAGATGGATTTTTAGCACAATTGGTGATAGTCATGTGGCTACCATTAGTGAGACTTGCCCTTTAATTCTGAATTTTTAAAGTAATTGAATTGAAATTCGACTCACTGGTGGGATTTGAAACCATGTCCTCTGGACCTGGGTCTCTGGATTACTAGTCCAGTGACACTACCACCAAGCCACCACCTCTCCCTGCATCAGTGGCCTGGATATTAATCTTCAATTTTTGGCAACGCCAGGACAATACTCGAGGGTTGGCCACCCTTTGGCCCCAGAGCCTTGTCAAGGGAAAGAGAAGATAATGGCCATTGTTGACACCTGGTGGATATGTTTGTGTATAGATGTCAGGTGAGGAGGAGAGGGTTACACTTGGCTATAACATCCCCCATGATGACATTGCCTGGAATCACTATCGTTTAGGATCACTAAATGGAGAAAGAGCACTTGGTGGGGTACACAAAGACACAACAAAGTGTCTGGGACCTTGCAGCATACAGAGAGACCAGAAACCAGAGACAGATATGTTCCATGTTCCCAAAGTGCCAAAACGCCATAACAATTGCTTGGATAAGGGGCGGCACAGTGGTTAGCCCTGCTGCCTCACGGCGCCGAGGTCCCAGGTTCGATCCCGGCTCTGGGTCACTGTCCGTGTGCAGTTTGCACATTCTCCCCCTGTTTGCGTGGGTTTCGCCTCCCCTCCCCCCCTCCCACAACCTAAAAGATGTGCCGGGTAGGTGGATTGGCCACGCTAAATTGCTCCTTAATTGGAAAAAATGAATTGGGTACTCTAAATTTATTTTAAAAGAACCATTGCTTGGATATTATGAAGAACTGGAAGCAACATAAGAAAACTTATTTTACGAAGCATCTGGCTAGGATTTGAAATGCTCTGTCTGATGGGATGGTGGATACAGTCTCAATAGGTTGCAAAATGAATTGGATGAATACACAAAAGGAGAAAAAAATTGCAGAGAAGAGCCAGGTAGTGGGGCTAGCTGGATTGGCCAACTAAGAAGCCAAATCAGAATCAGTGGGCCAAATGGCCTCATTATACTCTTGTGTTTGTAACTGGTAGTACAGAAATTGAATATTGCTGAAAAGAGAGACGTGTTTATTCAGAGAGTAGTATGGGCGTGGAATGCCCTTCCTGCAACAGTAGTGGACTCGCCAACACTAAACGCATTCAAATGGTCATTGGATAGGCATATGGACGATAAGGGAATAGTGTAGATGGGCTTTAGTGGTTTCACAGGTCAGCGCAACATCGAGGGCCGAAGGGCCTGTACTGCGCTGTTATGTTCTATGTGTTGCTGAAACGTTTCGTTTTGCACTCATCAGGGCAAATTCAAGAATGCCAAATATTTTACACAATCACGTCAATTTACAGATGGAAAGGGGACTGATTAATTCACGTTTGTGAAGGAACACGTTTGGTTTCCTTGATGTGCTGGTTGACAAATGGGTTCTCCACCACTGTCTTCTGCAAGTCTGCCTTCACCAGTCAATAAACACATTGAGATTCAAATAGCTCCATACACTGTGTAAGATTATTCTGATCGTCTAACCTTGTGAATAGGGCTTTAGACATTTGTTCATCTTGTAAGCTTGATGCTGAAATACAGTGCATCAAAACTAGTGTGGGAAAGTGGCTATCCTGATCAGATCACTTGTGTTATGTGCAAACTTGCAAATGGGTCAAAGGCTGCCACTTTTGGACTCAAAGTGCCAGTCTATCTCAAGTTGTCATCACAATCAGTCAAGCTCATAATATGTCTCAATTATACCTGTTAGAAGCCGAACAGATTCATACACTGGAACCCATTCTTTACAAGCAAAAGCAGAATGTTGCCCTTTTTTGAATTGCTTGGGCAGTCTGTGTTTCCCGATGCTGTCTCCATGGCAATACCTTGGCAAATCAGAGTCGATTTGCCAACCAATCAGCGCCCTTTTCTCCTTTAGTATAAAGTGCTGCGATAGTTTCAAATTTGGCATTAGTCCTGATGAGTGCAAGATGAAAAGCTTCGGCAACATGTCCTTTTTCAGCAATATTCTGTGCTTTAATTAAATTATTTCCATTGGTTGGACAATCCAGGAGAAACTGGCACAATCCAGTTTACGAGTGAGATCAGGAAGCACTTTGTGCTTTGACAGATTTTTGTGAAGTAAGGGTGTGAAGGAATATGGATCAAAGGTAGCTTAGTGGGTCTGCGGTAGAAAACAGCCATGATTGAATTTAAATGGGGACAGGATTGAGTGGCTGAATGGCTGACCTCTATCTCTATCATTTTTTCCCCCTTACCTGCAGATTGTGGAATAATTCCCAGGGCATTTTTTTATATCTCCATTGTCAGTATAAAATGAGGACGCGTGATGTTTAGCGAGATCAATGAAATCTCTTTCCGCTGAGCTCATTACAGATAAACTTGAGTCTTTTCCACTTTCATGTACCGACCGGGGTCCTGTTTGTTGCATCTCTGCAGCCAACTTCAAAGCAACAGCAATTTGATTAGAAGCGCTGACAAGTCAAAAAAACTGAGATTAGATGTTCCTATTACTCCACTCATTTCTTCTGTCTCTCTCATGCACACACCACCTCCTCAACCCCCTCCCCCAAAACCTTTACAGGGAAAGATGCTGACCCTGGATGATCCCCGCTGACCCCCAGCCTTGGCATTGTTCACTGCACTCACTGGTACAAATCCCATCCTTTTGATTTGCGCAGACCTGAGCTGGAAATTGCTTTCGCTGCATTCACGCCACTTAATTCCCTCAGCGGCAGAGGTCAAATTCAATCCTTTGATAAAAACTTCAGGCTCGTCGCTGCACACAAGAGGACGCAAAGAAAAGACAGACCCCAGCGAGGGGTGGTCAGATCCTGAATTTCTACCCCGGCGAGCCTTCATGCAGATTGCACACTAGCAACCGTTTTATTGCTGTTCACTCTCTTGCGTTCCTCCTCCCCCAAAGGCCGTTTCTCTGACTGGGGGGGGGGGGGGGGGGGGGTGCAGTGCTGTAGTTCAGCCCCTCTCCATCGCCACTCCCTTTTATTTCACGGTTATGAAATGTAAACGGCACTTGTGGTGTTCAATCATAAAATGAAGTGAGGGACATCCAGAACGAAAACCAGAAACGCTTCAGGCAAAGTGTGTGGAGTGCGAAACGGAGTTAACATTTCAGTCAGCGACCTTGGAGCAGAACGTTTTGATCCCGCCCACCCTTAAGCCAATTGAGGCCTTTAATTGGCCAGTTAATGATGGTTTAACGGCCTAATTTCCCCCTCTGCCACTTTAAAAAAAAGTAAATTTAGAGTAATCAATTCAATTTTTCCAATTAAGGGATAATTTAGCATGTTCAATCCACCTAGTACATAGAACATACAGTGCAGAAGGAGGCCAACGGCCCATCGAGTCTGCACCAACCCACTTAAGCCCTCACTTCCACCCTATTCCCGTAACCCAATAACCCCTCCTAACCTTTTTTGGTCACTAAGGGTACTTTTATCACGGCCAATCCACCTAACCTGGACCCTGGCGCTGTGAAGCCACAGTGCTAATCACTTGTGCTACCGTGCTGCCCACTTCTTTGGGTTGTGGGGGTGAAACCCACACAAACATGGAGAGAATGTGAAAACTCCACACGGACAGTGACCCAGAGCCAGGATCGAACCTAGGACCTCGGCGCCGTTGTGCTGCCCTCTGCCGCTATTTGATGTGGACCAGGGGAATGTGGTGGATAGCCTGGCAGCTTTCACTGCGCATGTTGCTGTTGGGCAAGGAGATGCGGCCTCCTTATGGGATGGGGTGCCTGCTCGATGCATTAACCCCCGCCCCCCCGCCAATCTAAGATCCCCAGCACTTAATCCCTTCCCCCTCCCCCAGGCCTCAAACCCGGCTCAGCACCCCCTCACTTTTCCTCTGTCCACCTCCTGCCCCTCTTCATTGGATCCACCTCGAGGTCTGGCCTCCAGCAACCCCATCGTCAGGCTGCCTGTAATCCCAGCAGTGGCCACCACTTGATCCTGGCGCTGCTGGGACTCCACAGCTGCCAACGAATCAGATTGGCTGACCGCGCGGTCCAGGGCAGGACTGACATGATGGATGTCCTGTTCTGAAATGGCTATGGCTACTCCAGGAGGAATATCGCAGTGGGGTGGGTGGTCTGACGACTGACTAAAATCCAGCCCCCTCTTCTTTAAACGCTTACATTTATCAAATAATGGAGCTGGCGTTTGGGGATTAGGGCTCTTTGGCCAGTTGAAGAAATTGGAAGCCAGAAAATTTATGATAAAATCTTCAGGCTGCATTCAGCTAGAGTTGGCAATGCCACGGAAGTGAGAGCTAACAGGAGGAGTGACAGAAAAACAACTTTGAGTAATTAGCACTATGGAAAGCATAACAGTACGGTAAGATGAAACTAATTATAGCAGAAAATTATTGTGCCTAAACTTACTTGTCAAGTATTGATTAGAGCAGATTCTCCTGTTATGGCGCAATCACTAACTATTTGTAACAAAAATCCGAAAACTAATCTCTTTTTTTTCTGGTACCTCTGTTACAAAGCACCTAATCTCTGCTTGAGCACTCACCGATTCCCTTCACTAAACCTTCTTGGGAGTATTTGTTGCCTTTCGGCGAGGATTGACCTCAGCTTTGCAACCCTTCTCAATAGAGTATTACTATTGGTTTCAAGTTAAGAGTCACACCATCCCCCACCGCCCAAACCCACCCTCGCTCCACTCAACACAAACACGATAAAGGAAAGAGTTTTGTCACTTTTCTGGCTTCGGCTCTCATCAATACCGAACGACGAACTTCCAGGAGTGCCTGACATCTCGTCAGATTCAAACTTTGTAAACGGCAACCCTGCAAATATTAACGCGTTCCCCATTTTCCAACCTCTTTTCCAACTTCCAAAAGACAGTTGTTAATTGTACAATATTGAATTGGGCATTTAATTGTGTTCAGTTGGTGGACACTAACTGGGATTTCATTTATGCTCCTCTCTATAGGAACAGGCAGAAGTTGGGGTTTGGAGGTGCATGTTTTAAAAAAAATTTAGAGTACCCAATTCATTTTTTCCAATTAAGGGGCAATTTAGCGTGGCCAATCCACCTACCCGGCACATCTTTGGGTTGTGGGGGCGAAACCCACGCAAACACTGGGAGAGTGTGCAAACTCCACACGGACAGTAACCCAGAGCCGGGATCGAACCTGGGACCTCGGTGCCGTGAGGCAGCAGGGCTAACCCACTGCACCACCGAGCTGCCCAGAGGTGTATGTTTCTAATGTGTATTTCTGTATCTAACTGTAAATAAACGTGCGATGATTGGCTCCAATTATATCCTTCAGCATCTAGTTTTCTGAAGTAGAAGACAATGCTGGGCACACAGGTAAGTTTGTTTTAATAAATCATTAAGTCTCGATGTACATAAATGAGCCGACAGATGGGCCAAAATCTTAGAAACAGCACAAAGGAGGCCATTCGGTCCATCATGCCCATCTTGGCTCTTTAGGAGAGTAATCCACGTTGTTCCCTTTTGTGTTTTTCCAGCCTTTCCTCTTCCTCCCCTCTCCCTTCCCCCAAGTTGCGCATTCCTATGGTCCCCCCCCCATATCCTTATTTTCCCCTAGTCCTTCCTCTTTTCTTCCTATCTCTCCCGTTTCCCCATCTTACTCGCTGTTGTTGGCTTTGAACAGGTTTTGGAACAGGCCGACGAATTGCCCCCATGCATCTAAGAAGCCTTCCTCTGACCTTCGGATAGCATACTTAACCTTCTCCTGGTGGAGAAATTCTGAGAGGCCAGCGAACCAGTCTCCAACTGCGAGTGGTGCTGCTGATCGCCAGCCGAGCAGGATTCTCCGGCGTACGATTAGGGAAGCGAAAGCGAGGGCGTTGGCCCTCTTCCCCATGTGTAGCTCTGGGTGCTCCGATACCGCGAAGATTGCCACAATTGGGCATGGTTTCACCCTCACTCCCACCACCTTAGGGCATTGCCTCGGGGAAGACTGCCCAGAACCCAACTAGTTTGGGACATGCCCAAAACACGTGGGTGTGGTTGGCCGGGCCAATCTGGCACCGTTCACATTTGTCCTCCACCACTTTCATTTTGAAGTGTTTATCCAGGTCCCTTTTTGAAAGTTCCTATCGAATCTGTCTCCACTAGCCTTTCAGGCAGTCTATTCAAGATCACAATATCTCACTGCATGATCAGTTTCCTCTGTCGGTTGATCTCTTTTGATTGCCTGGCAGAACCTAATTTGAAAACCTGTGGCTCACAGTAACCACACTCGAATGAGCCAGTGTGTCTCAATGCAGTCAGGTGCTTCTTGAGGTAGTTGAATGCATAGGTGAGAAAACAAGGCATTTACATTTTCCGATTTTATAACAAATAGAAGCAAAATCTGCTTCTTGCCCCTCGAGCCTGCTCTGCCATGCAATAAGATCCTGGATGATCTGGTTGTTACCCCCACGCTGCTGTCCTGCCTATACTCTATGTGCTCTGACTAATTTCTTCGTCAAGAATCTATTTACCGCGGCCTTAAAAAAGTTCTGATGTGGAGATGCCGGCGTTGGACTGGGGTGAGCACAGTAAGAAGTCTTACAACACCAGGTTAAAGTCCAACAGGTTTGTTTCAAACACGAGCTTTCGGAGCACGGCTCCTTCTTCAGGTGAATGGAAAGGCTTGTTCCAGAAATGTTTATATAGACACAGTCAGAGATGCCCCGGAATGCGAGCACCTGCAGGCAATCAAATCATCAAAGATGCAGAGAGAGAGGTAACTCCAGGTTAAAGAGGTGTGAATTGTCCCAAGCCAGTTCAGTCGGTAGGCCTCTGCAAGTCCAGGCTTGTTGGTGGGGGCCGAATGTAATGCGACATGAATCCCAGATCCCGGTTGAGTCCGCATTCATGCGTGCGGAACTTAGCTATAAGTTTTTGCTCAGCAATTTTGCGTTGTCGCGTCTCCTGAAGGCCTCCTTGTAGAATGCTGACCCGGAGATCAGAGGCTGAATGTCCTTGACTGCTGAAGTGTTCCCCAACTGGAAGGGAACAGTCCTGCCTGTTGATAGTCGCACGATGCCCGTTTATTCGTTGTCGCAGTGTCTGCATGGTCTCGCCAATGTACCACGCTTCGGGACATCCTTTCCTGCAGCGTATGAAGTAGACTACATTGGTCGAGTCGCACGAGTATGCGCCGCGTACCTGGTGGGTGGTGTTTCCACGTGTAATGGTGGTGTCCATGTCGATGATCTGGCATGTCTTGCAGAGATTACCCTGGCAGGGTTTTGTGGTGTTGTGGTTGCTGTTCTGAAGGCTGGGTAATTTGCTGCAAACAATGGTTTGTTTGAGGTTGCGCGGTTGTTTGAAGGCCAGTAGTGGGGGTGTGGGGATGACCTTGGCAAGATGTCCAACACATCCAACACATCATCAGCGAGGATGGACATCTTGCCAAGGTCATCCCCACACCCCCACTACTGGCCTTCAAACAACCGCGCAACCTCAAACAAACCATTGTTTGCAGCAAATTACCCAGCCTTCAGAACAGCAACCACAACACCACAAAACCCTGCCAGGGTAATCTCTGCAAGACATGCCAGATCATCGACATGGACACCACCATTACACGTGGAAACACCACCCACCAGGTACGCGGCGCATACTCGTGCGACTCGACCAATGTAGTCTACCTCATACGCTGCAGGAAAGGATGTCCCGAAGCGTGGTACATTGGCGAGACCATGCAGACACTGCGACAACGAATAAACGGGCATTGTGCGACTATCAACAGGCAGGACTGTTCCCTTCCAGTTGGGGAACACTTCAGCAGTCAAGGACATTCAGCCTCTGATCTCCGGGTCAGCATTCTACAAGGAGGCCTTCAGGAGACGCGACAACGCAAAATTGCTGAGCAAAAACTTATAGCTAAGTTCCGCACGCATGAATGCGGACTCAACCGGGATCTGGGATTCATGTCGCATTACATTCGGCCCCCACCAACAAGCCTGGACTTGCAGAGGCCTACCGACTGAACTGGCTTGGGACAATTCACACCTCTTTAACCTGGAGTTACCTCTCTCTCTGCATCTTTGATGATTTGATTGCCTGCAGGTGCTCGCATTCCGGGGCATCTCTGACTGTGTCTATATAAACATTTCTGGAACAAGCCTTTCCATTCACCTGAAGAAGGAGCCGTGCTCCGAAAGCTCGTGTTTGAAACAAACCTGTTGGACTTTAACCTGGTGTTGTAAGACTTCTTACTTAAAAAAGTTCAGTGGCCCGCCCTCCCCTGCTCTCTGGAGAAGAGAGTTCCACAGACTCTCAGCCCTTTTGAGAGAAAAGACTTGTCCTTATTTCTGCCTTAAATGGGAGACCCCTTTATTTTTAAAGTGCGTTCTGTAATTTTGGCCGCTCCCACAAGGGGGAACCTTCTCTTGACAGCCACAGAGCCTCTCCGCATCTACCTGCCTTCACTTTCGCCTTCCTCGGCGGAGGGGTGGGGCAGCTCAGCAGTGGCCCATTCTACAGCCCGTCCATTCGTGGGTAGCCCAGTCTCGGTCAGTTTTCCTGCTCCCTCCCTCCACAACCTCCAACAAGGGGACAGGCGAAGGCCATTCAGCCCGATGCCTCTTCTGTTCATCAACTTCATCATGGATGATTCATTTACCGTGCCTTGTTTCCAGATCCCTTATTGCCCGTACCTGATGTAAAAAATGATCGATTTCAGTTTTAAATTTTCTACTGATTCACCACCCCCACCCTTCCTGCCCAAACAGCTTTTTTTGGGGGGGAGGAGAGAGTTTTAAATCGTGATCATGGGCTGCATTGTTTATACGGTATTACAGCAAGTAAAGTACTTATTGGCTGTAAAGCACTTGAGGTACACTGAGGTTAGGAATGATGCTACATAAATGCAAGTTTTTTTTCTAATAAGAGGGGAGTTTGTGAGGTAAACTATCAAGAGTGAAAGAGTCCTCAAACTCCAATTTGATTCCCAGTTCCCAAAGTTGGTCACAGTTGAGGGCAATTAGAGATGGGCAAGAATATTGACTGTGCCAGCGACCAAATGTACTGTTTCTATGATTTTGGTCCATCTGCCAGCTGATTCTTGTACATCGGACTCGATGATTTCTTAACACAAGATTTCCTGCATCAGTGAATGTTATCTTTGGGATGGCTAGAGCTGTATTCTCCTGCAGAAAACCAAATGCAGAAGGATAGAACTGGAGCCAATCTTTGCACATTTTTATTTACAGAAATACACATTAGACACATGCATCTCCTAACCCCAAAATATCACAGGTTTGGTCTTTTCCTACATGAAGGCCCACCTGTGAAAATCCCTAGTCAATGCCCATCAGCTGGTCATAATGAAAATTCCAGGGAAGATTTTTTTAAGTCAATGGTTCTGTTCTTTTAGGGGTTTTTGTGTTTTGTTTAAGGGGTTTTACTGTTTTAGGGGATTTTAGTTCCGATGTGCAAGATGGTCGATGCAGGCTTGGAGGGCCGAGAGCTTGTTCCTGTGCTGTAATTTTCTTTGTTCTTTGATTGTTTGCAAGTAACTGAGCTATCTGGCAGTAACATGGAAAAATACCATTGCAGTGTGAGGTTTGAAACTGTTGATAGTACCTCACTTTTTGCTGAAATTATAGCAGGTCCTCTAGGGCAGGAATTGTACAAGGGGGCCTGGAGATTGACTCATACATGTGCAATCTTCCTACATCCTGAGACGAGGTGTCATAATGGTGGACACATTCTTTGTTTTTTTCCCAGAACTAAATTCAAGATGATTTGCTTAAACTCTGCCATCAGGATAAAACGAGGAGCACCAATTTAATTTTAAAGTAGCCACATAAGGATTTAAATCTGTCGGGAATTGCTCGCCATTAAAAGCCTAATAGCTTAATAAAACCTGCATGCGTTATTGTGAAAGTTCAGAACTATCCTCTGAGTTACAGCAAACCTTTAGTGGCCTGTGTTGGGAAGGTTGCCAAGCAACCTTAATTATAAAAGATCCATGTAGGCCTCACTGAGCCATGAAGGCCCCACTGAGCCATGTAGGCCCCAAAGTCGGCAGCTCTGATTAATTTTACATCAATGGTCTTTTATTTCAGTGAATTTGAAGAGCACTGATCTCAAAAACCAGGTTTTGTCTGGGGAGTCACGCACTTTGTCTCGTGGCAATGTCAGCTGAGGCTCAGTTGGTTGCACTCCCATCCCCCGAGTCAAAAGGTTGTGGGTTCAATTCCCACTCCAGGGACTGTAGCGTATAAATCGAGGCTGCAATGTTGGAGGTGCCGTCTTTCGATAAGCTGTTGAACCAAGGTTTCATCTGCTCTCTCACATGGATGTAAAAGGTCCTATGGCACTATTGTAGGGAAGATCGGGGAGGTGTGTACCGCAATATTTCAATATTTAACCCACAGTCAACATCCAAGAACAGATGATCTGGTTTTATCACATTGCGGTTTGTGGGAGCTTGCTGTGTACAAACTGGTTGCTGTGTTTCCTGCATTTCAGCAGTTATAAGGCACGCACCTTGGGATGTCCTGTGGTCATGAACGGTGCTACATAAATGAAAGCCGTTTATCTATCCTTTTGTCCTGTGGCACACACACTGAAGCAAACATTAATATTACAGTACAATAAGGATACCAGAAGTGGTTTTCATTACTGTGATAATGCTCGCCGTCTAGAGTTGACACTTTAAAATGCAATTTTATATCAAAAATGTCAACACTCTTGCTTTGTAATCCCCTTTTACCGGTGTATCAAAACATCTGAAACAATGATACAACATTACTTGGAACATACAGCACCGAAGCAGGCTATTTGGCCCATCCAGTCAATGCTGTGTTTTTATGCTCCACACAAGCATCCTGCCATTCTACTTCATCTCTCACTATTAGCTTATCAGCTCTGGTCACCCAAGTACAAAGGAAACTTCAAATCCCCGAAGCTCTCCAGTGAAGGGCCTCATGGTTGGATCTTTACTATCATAGAATTTACAGTGCAGAAGGAGGCAATTCGGCTCATCGAGTCTGCACTGGCCCTTGGAAAGAGCACCCTACCCAAGCCCACACCTCCACCCCATCCCAGTAACCCCACCCAACTTTTTTTGGACACCTAAGGGGCAATTTATCATGGTCAATCCACCTAACCTGCACATCTTTGGACTGTGAGAGGAAACCGGAGCACCCGGAGGAAACCCACGTAGATACAGGGAGAACGTGCAGACTCCGCACAGACAGTGACCCAAGAAGAGGACCGAGTTGTGAGGAAAGCTTAACCAAAGCTAAACTCTTCAACCTTGAGTGGAGGAAGATGGGAAGGCATCTCCGATAAGATGCGAGTGGAGTAGGAAAGGTCCTGAGCACAAATCTCAGGGTAAGAGGGCCAAGGTAGAAAGTGCCAAAAGGCAAGTTTAGCACTGGCACCAAGATGTACCTCACACAGAATAATGAATGCTCAGGATAACCTTCCCATTAAGGTAGAACACTGAAGTCTCTCAAGAAGCATTTAAGAGCTTTGATGGGGGAATCATGAGATCTATGAAAGGGTGAAGATGATGAGCTGAACAGCCTCTCTAGTCTGTATTTAATTGTGAGTTTTGGCCCATTCCATTTTTCTATCCTTTTTAGTTTACAGTTAATTGTACTTTTTTCTAACCAGTATAATTTATTATACCCAGTTAAATCGGTGGGATGTTTGCAAATGAGCACTGGACATGACTTGACATTCCAGATTACTATTTTAAGAGGTTTTCACCCAATTACTTTGAGCCAACGCTTGTACTAAAATAGCACAGAGGAATTTTCATTATTGCATTGCCGATGTATGAATATTCGTCAGCGTTACGTGAAGTCCCTTATTTTTCTCTGAGTTCCATGTGCTCACCTTCTACTCAAAATAAACAACTTGGTTTGAATGCCTAAAACTATATCCAATTTCTGCTGTTCAGCGAATTGAATGGTAAAGGTAACCAGGCCAGTTTTGGCTCTTTTCTTTGCTTCCTCAGTCAGGAATGAGCTACAGACAAGAAGTTTTAACCATGGTGAATTAGGGGTTAATTAAAAGCCTGCCTTTTAAATGGATTATTCAGGATTCCCTCCCACTTGGTATCGGATCCCATTATTCAGTCGGGGTTGTCATGGAAAGGCATTAAGTGGAGGCCACTTGGTTCTCGCATTACTCCTCAGATTGAGTAAAGGTATTGCTGCCAAGTCCCAGGCTGCAGAACACCATAGCTATTAGTCTTTGTCTAAAGTATCATATCGTGCCTGTGTCGGGAAGCACAGGGAAAATCTTTGAGTAGAAATGGGAGACCTTGACCCGCTCACATTGAAAACAGCAAGTCTGGCAGGGCGATCAGAGTACCGCGCAGCTGGGAATTATTTTTATTTAAAAAGAAAATATAGTCACAGTAATAGTGTACATTTTCATCTTTAATTCCTGTACATGAAAGATCGCCTGGGTAAATAAAGCACAGGAAAGAAACTCGGGCGGGCTCTGTTACCGCTACAAAATCCTCTCATGCAAATTTCCTTTCCCTGCACATCCCAAGTAAGATTGTCCAGTGGCCTTTGCTGGGTTAAGTGTGGGTGACATGGGCTGGTGCCGCTACTCCGGATCATCCTTCTGGATCGTAGCAAGTGCCTATTCATCTTTGAAGAACACACCGTCAATCTTAGCAATACGTTCAGACACAGCCAAAGCCAATCCTTTTCTCATTCGACAGCCACAAGTTTGGACTTTCCATCAGGGCTAAGAACCGTTGTGGTCTTTGCTGTGTTTGGTGTTCAATGTCTCGCAATGATTCTACCAAACAACCAAAGTAGGATCTTTATTGAATCACACGTGGTAAGATAACGATCTGTTACAGAGCAAGTTATCATGGAATTTCTTTGTACTCCCCTGGAACTACACCTAGCATGACTGTCCATTTGTCCGTCTTACAACCACCTGCTGATGGCTGGATGTGCCCCCACTTCTACTGGAGTGCCTAGTCACATGACCGCTGTCTTGAGAGCGCATGGTGTGTCTGTGCTGCCACCTGCTGGTTGGAGGTTGCGGCACCAACCATCTATGATATTGCTCACAGGCATATCACCACAGACTTCTCCCACGTTCTGCTCTGAGGGGTGTGTTGAGGTGGGAGCATCTACCTCCGCACAGACACAAACAAAATTAGTATCTTGCTGGTCTGTGTGTCTCAGTCTGACCCCGGAGGCAGTGGGACTTGACAGCCGGGTTGTTGGGATTTGATCACTTGCGTCGCAGAAAGCTAATACTTACGGGTCTAGTTGAAGCGGCCGGGAGGAATGCGTGCTACCCCTGTAAATTAGTCATGAAGGATTTATTCTGGGGGCAGTGTGTTCAGTTTTTGGTGACAGTGGGTTGGGTTCCAGTCCCAGATGTGTGCAGCCTGCAGCTCGCAAGTAGTAATTTGAGACCCTGTTGTCTCGGTGATGCAAGCACAAGGTTTCATTACATCTTCCGAGAAATCTACCCGAGTTGATTACCAGTTACCAATGAAGAAAACAGGCAAAAGGTCAAATTAAAGATGGAACTGATCAATGCTGTAACTAAGCAAACACAACCAGCTAACTTAGTTTGCTCAGTCGGGGTGATAACTGAGGGTATCTTTAGGATTCATCCTCGAGTGTTGCTGACCGGGCTAGAAGTTACTGACCATCCATTGCTGCCATTGGGAAGGTGGTGGGGTGGGGGGGGGGGGGGGGGGGGGGGGCTATCTTTTTGAAGCAGGACAGGCTATTTGGAAAGGATACTCCTGATGTGATGATGGGTCAGAGTTCCAGGATTTTGACCCCAGCGACATCATTGAATTGATGCGCAGGAAGACAGGTCTCCTGAATAAACTATTAAAATAGTTAAAAGAATAAGTAGTTAAAAATAAGTAGTTAAAATAGTTAAAAGACCACACGGAGCAATTCTTCATGCCACTTGAGAATCCAGAGCAAAATGGGTATAAAGGCCAATTTTTTCCAGTGGGAAGGGAAGTTTCTTCCTATATACTCTGTCCAGACCACTCACGATTTTTGTTTACCCCTATCAAATCTCCTCTCAACCCTTTCTGCTCCAAGGGAAACGGTCCCGACTTCTCTGATCTATCCACGCAACAAATTTCAACGTCCTTGCAACCATGCCGGTGGACCTCTGCACCCTCTCCGGTGTCTTCACATCTTTCCTAAAGTGTGGCACCCAGAACTGAGCACAATACTCCAGTTGAAGCCGAACGAGTGTTTCCTCCAAGCTTAACATAACCTCCTTGCTCTTGTACTCCCATGTCCGTGCTAATAAAGTCCAAGATACCGTAGGCTTTATTAACAGCTCTCAACCTGTTCTGCCACCCGCAATGACTGATGAACATATATACTGGTGGTGATATGCATCACTGTAAATACACAAGGGGTTAATGTAAATACACTACGACTAAGTAAACACTAGAGGGAGCACCAGAGAGTCATGACATGGAGACATACAGCTAATGAACACATAGAATAGGACACGACCAATGGGCAGTCAAGACACCCAGAGGTGACACAACCCATATAAAAGGACAGGGCACACATGTTCTTTCTCTTTCCAATGGTGACACTTAGAGAGAAGGACAGGGGCAGAACAGAAGCATCACACCCACCACGTGGCTTAGAGCAGACTGGTTAGTTAGACTGAGTTACTACAGTTAAATTAGCAGGAGAGTCGAACTCAAGTAGGAGAATTATTAACTGTTCAATAAATGTGTCTCCAAGTATGAACCTTCCTTTGTCACAGCATACATCAAGGAAGCAGCTTATGCTACATGAAGACGCATAACGCAACAATATCCAGGTCCCCTTGAGGTTCAGGGGGTACTTATGCAGAATCTTCCCTTTGGGTAGTTAATGGGTGGAATGGAGACCATTAGAATGGAGACTTGTGGGAGGGGGGGGGGATGGTGGGTGGGTGGTTGGGGGGGGGGGGGGGGGGGGGGATGGGGTGGAGGGGCAGGGAATTGAATATGGGTTTTTTTTGGTTCCATGTTTTCTTGTGATTCTCTTGTTGGGCTGCCTGATGAGGTTTTCTAACAGTTGTACTGAAGTTCTGACCCCGATGCTAAGAGTCGCAGTATCACTGTAGCAGTGACAAACAATCGCCGTACAAGCAATCTCCCCTTGGTGAAGGAATTGAGAACGACTTTGTAAACATGGCTCTTGGATTGGAGCGCATTATCTCTAGTTTCGACAGGCCTGTTATTTTGAAAAGTAAAAAATTGATTAATCTGTTCATTAAGGTGCTGCATGTGCTGCAGGCAGTGTTGTGAGGCAAAATGAAGTCAATAGCACTGGATCCTTCCTCAGTAATTTGCTGAAAGAAGCATTAAATTCAGAGCAGCCTACCCATAATCACCTGGAATCATCGCTTTGCCGACAGGTTTCGAGTCAACAAATGATTTATTGACAAACTGTTTGACTGTCACGTCTCACAATGTATAATAAAGCCAGGGAACACGGAATTAGTTTTCTTTCTTTGCACTTGAGCATGTTTGATTACCTAAACAGAGGGAGACCAGGCGGCACGGTAGCACAGTGGTTAGCACTGTTGCTTCACAACGCCAGAATCCCAGGTTCGATTCCTGCTTGGGTCAGTGTCTGTGCGGAGTCTGCACGTTCTCCCCGTGTCTGCGTGGGTTTCCTCCGGGCACTCCGATTTCCTCCCACAATCCCGAAAGATGTGTTGTTAGGTAATTTGGACATTCTGAATTCTCCCTCTGTGTACCTGAACAGACGCCGGAATGTGGCGACTAGGGGCTTTTCACAGTAACTGCATTTCAGTGTTACTGTAAGCCTACTTGTGAATAATAAAGATTATTATTATTAGATTATTGTGAGGGCTTTCCCTGATTTTCCATCCAGTTAAATTAATGGGGAATCAGGGGCAGAATTCTCCGACCCCCCGCAGGGTCAGGGAATCACCCGGGACCGGCGCAAATCCCGCCCCCACCGTGGCCGAAATTCTCTGCCACCCGGGAATCGGCGGGAGCGGGAATCACGCCCTGCCGATCGGCGTGCCCCCTGCATGCCACGTGCCGGCCCGCGATGGTCTGAAGTCCTGCCGCTGTCAGGCCTCTCCCGCCGGCGGGAATTGGAGCACCTCTGGTGCCGGCGGGATTGGTGGCGTGAGCGGGCCCCTGGGGTCCTGGGGGGGGCGCGGGGCGATCGGACCCCGAGGGGTGCCCCCAACGGTGGCCTGGCCCGCGATCGGGGCCCACCGATCGGCGGGCGGGCCTGTGCCGTGGGGGCACTCTTTTTCTTTCGCCGCCGCCACGGCCTCCACCATGGCGGAGGCGGAAGAGACACTCCCACTGCGCATGCGCCGGTGGTGACATCAGCGGCCGCTGACGCACCGGCACATGCGCGGACCGGCAAAGGCCTTTCGGCCAGCCCCGACACCGGCCGGCGGGCGCCAAAGGCCGTTGGTGCCGGTTTTGGCGCCGGCAGGCGGAGCGGAAACCACTCCGGCGCGATCCTAGCCCCTAAAGGTGTGGAGGAGGCCCGCGGTTGGCGCCACTCCGCTACGCCGGGACCCCCCGCCCCGCCGGGTAGGGGAGAATCCCGGCCCAGGAGTGTACAGGCATTCGATTAATAATGTATGATTGGACTCTGTACACCCCCCTTTCCCCAGGCAACCCATACGTCCGTGTGCGGGGATCTTACCCTGTCCTCTGTCACAACAGATTTAGTTCGATCACTAACTCCCTGGAATCAACAGCAGGTGCCACAAGAAGCCATTTTACGCGGCAAGAATTTAACAACTGGATTGAGGAACATATTGCAAGTAAACGACTTTCTTCCAGACCATTGTTTTAATTTGTTTTTAAACCAGTGAGAAATAGGGAGGGATAAAATCAATACATCACTTGATTGTCAATGATTTTCTGCCGAAGCGGTGATGCAGGCTGATCGAGAGTGGTGCAGGCACGTTTTATCCACTGGACTAACATCACCAGGAACACGTCCTTTGTTACCGCCGATCCAATGAAAATTCTGATTTGAAAGTAATACGCGTCTGGCACCAGATGGGATTGTTGGGTTCGTAATGGCGTTATTTGCTTCATTGCACCCTTCAGCTCATGAAAATAATAAGAAGTCTTACAACACCAGGTTAAAGTCCAACAGGTTTGTTTCAAACACGAGCTTTCGGAGCACGGCTCCTTCTTCAGGTGAATGGAAAGGCTTGTTCCAGAAATGTTTATATAGACACAGTCAGAGATGCCCCGGAATGCGAGCACCTGCAGGCAATCAAATCATCAAAGATGCAGAGAGAGAGGTAACTCCAGGTTAAAGAGGTGTGAATTGTCCCAAGCCAGTTCAGTCGGTAGGCCTCTGCAAGTCCAGGCTTGTTGGTGGGGGCCGAATGTAATGCGACATGAATCCCAGATCCCGGTTGAGTCCGCATTCATGCGTGCGGAACTTAGCTATAAGTTTTTGCTCAGCAATTTTGCGTTGTCGCGTCTCCTGAAGGCCTCCTTGTAGAATGCTGACCCGGAGATCAGAGGCTGAATGTCCTTGACTGCTGAAGTGTTCCCCAACTGGAAGGGAACAGTCCTGCCTGTTGATAGTCGCACGATGCCCGTTTATTCGTTGTCGCAGTGTCTGCATGGTCTCGCCAATGTACCACGCTTCGGGACATCCTTTCCTGCAGCGTATGAGGTAGACTACATTGGTCGAGTCGCACGAGTATGCGCCGCGTACCTGGTGGGTGGTGTTTCCACGTGTAATGGTGGTGTCCATGTCGATGATCTGGCATGTCTTGCAGAGACTACCCTGGCAGGGTTTTGTGGTGTTGTGGTTGCTGTTCTGAAGGCTGGGTAATTTGCTGCAAACAATGGTTTGTTTGAGGTTGCGCGGTTGTTTGAAGGCCAGTAGTGGGCGTGTGGGGATGACCTTGGCAAGATGTCCATCCTCGCTGATGATGTGTTGGAGGCTGCGAAGAAGATGTCGTAGTTTCTCCGCCCCAGGAAAGTACTGGACGACGAAGGGTACTCTGTCAGTGGTGTCCCGTGGCGAGACATCACTGAAACGACTACACGATGACATCAATAAGTTCCATCCCACCATCAAACTCACCATGGACTATTCTCCAAATTCAGTTCCATTCTTGGACACACTCGTCTCCATCAAGGACGGTCACCTCAGCACCTCGCTTTACCGCAAGCCCACAGATAATCTCACGATGCTCCACTTCTCCAGCTTTCACCCGAAACACATTAAAGAAGCCATCCCCTATGGACAAGCCCTCCGTATACACAGGATCTGCTCAGACAAGGAGGAGCGCAACAGACACCTACAGATGCTGAAAGATGCCCTCGTACGAACGGGATATGGCGCTCGACTCATTGATCGACAGTTCCACCGCGCCACAGCAAAAAACCGCACCGACCTCCTCAGAAGACAAACACGGGACACCACTGACAGAGTACCCTTCGTCGTCCAGTACTTTCCTGGGGCGGAGAAACTACGACATCTTCTTCGCAGCCTCCAACACATCATCAGCGAGGATGGACATCTTGCCAAGGTCATCCCCACACCCCCACTACTGGCCTTCAAACAACCGCGCAACCTCAAACAAACCATTGTTTGCAGCAAATTACCCAGCCTTCAGAACAGCAACCACAACACCACAAAACCCTGCCAGGGTAATCTCTGCAAGACATGCCAGATCATCGACATGGACACCACCATTACACGTGGAAACACCACCCACCAGGTACGCGGCGCATACTCGTGCGACTCGACCAATGTAGTCTACCTCATACGCTGCAGGAAAGGATGTCCCGAAGCGTGGTACATTGGCGAGACCATGCAGACACTGCGACAACGAATAAACGGGCATCGTGCGACTATCAACAGGCAGGACTGTTCCCTTCCAGTTGGGGAACACTTCAGCAGTCAAGGACATTCAGCCTCTGATCTCCGGGTCAGCATTCTACAAGGAGGCCTTCAGGAGACGCGACAACGCAAAATTGCTGAGCAAAAACTTATAGCTAAGTTCCGCACGCATGAATGCGGACTCAACCGGGATCTGGGATTCATGTCGCATTACATTCGGCCCCCACCAACAAGCCTGGACTTGCAGAGGCCTACCGACTGAACTGGCTTGGGACAATTCACACCTCTTTAACCTGGAGTTACCTCCCTCTCTGCATCTTTGATGATTTGATTGCCTGCAGGTGCTCGCATTCCGGGGCATCTCTGACTGTGTCTATATAAACATTTCTGGAACAAGCCTTTCCATTCACCTGAAGAAGGAGCCGTGCTCCGAAAGCTCGTGTTTGAAACAAACCTGTTGGACTTTAACCTGGTGTTGTAAGACTTCTTACTGTGCTCACCCCAGTCCAACGCCGGCATCTCCACATCATGAAAATAATGACACTGATTTACGTTGGATGAAGATCCACAATTAATTCAGCCACCTTTGCCATCTTGTGTCAAGCTTGAAGATGATCTGGGGTGGTACTTAAGTCAAATAGAAAATTAGCTGGAGCCGGTGTTGCTAACCCTCCCTCCCAAGATTGCTCCAGAGTCTCGGGGAGTTAAAGGCCAGTGTGCAGGACACTGCAGATTGCAACCCAGGAGAGAAGTCATAGGGACGATAACATTTCGCAAAGAATTCAATTGAACTTTTAAAATTGTATTGCTGTTTCATGAGGCGTCGCTGTGCTTGCATCGGTAGCAGCATTTCTCGTGTTACAATAGTGACTACACTTCAACAACAAAAAAATCTCCTTGAGCTACAATGTGCATTGTGGGTCCTGAGATTGAGAGAGGCAGCAACTAAATGCAAGTCTCTTCCTTGACCGGTGAAAGATATTGCAGTGACTGAGGGTTATTTTTGGAACGTCAACCTACTTAACTAGCAATGGCGGAAGACTAAACTGAGGCTTCTGCCCTGTCACTGGGAGGCATTATCCTCACTCTGAGTTCCCCAGATGGTTCAAATAATCACTTTCTTTTGGCTTCCAACTGCCAGGTCTACTCTTGAGTTAGTCGTCTAGACATTAATTTCCTTCTTGGCTCTCTTTGGCTGATATGCGTAATATCAGCAAGTGTTGTCTGTGGGACACTATTGTAGAAACATTCAAAACCACAGTATACTAGTTGGCCCAATGAGCCTACTCCACTAGGCCGTCCCGCTATTTTTTAAAGCCTAATTCTTTTCCTTTCTCCATGTCGTTGTGTCCCTCCTCCCATTAAAAACTTCAATTGATTCAGCATCTGTGATCTTGTGGGACAGCGCATTCCACGTTCTCACGCCACTTACGCGAAGATATTTTCCTTGAATTCATTTAAGAAAAATTGGGTTACTTCTAACTTTTTAAGATTTTGGGGCCAATCTTGTGAATGTGCAGCAGAGGCAGAAAGGCTTGCCCGCTGCCCATCTTGTGAATGTGCAGCAGAGGCAGAAAGGCTTGCCCCGCTGCCCAGATTGTGAATGTGCACCAGAGGCAGGAAGGCTTGCCCCGCTGCCCATATTGTGAGAGCCACGATGAGGTTTTCAGCCATTTGAAATGAAAATCGCTTATTGTCACGAGTAGGCTTCAAATGAAGTTACTGTGAAAAGCCCCTAGTCGCCACATTCCGGCGCCTGTTCGGGGAGGCTGTTACGGGATTTTACATGTATTATAGAAATGGGGGGGGGGGGGGTGATTCTCCACCCGCTTTACGCCTGGCGCACATCCCGCTATGGCTGGAGAAGAGCGGGACAGCCCCTTAACATGGCTCACGCCGGACACCGTTCAGAATTATGCTGGGCATGAATCAGTATTTGAATATGCTCTTTGAGTTTAAAGTCAGATTCTGCCATCTCCCTGGATTCTTCTCCCACCCCCAGCGCAGCTGGGACCAGCAGGAATCATTGGTCCCCACCACCGGAGGCCAGACGCGTTGACCACGCCGGGGCATTGCCAAGGGTGCATTGGGGACGGGGCCAGGTTGGCACTGCCAAGGGACCCGATTGGCAGGGCCTGAAAGGGGTCAGAGCCTTGAAGGGACGGGGCCTGAAAGGGGCAGGGAATGTGGCGACCTCATAGTGGGGTAGTGCTCACCTGGGGGGGTGGGGGGGGGGGGGGGATCCTGATGCAAGTGAGAAGTTGAGGGGGGGGCTGTCTGAAGGCAGACCCTGTGGTGTTGCCCTGGTGCCAATGGTCCTTGGGGAGGGGGGATTGATGCTGATGGGAGGGGCATTGCAGCCCAATGCCGGCGATGATGGGGGGGGTCTTTACTGTCGGTTTGAGATTGGGGGTCCTTTATAAACAGCACCCCGATCTCCGTGAAGCCAGCTTGCCGGCTTGATTAGGCCCCGCCCCTCTGAGTGTGGCGGGATTTTCTGCGCAACCCGCCGTGTGATTTTTTTTTTTCCCCCTGTGGTGGAGGCGGCCCGCCAGCGGGATTTTCTTTTCCCGCCATTGTCGACGGGATTTCCTGTTGAATGCGCGCTCCGGGAAATCCGAGGCGGGGATCATCCGTAGGTGGGACCAAGGATCCTGCCGGCATGAGCAGCTGGAAATTCCGATCTTAAGTGTGGGTGGATTGAGATCTGAATCGGGCCAAACCACCCAGCGGGTTCCACACCGAGGTTACCGCCGGAGACCACACTTTTTGAACTATTTGGGGAGAATTCGGCCCGTGGTTTGTGGACCACCCAGAGGCAGGTGCAACTGGCGTGTATCATTGATGGTGTGCGCCGTTTTGGAACACTGGTTGATACAGATCCCTCCACTAGCGGGGGAAATTGCTCCTTGCCTTGTGGATCTTTATTTTAATAGGTTGGTCAGTTCACCTTAACCTGCTTTTCAAATCGTTGAAGTTGCTGGAATTCCGCAGCGTTGCTGGTATTGCCTTCACCACACAGACTGCAGCGGTTCAAGAGGGTGCATCATCACACGTAAAGATGGTGAACAAAGGCTAGCCCCCCCCTCTCTCCCCCCCCCCCCCCCCCCCCCCCCCACCAAAACCACACCCCCAGAATGAGAAAAAAGTCCAAAGACGTACAGGTTAGGTGGATCGGCCATGATAAATTGCCCTTAATGACCAAAAAGGTTAGGAGGGGGGGTTATTGGGTTACGGGGATAGGGTGAAAGTGAGGGCTTACGTGGGTCGGTGCAGACTCGATGGGCCGAATGGTCTCCTTCTGCACTGTATGTTCTATGTCCGGTCTCTGTCAGAGCTACTCATTGTCAATATCATGTAAACTGTTGAATTTTTCTAATTTGGCAATTAAATACTTGCTCTGAACAATTTGTGTGTGAAACCTTTCTCGTTGCGCCAAACAAATTGTACCTGTGCTGCCTGAATATAGAATAGCAGATCTATCTGTGGGTTTGCAAACAAACCCAGGTAATTAAACACAGACACATAAACCTCCCAAGGAAGAAACCCAGCTGTTGTTTTGAAGACGTCCCTTAAAACTAAAGCCTCAAAATGTTCACCAGCAGCATCTTGTTACGTTTGAAATTACATGGGTTTGTTTGGTTGTGGGTCAGGCGGGGTGGAGATATGTTCCCGATTTAGTCCAGTTTGTGCCAGCAATGATTGTTCGCACGTCAGCAGTCCACAAGCTCCTTGAACCCCTGGTGTGCAATGACCATGGAATTAATGGTGCAAAATGTCATTACCTCGGGTCGAATGAGCAACAGTTAATTACTGAATCTGATGACTTCTCATTTTCTTGTTTTTTTTTAAAAAGCTGGTGTGGTGGGGGGGTCATAAATAACTGGATAGCTTCACAATTCATTTTCAAAATATGTCAGCAATAGCCAGTCATTAAACCAACCTCAAATATCTCGTCATGACATCTAATTGATGAGTTATGTATATCTAACACAAAGCTAGTCGTCAGCATTACTCAACAGACGGTACAATTTGATTGCATCATTTAGGTGTGTGATGTCACTAAATGTCATATTGAACAGGATATTTTTACCCGCCAACTGCCCATCACCACCTGTAATGTATTTTGCTTTTTTAAGAGCATGTTTTTTCTAGTATCTCATTATATGTGTCAAGATCAGGGATGTCAGCACTCGGGGATGAAACACTTTTCAAGTTTGAGTACTGCAGGTCAGGTAGAGAACAAACAAATGTGGAGCAGAGCTCGCTCGGTTCCGTCTCAAGCTCAGAAGTGGATTGTATCAGTAGGAATTTGCGATAACCTGTACTCGACATCCTTACGATGTGTTTGATTAATTAAGCTAATTTGCTGGCATGAGCTTCCCTTCAGTGCTATCTGTTCTCGCGCAATGTTTGAGTTTAGACTGTGAGATTGAGACAATTAAGAGATAATTCAGCATTGTCCTGTCTTCATTGGATATGATGTACCTTTTCCAACGCGAGTGATTAAATAGAAACTGCAAGTTAGAATTAGGGCAGCACGGTAGCACAGTGGTTAGCACAAATGCTTCACAGCTCCCGGGTCCCAGGTTCGAATCCCAGCTTGGGTCACTGTCTGTGTGGAGTCTGCACGTTCTCCCCGTGTCTGTGTGGGTTTCCTCCGGGTGCTCCGGTTTCTTCCCACAGTCCAAAGATGTGCAGGTTAGGTGAATTGGCCAGGCTAAATTGCCCTCAGGGTCCAAATTGCCCTTAGTGTTAGGTGGGGTTACTGGGTTATGGGGATAGGGTGGAGGTATGGGCTTGGGCCGAGTGCTCTTTCCAAGAGCCGGTGCAGACTCGATGGGCCGAATGGCCTCCTGCACTGTAAATTCAATGAAACTATAAAACTATGAAATCCCCGCCACCTCCTTTCTATCTATGGGACACTTGTCCCAATTATGCTGGGAACTCGCGGAATTTAACCTGGGATCTTCCTGTTTCATATGGCTGTTTTCCACTCTGCGTTTTAATACAAAACACTGTTTACAGGGTGAGGAGATTCTGACTAGGCTGATATTTATTTCACACCCCCGGCCATCTTGCCTGATTGTGCGTAGCAAGGGTTAATAATGATTCTCAGGCGATGGGGAGGGGAACCGGGGGGGGGGGGGGGGGGGGGGGGGGGGGGGGGGGTGGGGGGGATACATTTTTTCAATTGATTGAAACGTTGAAGTGGAAGGAATATATATTTTGTCAGCCTTTGTGTTCCACTAATTATTTCTGTCTTTGTTTCATCTGGTTGTCAGGGACCCCAAACACTGTGGACATTGTGACAGTTCATCACCATGGCAATGGTTCAGGCAATGCCCATAGCTGCTGAGCATCGGAATTCAGAAAGTGAGACCAACCTGCCGACCTCTGCAGCATCGCCAATCTTGCAGAGCACCATGGGAAGTGTTGGCAGCCTGGTGTCAGGGCGCAACTACCACGATAAGCACTGTAAGGCCACCGAGTACTCGAGCAAGTGTCGCAAAGCTGGCCAGGCCCAGAACATTTACAGGCAACCGGATGGGCACCTAAAAAATGGCTACTCTCAGGACTGTGTTGGAGGAGTGGCAACCAAGAAACAGTGTTCAGCAATTGGAAAAAGTGGAAACTATGCCTATTTCAATGAAGACCACCGCAACGGAGGCTGGAACCCGATGGAATCGCCCAGCAGCCCTTGCAGTGACCCTGAGGATTTCCGCGAGCCGAGGTCGATGAATGGAAACATCCGAGGGCCTCCTCCAAAAATAATTCCAGTCTCGGGCAAACTCGAGAAGGTAGGTCACACTGTCGCCTTTCCACTGGGGCCTATTGACTGATGCACCAGTCAGTGGGCTGTAGATTCTCCACATAAGCCTTCATATTGTGGGTTGACGGGCAAGACATCAGCCGCAGAGATTGCACTCTGGGCTGCCTACTGCACAAATGCTTAATCTATGATGTGTTAGACCCATTTATTTTCAGTATGTTAAATGTGTGTTAAAGCAATGCACTTTGAGTTCTATCTGCTTCTCAATTGTTTGTGCATTAATGCCCTAGTGCGATGTGTGTATAGTGTCCACATTATAAGAGGGATGTAAAGGCACTGGATGAGATACAAGAATGAGGCCAGAGCTGAGAGCTTGTCAGGCAAAAACTGAAAATGCTGGACAATCTCAGCATGTCTGAGAGAAGGGAGCTAACGCTTCTAGTCTGGATGACACCTGGTCAAAACAAGGTTGAATAGACTGGCCGGAATTCTCCGGCCGTTGGGATTCTCCGTTACCGCCAGCAGCACAACCCCCGGCAGTGGGGGGTGTCTTCAATGGGAAATCCCATTGACAGGTGGCGGGAAGGAAGAATCCCGCTGACAGCGAACGGTGCGCCGCCAAGAAACACGCGGCTGGGCGAGCGGAGAATCCCGTCGTAGTGGATATTCCGGCTCCACGCCAGCGCACCAGTTTCCCGGCGACGAGGGGTGCAGTCAACGGGCAATCCCGTTGATCATGGTGGGACCAGAAAGTCCCGCTGGTGGGCCGCTCCCGCTGCTGAGAAACACGACGAGGTGGTCGGTAATTCCCGCCCAGTTAGTTTTTCCAGCATTTTCTGTTTTTATTTTTGATTTCCAGCATCTGCAGTATTTTGCCTTTCTTTATGAATAGACTCGGGTTCCCTTCTCCTGAAAAGAGAAAGCTGAGGGGTCACCTGAAAGAGGTCTTTAAGATGTTGAACATTTTTGATAGGGGAGATAGAGAGAGGAAGGATATAACACTCGGGGTCATCACTATGAGGCAGTAACTAAGAAATCCAATTGAAATCTGAAACGTCTTCACTCAGCGAGTGGTCAGAATATGGTATGCATTACTTCAAAGAACAGTTGAGGCGAATTGCAAAGAAGCATTCAAGAGGAGGCGAGAGGGAGAGAAAGGAATAGAAAGAAATGCAGATCGGGTGCGTTGAAGAAGGGAGAGCCAAGGCTTGCTTGGAGCATATGTATAGCATAGGGCAGTTGGACCGAATGGCCTGTTTCCGTGCTGTAGACTCGAGGTAACAGCTTCACCTCCAGGATGCACATTTGTTCCCCAGTAAGGTGGAGATGATCAAAAAATGAACCCATTCAGGTGGTGGTCTTTGTGACTGGTTCAGAGAGATCTTGGCTAAATTGGCCAGCACCGTCTTCATGTTTAGTGATGTGCTTACAGGAGTAAAACTGAGTGTTAAGCAAGGCACTGGACTGTTGATCAGAAGGAGTTTGAGGTCCTTAATCATCAAATCATAGAATTTACAGTGCAGAACGAGGCCATTCGGCCTGTCGAGTCTGCACTAGCCCTTGGAAAGAGCACCCAACTTAAGCCCATGCCTCCAGCCTATCCCCGTAACCGAACCTAACCTTTTTGGACACTAAGGGCAATTTAGTATGGCCAATCCACCGAACCCGCGCATCTTTGGACTGTGGGAGGAAACCCACGCGCACACGGGGAGAACAGACAGTGACCCGAGCCGGGAATCGAACCTGGGATCCTGGCGCTGTGAAGCAACTGTGCTAACCACTGTGCTACCGTGCTGCCCTTGGGCGCAAATCGCTCAAAAGCGAGTGCACACATACAAAATAGTGATCAATGCCACTACAGAATCCATAGAACCCTGACAGTGCAGAAGGAGGCCGATCAGCCCATCTGCACTGACCCTGCAAAAGAGCACCCTACCCACTGCATTTTCACTCTGGCCCCACAGAAATAGCACCGCCATCCTGTGCGACCCTGTTATACGCTTAGAAATACTGTTTAAAACGCCGACAGACGAAAGGTATTTGATGCAATGAGATCTCCATAAGTCACAGCCTCTTCCTTCAAATGTAAAGATGAATAGAATCATCTGAATTTCAGAGACCTACCCATGTTGCTTCCATTACAACAGCTGGAGTGGAAATGTCAGCATTAATTCAGCTAATGAAAGCACTCCAATTTATTTGTGCGCTACTTACTATGAGTACGACAGTTGCAGCATAGTATCTCCTTTAAGCTGTAAATGCTATGATTGAGGCGACAAAACCTAATAGCTTTGTGATGGCAGTAATCACAGGGGAGAGTGACACTCAGAACACACTGGATTCTAAGCTAGCAGCTCAGTCGCTTCTGCTCCTGATGTGGAGATGCCGGTGTTGGACTGGGGTGGGCACAGTAAGAAGTCTTACAACACCAGGTTAAAGTCCAACAGGTTTGTTTCGAATCTGTTTGTTCAGAGGCTGAATGCCCTTGACTGCTGAAGTGTTTCCTGACTGGAAGGGAACATATGTGTTTCTGGAGCTCACCTTTTCATTCACCTGAGGAAGGAGCAGTGCTCCGAAAGCTAGTGATTCGAAACAAAGCTGTTGGACTTTAACCTGGTGTTGTAAGACTTCTTACTGTGCTTCTGCTCCAGACATGGGTTTCAGCTTCCAAACCCGTACCAACCCAGCTGGACTGAACTTACCCGGCCACTTTTCTTCCTGTTTTTTTTCTAAAAGCAAAACGCAAAGGAAAATCTGTCCATTGTCATATTGTTGTTTGTGGGAGCTTGCTGTGCACAAATATCCTCCTTGTGTGCACATTGGCTGCTGTGCTGCCTGTGTTAACAATGGTAGGATCGTAGCAACCTTGCCAAGGCAAATGAGGGGCCTAAACCCTTCATGACGCCCGTGGTACAAAAGCTCCTGGGTGTAGCTGGTCCAACACTGGCTTTGTTCAGGAAAATCAGCTCTCTATGTCATCTACCAGTCATCCCGAAGCGGAACGTTGCAGGTTGCCAGCAAAAAGGCAAGTCCGTTAATAAATACCCACCCGAATACAGAACTGAGGAGTGGCATGTTTACGCCCCTCCTCGGCTTCCCTCCATGAAGGCTGCCACCCCCCCCCCCCCCCCCCCCCCCCCCCCCTCCTATCCCTATCCAATTGCTTCCCCATCTCCACCCATCAACGATCCTTCCTCATCGATCTCTCTTCTTCCCTGTGTCTCCCCTCTCCACACCCCCCCACCTCCCACCCATCCAATCCTTTCCGAATTGCACCCCCCCCCCCCCCCCCTCCTCCTCCGTTTCTGGGCCTATCCAAGAATGTCTACTGGCAATGCAGCAGACCAAAATGGAATTGAAATTCGGCTGAGGGGTGACAACATTTAAATGAGGTTCAAGACTCAATATTGGGTGTGTCCCACAGGGGCCTAGCCGTTCTGGTGCTGGGACCGTTCACAGTGTACATTCGTCGCCGTACGTGGTCTGTTCTGTGTGGGTATATCTTACACGCACATCACCTTGGCAACGGAGGCTGCTCGATGCCCATGCTGTAATTTATAGAGTGAGTGCAATCCTAAACATGTATCACTGAGGTGAAACATTGAGGCCAACTTCTAATGAGAATATAGCTGTCAACATACATTTTGGCGTTGAAGAAAAATGGAAATCTTATCCACCAGGTTGTCTTATGCGCTGCAATTTACGGTTAAGTATTTATATTTTCAAGAACGGGAGTGTTATTGTGAGAAAGCTGATAAAATACCAGGGGCGAAATTCTCCGACCCCCAGCAGGGTCGGAGAATCGCCTGGGGCCGCCAAATATCCGGCCCCCGCCGTGGCAGAGAGTCTCCGCCACCCGGGAAGTGCTGGTGGCGGGAATCTCGCCACTCCGATCGGCGAGGCCCCTGCGGCGATTCTCCGGCCCGCGATGGGCCGAAGTCCCGCCGCTGGGAGGCCTCTCCCGCCGCCGAGGTTTGAACCACCTCTGGTGGCGGCGGGATCGGTGGCGCGAGCGGGCCCCCGGGGTCCTGGGGGGTGGGCGGGGGGCGATCGGACCCCGGGGGGTGCCCCCACGGTGGCCAGGCCCGCGATTGGGGCCCCCCGCTCAGACTCCGGGCCAGTGCCCTGGGTGCACTCTTTCTCTTCCGCAGCCACCACGGCCTCCGCCATGGCGGAAGCGGAAGAGAAACCCACATCGCGCATGCGCCGACCGGTGAAAGCCTTTCGGCCAGCCCCGCTGCCAGGGGCGCTGGTTTTTTGCGCCAGTCTTCTGGTGCCAACCGCTCCGGCGCGGGGCTGGCCCCTAAAGGTGCGGAGACTTCCCTACCTTTGGGGAGGCCCGACCCCGGAGTGGTTGGCGCCACTCCCCTATGCAGAGACCCCCCGTCACGCCGGGTAGGGGAGCATCCTGCCCCTGCTTTGTATCTGGCAAACATTTTAGAGTTTCAAAGAATTAGAACCGTTTAACAAATGAGATTTAAAAGCATCGTATAATATAAAATATCTTTTACCACCTCCTGATAATAAACTGCTGATCATAGAAGTATGGCATCGCTCACATTTTCACCTAGAATCATAGGAAAGTTACAGCACAGAAGGAGGCCATTTGGCCCATCTTGTCCACGCCAGCGGTGCCCTTACTAGCTGCACATTGGTTCTTCAGTGCCTGCAACGTGCTAGCAGCGAAATGCAGATCCGACAGCCTGGCAATGTGTCCTGCAGTCCACACTGTAGAAGACTTAACAGATCACCTGACGCGACGTCCAAGGCTACAATCGTATTTTGCTACTTTTGCACAATGCTGGGTACTGAAACGGTGCCGGCATCCCACTTCCGCCTGACCCAGAGGTGAGAGGGACGGCAGCTGATCCAAGTTGGCACTGATAGAATGGCGCCGATGTTTGTGTGGAATTCCCTTGTTCAGTGTTTTAAATGGTCCAATGCCACATAAAACACCAGACAAAGAAATACGATCCAAAGATTCGGTGTACAGTAATAACTCTTGCCCCAATGCAGTTACAGGATTCATGAAGGTTATGTCAAAATTGGCACGGGGGAATTGTTCAAGGGTAACCGCTCCATTAAGAGGTGCAGCTTTAAACACAACCGCGAGATACCTAAGGGCTTTCTAACATTCCTCAACAAAAAACAATCCCAGCTTTGAATTATTTATTTCCTCCAAAGTGCACTATATATGGGACTGAGAGAGTGAGTAAACAACTGTCATTTAATTGAGTGCAGATGGATTCCTAAACCACAAAAATGAAGGTTTATCGGCATCAGCTAAAAGCTGAGACTGAATCAAGATTTTTTTTCTCACTCTTCTTCACTTTTTCTTTTTTCTCTCTCGCAATCTCTTTTATCTTCTATGGATGACAGTTATTCATACAATTGGTAACAGTACCACCAAATAAAGACCAATTGTGGTTTGTCTGATGCCATTCTTGGAAGATTTTTTCAAAATGTTTTCCAATTAATGGGCAATTTAGAGTGGCCAATCCTCCTACCCTGGACATCTTTGGGTTGTGGGGGTGAAACCCATCGCAGACACGGGGAGAATGTGCAAAGTCCACCAGGGCCGGGATCGAACCTGGGACCTTGGCGCCGTGAGGCAGCAGTGCTAACTGCGCCACCGTGCTGCCACTTCATTCTTGAAGATTGATGTCACGATGGATGGTTTAATAAGGGAATCAGACTGCATTTTGAAATTAAAACAGTGAACTGAATTAAGGAGCTATTAAAGTTAAAGCAAAATAACGCAGATTCTGGATATGTGAGGTAAAAACTGAAAATGGTGGAAATCCTCAGCTGGCTGAACGGGGTCGGTGGAGAGAGAGAGAGAGACAGTGTCAGTCGTTTAGGTTAATGGTCACAGCAGGGGTCAAATGATCGGCTGGCAGGCTTGCTGCCCACCTCTCCGAGAGCTGTCAGCCAATCAGAAGACTGGCAGCTCAGTAGCCTAAGCAGTGTCACTTGGAGCGATGGGCATTGCCGGGACTGCACCTGGGAAGGAGAGGCAAACATGGTAGCAAAAAGGCAAGTGGGGTCTGTGGGTACTGCCGTCAATCAGCAGGCCCCAGCAAGGGGGTGTGGAGAGGCTGGTTGGTGAGGCAAGCGCATGGTCATTGATGCCAAGGGTCCCTCACCAGACCACAGCGCGGAGTCTGCACGTTCTCCCCCCTGTCTGCGTGGGCTTCCTCCGGGCGCTCCGGTTTCTTCCCACAGTCCAAAGATGTGCAGGTTAGGTGGATTGGCAATGATAAAATTGCCCTTAGTGCCCAAAGGTTAGGTGATTCACAAGAGGCTGTGATTGCTTCAGTGTTAATGTGAGTGAACCAACTCCCTCTATTAACAGGGTCCCAGGGGCTCAATCTAAAGGCAAGCTTGCACTGAGAGCCTCGATGGATTGTGCGGCTTGCACAAAGGATGTCACTGCTGGAGGGAACCAGGTGAATGAAGAAAGTGTTTTAAAACCCTCCCCCAGACACTTAGTTTTTGATCTGTGTTTCCAAAAAGAAAAGTGTGTGCAACCAAGTGTTGGATTGGAATGAATACAGCCAGCTGCAGATAGATTATAAAGGACTGTTGCCAGGTTTAAACATTTGGTCAGTGGGTTTCCTTTTATTGTCTCACACTGAAACCTGGCTGTGTTTGATACAACTGAGCAGGACAGGCACTTTCAATCTTAAAGGGGATTTGGCTGAATGAGTAAATCTTTGGCAAACCTTTTTTTCTTTCTGTGGTCTGTAGCCATTCATTGTAAGGATGTGTAAACTGTTGTCTGATATTCACCCCCTCCTTGAATAAAATCGGATTAAAATTGTTTAATTTAATATGATCTTCTTTAAATGACAAATGTATTTATTTCTTTTTCTCTGTGGAAACTTGTTTCTGATTAAGGTTTAATTGTGTTTCAGAACATTGAAAAGAATCTGATCAGACCGACAGCGTTCAAGCCCGTTCTTCCCAAGAACAGGAACTCTGTCCAGTACCTTGTTCCTCGTCCTGGTAATGGCCTGTCGGACAGTCAGGGGAGTCTGAATATTTTGTTCAACGGCAATTCGGTGGGGTCCGTCAACTGCGTCGAAAAGCGTAATTCCTTGCAGGGCTACAACTGCAGGAACAGCTCGAATTCGGGAACCATGTCGGACTCTGGGAGAAACTCCTTGTCCAGCCTCCCGACGTACAGCACGGGCTGTGGCCACCACCCGGAGCCGGTCAGCTCCTCCACTGGACAAATTAACCTGGACGGGGGTGGGCCGCATGCTTTCCACGAGAGGGGCATGACAGGACTGAACGGCCTATCGAACTCCGACAGCGGCCGCTCTTCCTCCAGCAAGAGCACAACGTCACTGAACGGCCGGGGCCACCCGTTGTCAGACAGCGGCTCGTGCGACCGCTCGCCCGTCTCCAGCCACGAGCTGGCCATCCGGGAGCTGGAGGAGAAGCTGAGGGAGCGGGACGCGGAACTCCAGCAGCTGCGGGAGAGCCTGGACGAGAACGAAGCCGCCCTCTGCCAGATCTACGAGGAGAAGCAAAGGCGCTGCGAGCAGGAGATGGAGGAGCTGAGACAGAGCTGCGCCAGCAAGCTCAAGCAGAACTCTCAGAAGGCCCAGCGCATGCAGCAGGTCCTCCAGCTTCAGGTCTTTCAGCTGCAGCAGGAGAAGAAGAAACTCCAGGAGGACTTTGCCCAGTTGCTGCAGGAGCGCGAACACTTGGAGAAGAAATGTGCCTCGATCGAGAAAGAGCAAACAGAGCTTGGCCCGAGACTGGAGGAAACCAAATGGGAGGTAGGTCACTTTCTTTGGAGAACCAGCAAAGATTTGGATTGCTTTTTATCTGGTAGGGCACCTCGCCTTCAAAATTGAATTTAATTTTAACTAAGGAAATATCAGCTTGAATTGATCAAAAGCATCACTACTTAAGGCAATATATTCTCTGACTCCTGCAAACAACAAGATAACCTCATTTACCAAACCTGCTTGGTTACCATCATAGCTAGCGAAGACACATGGTCGTGTGGCGCCTGGCCACCCCAGCACTTCATCCATACCATGCAAAGAGAAGAGAAAATGCTGGAAAATCTCAGCAAGTCAGGCAGCATCTGTAAGGAGAGAAAAGTGCTAACGTTTCGAGTCCGATGACTCTTTGTCAAAGCTTTGACAAAGCGACATCGGACTCGAGACGGTAACTCTTTTCTCTCCTTACAGATGCTGCCAGACTTGCTGAGATTTTCCAGCATTTTCTCTTTCGTTTCAGATTCCAGCATCCGCAGTAATTTGCTTTTATGCTGTGCAAAGCGTCTGTTCTGCCAGACCATTGGTGCAATCCCGAGGCCACAAAGTGTTTGGAGGGTCCACTGTTTTGTTAGCGTGTCACTGGCGTGCTGCAGGTGGTAAGCTGGAGTGTCACCAATAACCCATCCGATTCGGGGGAGGGTAGGAAGTGATCAGCCACCATACCAAGAGATCGGCAATCCTGTTGCGGCAACTTGAAATGTCCTAATTTCTTCTGGGGGAGAGCTGATGGGGGGAGGGATGGGTGGCCCATGAACACTTAAAAAAAAAAAAATGGAATTCTTTTTTGTGTGAACGGTCGTCAGCCAAGGTCAATGGTCCAGTTCTTTTAAAGGAACTACTGGTTAGAACACTCAATGCTTGTTACAACTGGGCAGAGCATTCCCCAATAAACCTGAAAACTGCAATCCAAAATGCAACAACCAAGCAGGAGTCTGATTGGCATTTTTAAGGAGCTTCTCTGCCACATGTTCACCCATCAGACATCACTAGGGTATCCATGGTGACCCGTTGATTTTTAAAGTGCTCTCTATCTGTTTTATCACACCCTTCCTGGCTTCCTTCTCTCCCCCCCCCCCCCCCCCCCCCCCCCCACCCACCCCACACATGCACACACTTTCTTTCTCTATAAGAACGTAAGTAATTGAAGCAGGAGCAGGCCATTTGGCCATTCGAGCCTGTTCGTTCAGTCCGATTTTGGTTGACATTCTATTTCAACTCAACGGGGAGGCGGTGGCGTAGTGGTATTGTCATTGGACCAGTAATCCAGAGACCCAGGGTCCCGGGTTCGAATCCCACCAGGGCAGATGGTGAAATTTGAATTCAATAAAAATCTGGAATGAAAGGCCTAATGATGACCATGAAACCATTGCTGATTGTCGTAAAAACCCATCTGGTTCACTGATGGCCTTCAGAGAAGGAAATCTGCCGTCCTTACCTGGTCTGACCTATATGGGACTCCAGACCCAAACAGCGATGCGGTTGACTTTTATCTGCACCCCCCAATTCAAATGGCCGAGGAAGCCACTCAGTTCAAGGGCAATTAGGGATGGGCAACAAATACTAGTCCAGCCAGCGACACCCACATCCCAAGAACAATTTTTTTAAAATTTCCCCATTATCCCCAAATCCCTTAAGTGCCCAATAATCCACCCATTCTCATTCTTGAATGTAGTCAACGATGGAGCAACCTCTGCTCTCTGAATCCAAAGATTCACAACCTGTCCAATAAAGAAACTTCTCGTCATCTGAGCCCACCCCTATTCCTGACAACATGCCCCCTAGTTCGAGACTCTACAGCCAGGAGAAACAGCCTCTGTCAAGTCCTTGAAGAATTTAATATGTTTCAATGAGAGACACTCTCACACGTCTCAACTTTCTTCCTCTCTTTTCCCTTCCCCCTTTCCTCAATAAAACTATTGGCACACCTCTCCATGAAGACTAAATAAGGCTGAAAGTGAAATGAAGTTGAAGCAATTATTGTGTGGATTGAACCCGCCTTGCCTGTTATCTCAATTGGATGATTTGTGTGGAAAAACCAAATGAAGGATAATTTGGAAAGGACTGAAACATACAGTTAACGCCACTTCCAGCTTCCCATGACCCAGGCATCATTCTTAGGGGCTCATTAGCACAGGGCTAAGTCTCTGGCTTTTAAAGCAGACCAAGGCAGGCCAGCAGCACGGTTCACTTTGGAAGGAATAACAGGAAGACAGAGTACTGGGCTAATGGTAAGATCCTTGGTAGTGTCGACGAGCAGAGAGATCTCAGTGTCCATGTACAGATATCCCTGAAAGTTGCCACCCAGGTTGAGAGGGTTGTTAAGAAAGCGTACGGTGTGTTGGCTTTTATTGGTAGAGGAATTGAGTTTCGGAGCCATGAGGTCATGTTGCAGTTGTACAAAACTCTGGTGCGGCCGCATTTGGAGTATTGTGTGCAGTTCTGGTCACCTCATTATAGGAAGGATGTGGAAGCATTGGAAAGGGTGCAGAGGAGATTTACCAGGATGTTGCCTGGTATGGAGGGAAGGTCTTATGAGGAAAGGCTGAGGGACTTGAGGCTGTTTTCGTTAGAGAGAAGAAGGTTAAGAGGTGACTTAATTGAGGCATACAAGATGATCAGAGGATTAGATAGGATGGACAGTGAGAGCCTTTTACCTCGGATGGTGATGTCTAGCACGAGGGGACATAGCTTTAAATTGAGGGGCGATATAGGACAGATGTCAGAGGTAGGTTCTTTACTCAGAGAGTAGTACGGGCGTGGAATGCCCTGTCTGCAACAGTAGTGGACTCGCCAACACTAAGGGCATTCAAATGGTCATTAGATAGACATATGGATGATGAGGGAATAGTGTAGATGGGCTTTAGAGGGGTTTCACAGGTCGGCGCAACATCGAGGGCCGAAGGGCCTGTACTGCGCTGTAATGTTCTAAAAAATGTTCTATGTTCTACGTTCTATGGACTGTGGGAGGAAACCGGAGTACCTGGAGAATGTGCAAACTCCACACAGACAGTCACACAAGGCCAGAATTGAACCTGGGTCTCTGCCTTCTATCTTCCTAACCTTCCTCTTGCCTCTCTCCCCTCCCTCCCTCCCACCAGCACTATTCGATTCTCCAACTCTTCATCAGATGATTTCCTCTTGTATCCTACGTACACTAATTTGGTCTTTACGTCATAGATTTCAGTCTTTCCTCCCTTCTGCAGTCTACAAGCCTCTGAAACTCGGATAACTATAACTTCATCCTTTCCTCCCCCCACGTTCGTTCTGCTCCTGGACCATGCACCTTGGCTCTTCACTCATTTCTAAATTGAAATGAAATGAAAATCGCTTATTGTCACAAGTAGGCTTCAAATGAAGTTACTGTGAAAAGCCCCTAGTCGCCACATTCTAACGCCTGTTCGGGGAGGCTGGTACAGGAATTGAACCGCGCTGCTGGCCTGCTTTGGTCTGCTTTAAAAGCCAGCGATTTAGCCCAGTGTGCTAAACCAGCTGTTAAGAAAGAATAGAACAGATACAGGTCAGTGTCAGTTGAGTTGAAGGATGCATTTTGCTAAACTAATCTGTTTTTCTGTTATTCTATTCAATTCTTTAGGTTTGCCAAAAGTCAGGGGAGATTTCTCTGCTGAAGCAACAGCTGAAGGACTCGCAGGCTGAGCTCTCTCTCAAGGGAAATGAAATTGTCTCCTTGAAAGTGCAACTCCGGGAAATTCGGGCTGAACTCCAGGATCATGAGGATGAGATTCATGAGTTCCAGGATTCTGTCCACACAAAGACCTTGGAGCTGGAGGTCTGCGAGAACGAACTCCAGCGGAAGAAGAATGAAGCAGAGCTTCTGAGAGAGAAGCTGGGCAAGCTCGAGCAGGAGTCCACGGGCCTACGGGAAGCCTTGGGCAACACAAGGCATGCCGCTGTCGCCTGCCAGGAGCGGGAGGACCCCTTCCTGATGTACGAGAGCGATGAAGCCAAGGTCCAGCGGCAAAATGCAGACAACCAGCAGGCTCTGAGGCAGCAGGTGGAAAAGCTGAGGGCTGAACTCATGTACGAGAGGAAGAGGTGTGAGAATCAGCTGCAGAACTTTGAGGTGGAACGGCGCACTTGGCAAGGGGAGAAGGAGAAAGTGATTAGGTACCAGAAACAGCTCCAGCACAACTACATCCAAATGTACAGGAGAAACCGAGAGCTGGAGAGAGAGATGAGGCAATTCAGTTTGGAACTGGAATCCAGGGCAATCGATGCCCTTGAAGTCCGAAACAAGGACATTCGATTTGAGGAAATCGCCGCGACGGAAATCTAAAAAAAAAAGATTTTACTAAAGGACAAAACACCCATGCCAAATCTTGTGTTGAATAAATATAATACCGACATAATGGACAATCATTATAATTCTTTAACCCGTTGACGTTTATTCAGATGTTCACAATAAAAGAACACTTAACAGCTTTGAATAACCTGACACATTCTCCCAGTTGGCACATTTGGAAACCTCTACCTTATTGCATTCATGGAGGTTTATTGCTGTCTTCCTTTGTTTTTATTAAGTGCTCTCCATTGTCTTGCAGTATGAGCCAAGGGAGGCAAAGAATGAATAAAGCACTCGGTATTCTTGTGTGAAGGCTGTTTATACTATTGACAGTCACTAGTTCTTCCTCAAACAGTAGCACTGCAGCAACGCACAACACTGGCGGTGAGTGGTTTGATGTGCTGGCACTGTGTTTGAGTTCAGTGCATTTCCCGTTTGCAAGAACAGCCAGCAAACACTCCTTCATCACCACCAGACATGACAGATTTTGAGCAATTTGGCTAATGGGTGTAGACGCCTTTCACCGTAAAGGAACACAAGCAATAACTACAAAGATTAATTGAGTGAGATGACATACTTCATAGAAATTGAAGTACATAAAATAATGGCATACATTATACCGGGGAGTGTCCAGGTAAAAAAAGTTATTATTTACAAAGCGGCATGAAATGATGACGGTGATTTTCGTTTGTTGTTGGCCAAATGGAAAGACCTGACTTTTCTGCCGTGTGCATTTTAATCAGCCAATCCATTAGCCAAATTATCTGCGCTATCAGTTTGGAATGTTGGTTATGATTTAAATCACTATTCCATCGCATATTGCCTGTCCGTTTTATTGACACCGAATGTTCCAAATACACACAACAATGGAGGAATAGAGCAGGTATTTGGTATTTGCCGTTTGGGGCCCAGGAATGGTGGAAAGGCCCATTTGCTGAGGGCAGCTGCAATGTCGTGACGAACAGGTGAACACTTCTCCCTCCCGCAGGCTCTCAGCTGAACCTAGTCGTCCAGGGGCCGGATTAGCCGGAAAATGATTGCAATCCCCTTCCCTCTGCCCTACAACCTCACTGACCCCCCCCCCACCCCCCACTCCCACTGTCAAGGATGCCCTAATTGCCCAGCTCCTGCCGTTTTATTCTCATTGCCTGGAAAGTTTTGCCTGACACTGGGAATTCTCATGGAAAGTTTGGCAGGGTGTAACTAAATCCGGATCTGCAGTGGGAAAGCAAAGGAGTGGGCGCACAGATTTTGGGAACATGCGTATGTTTTTATTTTACTTTCTATAAATTTAGAGTACCCAATTTTTTATTTTCCAATTAAGGGGCAATTTAGCGTGGCCAATCCGCCTACCCTGCACATCTTTGGGTTGTGGGGGTGAAACCCACGCAGACACGGGGAGAATGTGCAAACTCCACACGGACAGTGACCCAGAGCCGGGATCGAACCTGGGATCGCAGCGCCGTGAGACAGCAGTGCTATCCACTGCGCCACCGTGCCCCCCCCCCCCACATGTTTTTATTTTTAAAAAGCCATTAAACTCATTGCTGAAGGATTCAGAGAGCCAGACTGCCTCATGGATAGCAAAACCCACCATTGAGTAATATTTCCTTTGCTGCAGCAGCTGTTAAACATATTTATCATTTTGCCAACATATTGCACCAGTGTTCCTTAAGAAAACCAGCTCGCCATGACAATGCTGTTTTCCCTCCCTCAACAATATTCCTTCATTCATAATATGGGTTCAATTCTATTGGACTTTTAACCAAATAATAAATGATTTCTTAAAAAAAGAGTGGCCAATATCTCTCCGCCTCCTCCCAAGCGGACGAGAAAATTAGACCTGTTGCTATGTTCCAAGAGACTGGGTTTCAACGCTGATAGCTCGGACAAAGCGATGGTAACCACCCCTCCTAAATCTCTTGGATTTTAAACCCATTAGTTCAGCATCTGATCACTGTCACTGTCTTACTGGTTACTCCAATACTTCAAACAGAATTACAGCATTCGACCTGCCCAGAGGTCGTCTCAAATGGCTTGGTTGTAAAACGGGGGCAGAGATGAAGGAGGTTGTGCAGTCGTAAATGTGGCAAAGCTGTTTCTGCGGCGGGCTGACTGATGACTTGTTGCTGCCCCTGTCGGAAATCGGATTCTTCCCATTGATTTCATTGGAGAGGGTGAAAAGGCGGGCGGTGGGAGCAGTTCTTTCCTTTCCCCAGACGCCTCTGCTTTCAGTGTGATTCAGAGTCTGAAAGGCAGACAGACCGTCTACCTGGCTGCTAAAGATTTTGGCATTCTTCCTTTTCTTTGGAAGGCTGCGACCAGAAGGCGCCGCGACATCCAATCATGGATCAGCTTAAATCCACCCAGACTCCCAAATCTTTTCCAATATTCTGATGTGTGATTTTGAAAAATGTCCCACAACAATAGGTTTTGTTCTGGAATGTAGCCCTGGTGCAGATTCATTGCTTACTTGATGTCAACCCTCGCGGTTGGCAAGCCATTAGTCCCTCAGCTTCTGGGAATGTCTCGGTACTTGCACCAGATTTCTCATATTGCATCCCACCTATTGACAATTAATCTGAAAGGCACAAATATGTTACACGCAAGCGCAAAAACAGACTGCAGCATAAGCTCATCGCTTTCCCTCATTCATTGCCAATGTACAGTTTAAAAAGGAGACTCCACCAAGGTTCATTGTGAGGGACTTGTACTTTGGCACGTGAAGTGTCCCATGGGTGGGATTTTCCGGTCCTGTCCACTCCGAGATCGTAAATTCCTCCCTGAGGTCAACGGACCACTGGCTTCTCCGTCACATTCACCGTCCCGCCCGTGAAGATTCCTGCGGCTGGCAGCGCTGGAAGATTTAGGCCCATGATCCTGAAATATAAATCCTGCCACATGCTCTTTGATTTCCCTGGCTGAATTGTTCCTGGGCTTTTGACAGTTCTGTGACTAAAGCTCTTCCTGATTTAAAGGATCCCTACCTGTCCACTCAAACGGACCATGCTTAATCCTTGTATTCAGATCCCTCACCCTTCCCCATCACTGTAACCAAACCCTCCCCAGGTCTCTCAGCACTCCTCCAATTCTGGTATCTTGAGTGTTATGGGCCAGGGTTTAGAGAACCCCAAAGTGTTTCATGGAGTTCACCTGATCCACAACTTTTCATAGTTTGTGGTATGGGAAGCACACGGCCCACTCTACAGGTGTGGTACAGCAGAAATGGCACCAATATTTAAAAAAAATAAAACAATGTTTATTCTATGAACTCAAGTTAACCTTTTTAAAACAAACAGTGAATAGCTTAGCAACCAGTAAATCAAATACACCCCCAAAGAATACATTAAGTAACCTGTATGCTGTCCTTTTACACCCAAAAGTCTTAACAAACCTTCAAACAGGAACACATTTAATACTGAGACCTTTTTAACAATTGACTTCGCCAAATGAGCCATAGATAGTCTTTGGATGGCAGAGATCAACAGCAGAGCAGCTCACTGAAAAACACAGACACACCCAAGCTCTTCTCAAACTGAAACTAAGAAGTAGAGCTCAGCTCCATCCACACTCTGACACCACTCCAGTAACATGAGCAGCTCCATTTCTTAAAGGTGCATTTCTTAAACACCCATTTCTTAAAGGGTACTCTCACGTGACATGAGTGTCCCTGATTTCCTTCCTCTCTGTGTTGGTGGCTGCGCCTTCAGCTGTGAAATTCCAAGCCCGGATCTCTCTACCCCTCCTTTAAAATGTGCTCCTTAAAGTCTCCCTCCTTCACCAAGCTATTGGCCACCTATCCTAATATCTCTTCATATGGCACGGTGTCACAATTTGTCGGGTGAGAACCTGGGAGCGTTTCTGCCACATTCTAGATGCTATATAAATGCCTGTTGTTGTTGGTGTTTCTTAAAAATAAAAAGTAGCAGAAATAGAAACCTGTCTGTACCAGAGTTGATCCAGCAAGGTGCTCCTAATGACACCATGCCAAAGGAATTGGACAATGGGGAGAGCTGTGACGAGGGGACGTACTTCTTTTCCAATTGGTTGTGGCCTCTATGGCTTTCAGATTTATAATCTTCTCCACACAATGTGTTCTGGTTCCTCTAACCATGCAGCCCAGCGTTGGTTTGTCAGCTTTACTTAGACCAGCTTAAAATAGAAGGCACACTGAGTTGTTAGCTGATAGATTCCAGGGCTTGACAAACTATGCAGACCTTGTTAGTACAGGTTTCCATAAACCTGTGACCACCTCCCATCCTCCCAACATTTCATGATTCAGTGACTCCTGTCATTGTCCTTTGACATTTAATCTGATCTCTCATGGTCTCAGGACTCACAAATTCCATGGCAAGCCAATAGCATTATTAATTCCTGAAATGTGCGCTCAGTGCAACTTGAACTCATCGCTCGTACTGTCTGAACCTTGGATGAACTTCCTCCAGCAGCTGGGGCCAGTGCTCAGCCGGAATGTTTGGGATCTTTGTTCAAACGTGTCTGGGATGCTACTGGTTCCCACACCCTGTCCCAGCTTGTGAGCGGATAAGGGATGCTGGACGGGATGAGGTTAGTGAGGGAAAGCGTCTGTTGCAGCTGCTCCCATCCCCGGCCCCCTCCTGAGTGGAGAGTTAGCTGTGGGCCCTGACCTGCAGTCTCCCAACCTGGACAACACAAAACGGTTCAATCTTGATTTTGTGCGATAGATGTAAAAGTGAGTCGGCAGTCAACTTCTCCACCTTTCCCGATGGGTGTGAACTTAATTGGAAATAAAAGTAAGGAATTATGGAATAATGCTGCTGGGTTAATGCCTGTTTAACTCTATTACGATGTGGAGATCTCGCCTGGAATGAATAATGGATTTTATTTTTGTTGATACTCTGAAATCTGGAAAGAGGTGGAATATTGATCACACACTGATGAACCAGGTATATACCTGGAGCTTTGACCCGAGGGGTTGATGTCTTCCCTGACATTGTTTGATATTGGCATACCCTTCTCTATATATTGGCAGAGCTCCAGAACCATGTGACCATCCATTGTGAAGCCGGGCTGGGAGTGTTGGCAAGGTTATTTGCACATAGTAAGCATCAGTCCCTCTGGCAGCAGGCAAGTGAGCCCTTGTCCATCCCGTCTCCACCAGATGCCTACACATCCCTTTCACATTTCTATATCATGGGTCCCAGGGCCAATCATAGCAGCCTAAACACTGTCCCAGCACAAACTCAGGATTTTAAACTAGAGCTGACCATGTTGGGAAATGCATCTCCTCCCCTGTGCATCCCCCACCCCCCCCCCCCCCCCGTCAGTGTTGGAGGAGTTGTACGTGACAGGAAAATGTCACGGTTAAAACGCCTTCAAAGGGTATTTTCAGTGCCATACCTGGGTGCCAATGTGGCGAAGAGTATCTCCAGCTTTAGTGGGACCTGTGTGATTGAAATGAATGGGGCTAAAGTTGGGCCGGGCTATTGTCGGATTAGCACCCAGGCACCACATTGCAAATTATTACCACAGCCTCTCCCCATTTCAGTGAAAATTTGTTGTAGTAAAGTGCATTAAAAACATCTTTTGGGCATCTGCATTATTTTTCTCAAGGCAGAGCACCAGCCTTTTGCCAGTCTAGTTCCAGACCAGTTACTCCCAAACAAGGTAGTAATGCTATTGTGTGTGTGTGTGTGGGCGGGGACATGGGGGGGGGGGGGGGGGAGGTGCTGGGTTTGTTTTCAGTAATATCCTTTCGTTCTTATTTTTATTGACTGGTGGTTTGATGCTGCATTTGGACAGTGCAGTGGTGGACGCTGCTCAGACTCTGCTTAAATCGATGTTACAGATAATAAATCTCAGCTCATTTAAAAAGGCAGCAGGCACTGCAGAGGATACCTTTGTGTTTGCACTCGCTTTGAAAAGAGCACATTGCCCACTTAATTTAGTTCACCGGCCTCTTTGTTTAGCTCCATTAAAGGAGCCTCACGAGGGGGTTCTCAAGCTGGCTTGTTACAATCTCCAGAGTGGAAGCTCTTCATCCAAGTTTTCCTCCTAATGAGATGTTGATGTTTGCATCTCACTAAAAATGAGCAAATTCACGGCACCAGATATAGTTTGGGATGCAATTATATTAAAATGCAGTTGGGGCTTCTGGGTGATGAAACGTGGCAGCTTCACGGCACAGCAACGCCATCCCCTTGAAGGAAGGAGCAACTGAAGGCAAAACAAAACTTAATATCCTGGCATCAGATCATTAAATAAATCGCTCGACAGACATTCTGCAGCAACCTGAGATTTTCGTAGACAGGCTGCCCCCTGGTTGTTCCTGCCCTTAACAAATACTTTATGTGTAATCTTGAAATGAAATGAAAATCGCTTATTGTCACGAGTAGACTTCAACGAAATTACTGTGAAAAGCCCCTAGTCGCCACATTCCGGCACCTGTCCTGGGAGGCTGGTACGGGAATCGAACCGTGCTGCTGGCCTGCTTGGTCTGCTTTAAAAGCCAGCGATTTAGCTGAGTGAGCTAAACCAGCCCCTCTTGTTGGTTTGAATCACAAATCAAGCAGATTTTTAAAAAGGTGCTTAAAAGAACTTCAGTACTTTTTTTACAGTGAGGGAAAGGAATGAACGATAAGCAGTGACCTTGATCAAACAGAATACTTCATGCCCCAAAATATATGATGTGAGTTTGCAGCTCTGGTGGCAAAGAGTTAAAATTCCAGCCTCAATTAACAGGCCTGCTAGATTTGCCAATCTTCCAGGATTATCCTGGAGACTGCATGCAGGAATTAATCTCCTGGATATTGCTGTGAGTAACTCTGGGAGCAAGATAATAGAGACATTGTTGAAATGTCCTTTTTCATTTAAAATGTTCTCTGGACTTAGCACTGGAATTACGGCGCCGACGACCGAGGTTCGAATCCCCGTCCTGTCCGTGTGGAGTTTGCACATTCTCCCCTGTCTGCATGGGTTTCACCCCCACAACCCAAAGATGTGTAGGTTAGGTGGATTGGCCACGCTAAATTGCCCCTTGATTGGAAAAAAAATTAAAATAATTGGGTACTCTAAATTTATATTAAAAAAGATAAAAAATAAAATGTTCTCTGGACACATTTTTTTAGTTACAAAAATGATTGAAGATGGAGAAGGTGCTGTTTGACTGAGTGGAGAGATAGCTGGTGAATAAGCCTTGTGATAAAGCCTCTTGCAATACGATCAGGGTTGACAACCATGTGATTGAAGAAGGCAGCAAATCGCCAAATGACAGGAGGTGAATCTGATTTTTAAAAAAATGCTTTTTAAAATTGGGTAAGTTTCCCTCTTCAGGGGTTTTCTCCCCCATCGCGACCTTTTGTCCCCACAGCCTCCTCATTTTTGATGATGTATTTCAAAATGGTCACTAGGCAATGTGTGAGAGTGGCCTGTGGTGATATGCTGAGCTCCCTCTCTGTAATTAACTACTGGGCGATCTGTGTGTTGCAGCCCGTTGGGGGAAGGGTTCGGCCTCTCCTCAGTCTCTCCCCACAGTGCCTGGTGAGGATTAGTTTAGAGAGCGAAAGCTGCCAGAATTCCCTCAGAAAAACAGCTCTGAAAGCTACCTGATTTGAACCAGACAAGAAAGAATTCTAGGGAATACCATAAATTCCTTGTAGAGATTTTTAGCCATTGTTCCCCAGGTCTCTTAAATCTCAATAATAACATTCATAGAACCACAACCTGGAATTTTTGAAGTGTGCGACATTGTCTGGAGGCCAGAACCATAATTCAGAGCATGATACATATTTCATTAACGCTCCCTCAGCGGCTGCCATTTTTTTTTAACAATAGTGTAAATATATACAGTCATTACACTTCAACCCTTCTTAGCGATAAGATTGTAAAGTTTGTGTGAATTTTATGTTGGGAGTTTGCTTGATTAATACACATCGCCTGTACATTATAACATAAGATCTCGGGAGCTATTGTAAATAATGAGGGGGTCGAGGCAACACAGTCAATGTTTTGTGGTCACTGTCAAGCTCTGTATTTAAATGTCAATCTAGATTCATGTGGGGCGACTGACGTTAATTTTTAAAATTTACTTTTTAGCCAGTCTTGCTTTTACTTCCTGTTTGATGTAGAACATGGCGTCTGTGGAATCCATCTCAGATTACTTATTTTTTCACGCTGTATATTTCATGTATAAAACTGATTACAGATCATTGTTTCTAATAAAACAAAATGTCAATGATGTGCAATTGTGCAGTGTGTTCACTGGGCTTGCGTCAAATGCCATTTAAAAAAAAAAAATTTGGACTAATTCCTCTCCCTGTCTCGCCAACTTTCTCTGACCCCACACACGTCATTTTCTGTGCTCTTCCAATATCGGCTTATTGCGCATCCCTGATATCCTTTGCTCCACAATTGGCTGTGTGCCTCCAGCTCTCTAGGCCCTAAGGCCTGGACTTCTTAGTCTAAACGTCATCCCTCCTTTAAAAGGTGCTCCTTAACATAGGAACAGGACACCTCAATAAAATGTTTATTAAAAAAAACATAGGAACAGGAGGAGGCCATTCCACCCATTGAGCCTGTTTCACCATTTAATTAGACCATTGCTGATCATCTATCTCATCGCCACTTTCCCACACTATCTCCATATCCCTTGGTGTCATTAATCTCCAGAAACCTATCGATTTCTGTCTTCAACATACTCAGTGACTGAGTTCCCCAGCCTTCTGGAGTAGAGAATGACACAGATTCACCACTCTCTGCGTGAAGAGATTCCTCCTCTTAGTTTTAAATGGTCTGTCTCTTACTCTGAGGCCATGGGCGCGATTCTTCGCTCCCCAGGCTGGGTGGGAGAATCGCGGGAGGGCCGCTCTGGCACCCCCTGCGATTCTCCCACCCCCCCCCCCCAAATGGCGTGTTGCGTTTTGCGACACGCTGCTCGGAGAATCGCCAGTCACCGATTCTCCGGCCCGGATGGGTCGAGCGGCCTGATGTTCCCGACCTGTTCACGCCGGCGGCAACAACACCTGGTCACTGCCGGCGTGAACAGCGCGACAGGTAAGTGTGGGGCCTGTGGGGGGCGAAGAGGGGATCGAGCACCACGGGCGTGCTCGGGAGGGGACTGGTGCCCACCGATCGTCGGGCCGGCGTCTCTAAGAGACACGCTCTTTCCCCTCCCCCGCCCCGCAAGATCAAGCTGCCACGTCATGCGGGGCAGCGGAGGGGAAGTCGGCAACCGCACATGTGCGGGTTGGCGCCGGCCAACCTGCGCATGCGTGGCTGACGTCACTTAGGCGCCACCAGCCGCGTCATTCTCGGCACGCCACCTTGACGCAAGCGTCAAGGCCCAGCGATCGTGTTTCCCGCAACGCCGCTCCTAGCCCCCTATGGGGGGCGCCGAATACGGGGTGAGGAGCGGCCTCTGACGCCACCGTGAAACACTCCGGGTTTCACGCCGGCGTCGGCCGTTGCGGAGAGTCCCCTGTTTTAGACTAACTTGCCAGGGGAACCATCCTATCTACATCCACTCTGTCACGCGCCCTGGAAGATTTTTGGAGGTTTCAATGAGGTCATCCTTTGAGACTCTGGAGAATGCAGGCCCAGTCTCCTCAATCTGTCCTCATAAAACAATCCCTCCATCCCAGGGATTAATCTGGTGAGTCTCTATGCACCCCCTCCATGGCAAATATAACCTTCTGTAGGTAAGGAGACCAAAACTACAGAATACTCAAGGTCTGGCCTCCCCTTGACTGGGGCGAGAGCATCACCGACAGTGAGGGTGGCCTTTGCAGTGAGGATTCACTGCTCCGTCACCCAGCTGACCTGTCACACGTGAATTGTTCATGTCAGACTGAAGGTCCTTCCCTCTCAATGATCACATGTCCATTCTCTCGCAAGATCTCCATTTGATGGGGCCGGGCCACCCGGAGTGGTTTTTACCTCCCCACCATGGAGGCGTCACAGCTATCACCCCCACCTTCCACCAGCGCAGACAGAGCACCACACAGTTGCTGATGCGCATCAGATGGAAGCAGGAACACCCATGGGAGTCAGCAGTCGGAGGTCTGCCGGATCCCAGGACTCAGCTGAGCCTCTGGACCAGGTTAACCAGGAGCTGATGAAGATGCTAGAATACAGCGTGACAATTCAGGAGGGGATGTCACTGACATTCCAGCAAGTGCACAGCCAATTAGAGGAGTTCAAAGGCTACAGGTGCAGGAGATGATGCCGACAATGTCTGACCCCGAGGCCAACACCAGGAAGGTGGAGCCCCAATGGAAAGCGTGCAGCACGATGTCCGCGTCTTGAGTGATGGTGTCCAAGGCCTGGCTCAGTCTGTGACACCGTGGCTGAGGGCCTCAGCATCATGTTGCAGTCGATGAGGGACATATCCCAGACCCAGGTGGACATAGCCAAGGGCCCCAAGGTGGGTCCCAGTCAATTTCCATTTCTTTGTGAAAATTGACTGCTGCGTTTAACCTAATGTCATAACCCGCATGAGGACTACAGGGAAACCATTCTCCTTGTGAGATTTGTGGAGGGCGAGCTTCCCAGGTAAGTGGGGGAGGCCAACCAGCTGGAGCTCATTAGACCTAAACATAAAAGCCGGCCCAAGCAGAGCCCGGCGTTGTTGGTTTTCCCAAGGGGAACGGATTGTGGAGAGTTACTGCCGTGGGCAATGTATTGTATATAGTTTAAAATAAATCCTTATTGCACTACTGCTGGCTTGCTCAGTTACTAAACCCTAAGTATATTACAAGCGTGAGTCGTCCTTCTGGGGACAGTCATTGCTGAGGGCTTGAGGCAGGACGGAAGTGGACTTCCAGCCAGATTCCTTGAGGCAGTAACTCCGCTCTCACAGTGCTTGCCAGCGTTGCATCAGCTGATTTGTCTCCTCAAGGGGGTAGAAAGCAGATGGCTGATGAATTTCCTGCACATTATCATCACAAGTATATTAAGCAGCAATGCAGAGTTCACAACTAGAGGAATATCACAGTGTACAATCTACAGAGGGGTTTTGCCATATACTACATTCTTGCTGGTTATGCCTTCAGCTGCTTAGGCCACACACGTTCTGGAATTCACTCTTTTCACTTCTCTCTGCCTCTTTACGATGCTCCTTGGACCTATCTTTCTGACTTAGCTTTCGATCACCTGATTTAATTGCTCTTTATGTAGTTCGGTGTCAGATATTGCCTGATAAAAGCTCCTGTGAAGTGCCTTGGGTGATCTTACGACATTAAAGACAGGCCAACAAGGGGCGAGGCCACATTGGATTTGGTACTGGGTAATGAACCCGGCCAGGTGTTAGATTTAGATGTAGGTGAGCACTTTGGTGATAGTGATCACAACTCGGTTATGTTTACTTTAGCAATGGGCAGGGATAGGTATATACCGCAAGGCAAGAATTATAGCTGGGGGAAAGGCAATTATGATGCTATTCGGCAAGATTTAGGAGGTATAGGATGGGGAAGGAAACTGCAGGGGATGGGTACAATCGAAATGTGGAGCTTTTTCAAGGAACAGCTACTGCGTGTCCTTGATAAGTATGTACCTGTCAGGCAGGGAGGAAGTTGTCGAGCAAGGGAGCCGTGGTTTACTAAGGAAGTTGAAGCACTTGTCAAGAGGAAGAAGAAGGCTTATGTTAGGATGAGACATGAAGGCTCAGTTAGGGCGCTTGAGAGTTACAAGTTAGCCAGGAAGGACCTAAAGGGAGAGTTAAGAAGAGCGAGGAGAGGACACGAAAAGTCGTTGGCGGATAGGATCAAGGAAAACCCTAAGGCTTTCTATAGGTATATCAGGAACAAAAGAATGACTCGAGTAAGATTAGGGCCAATCAAGGATAGCAGTGGAAAGTTGTGTGTGGAATCAGAGGAGATAGGGGAAGCATTAAATGGATATTTTTCGTCAGTGTTTACACTGGAGAAAGACAATGTTGTCGAGGAGAACACTCAGGTTCAGTCGACCAGGCTCGATGGAATTGAGGTTCAAAAGGAGGAGGTGTTAGCAATTTTAGAAAATGTCAAAATCGACAAGTCCCCTGGGCCAGATGGGATTTATCCTAGGATTCTCTGGGAAGCCAGGGAGGAGATTGCTGAGCCTTTGTCCTTGATCTTTATGTCGTCTTTGTCGACAGGAATAGTGCCGGAAGACTGGAGGATAGCAAATGTTGCCCCCTTGTTCAAGAAGGGGAGTAGAGACAACCCTGGTAATTATAGACCTGTGAGCCTTACTTCGGTTGTGGGTAAAATGTTGGAAAAGGTTATAAGAGATAGGGTTTATAATCATCTTGAAAAGAACAAGTTGATTAGCGATACTCAACACGGTTTTGTGAAGGGTAGGTCATGTCTCACAAACCTTATTGAGTTTTTTGAGAAGGTGACCAAACAGGTGGATCAGGGTAAAGCTGTTGATGTGGTGTATATGGATTTCAGTAAGGCGTTTGATAAAGTTCCCCATGGTAGGCTATTGCAGAAAATAAGGAAGTATGGAATTGAAGGTGATTTAGCGGTTTGGATCAGTAATTGGCTAGCTGAAAGAAGACAGAGGGTGGTGGTTGATGGCAAATGTTCATCCTGGAGTTCAGTTACTAGTGGTGTACCGCAAGGATCTGTTTTGGGGCCACTGCTGTTTGTAATTTTTATAAATGACCTGGAAGAGGGTGTAGAAGGATGGGTTAGTAAATTTGCAGATGACACGAAGGTCGGTGGAGTTGTGGATAGTGCTGAAGGATGTTATAGGATACAGAGGGACATAGATAAGCTGCAGAGCTGGGCTGAGAGGTGGCAGATGGAGTTTAATGCGGAAAAGTGTGAGGTGGTTCACTTTGGAAGGAGTAACAGGAATGCAGAGTACTGGGCTAATGGCAAGATTCTTGGTAGTGTAGATGAACAGAGAGATCTCGGCATCCAGGTACATAAATCCCTGAAAGTTGCCACCCAGGTTAATAGGGCTGTTAAGAAGGCATATGGTGTGCTAGCCTTTATAAGCAGGGGGATTGAGTTTCGGAACCACAAGGTCATGCTGCAGCTGTACATAACTCTGGTGCGGCCACACCTGGAGTACTGCGTGCAGTTCTGGTCACCACATTATAGGAAGGATGTGGAAGCTTTGGAAAGGGTTCAGAGGAGATTTACTAGGATGTTGCCTGGTATGGAGGGAAGGTCTTACGAGGAAAGGCTCAGGGAATTGAGGTTGTTTTCGTTAGAGAGGAGAAGGCTGAGAGGTGACTTAATAGAGACATATAAGATAGTCAGAGGGTTAGATAGGGTGGACAGTGAGAGTCTTTTTCCTCGGATGGTGATGACCAACACGAGGGGACATAGCTTTAAATTGAGGGGTGAGAGATATAGGACAGATGTCAGAGGCAGTTTCTTTACTCAGAGAGTAGTAGGGGTGTGGAACGCCCTGCCTGCAATAGTAGTAGACTCGCCAACTTTAAGGGTATTTAAGTGGTCACTGGATAGACATATGGATGAAAATGGAATAGTGTAGGTCAGATAGGCTTCAGATGGTTTCACAGGTCGGCGCAACATCGAGGGCCGAAGGGCCCGTACTGCGCTGTAGTGTTCTATGTTCTATGTTCTAAAGGTGCCATATAAATACAAGCTGCTTTTGTATATAAAACTCTGGAATATAGACACAAAAGGATGCTATTTCCTGTATAATGCAGTAGGATAAAACACTATCACTCCACACAATTCAATCACAAGAATTTACCATGTTGCCTCTGTCACAACATCTGCCACCCACAAAAACACATTACTGAAAACAAAATCATTCGCAGATGGTCTGTGCCAGGATACAGTTTGCTGAATAATACAGGCCACAGTGTATATCTCTGAGCTAACAGAACACTGAAAAACACTTCCAGGTCTGGCTTATTTCATTCCTTATATCATCCTGACTTCAAGAGGTGGCAACTGAAGGTCAAAAGTCCCTGAATAAAAAGCCGCTTTACAATGGGCTTTTAGCTGTTCTGTGTTTCAAAACAAAAACTTTAAATGTATCTCTGGCCCCTGCAGTGCTGCCTGTCTGGAGATGACTATTCCCCAAACATATTATAGACAACAATGGGTAGCGGGTATGGTTACCAGACACTAATCCAGTTGGCGGTCTTATCATAATCGTCTGACTTCACAAATTAATTCTGTCCCAAGAGTCACTTCACCATGTTTGTTTTTCTGCACATGTAGTTCATCATTTAGTAGGCAGCACAGTAGCACAGTGGTTAGCACTGTTGCTTCACAGCTCCAGGGTTCCAGGTTCGATTCCCCGCTTGAGTTACTGTCTGTGCGGAGTCTGCACGTTCTCCCCGTGTGTGCGTGGGTTTCCTCCGGGTGCTCCGGTTTCCTCCCACAGTCCAAAGATGTGCAGGTACGGTGGTCATTACAAGGGCCGGTGCAGACTCGATATGACTGTAAATTCTATGATCGTCAGCCGTGAATCTGCGACTAGCGCTCTGGCCTCTGAGTCAGAAGGTTGTGGGTTCAAGCCCCATTTCAGAGACTTGCACGTAAAGTCTAGGCTACTGCTTCACCACACACTGAGGTGTTCCCGACATTACAGCTGCAGCTATCAACGTTTTCCTTCTAACTCGCTGCAACATAGAAGTTCATGTGCAGTCCGTGCGCAAGTCCACCCCTTTCAGGTGTTATGCCACCATGGGAAAAAATGTAAAGGTCCTGCACACTTAAGTGAACAGGCCGCACACAAAAATAAATTGGAGGAGACTTTGGTGACTACCCTTCAACAAGAACTTAATTGGCTGTAAAGAGCTTTGGCATAGACAGGGGCTGTGAAAGATGCAATGCATCCCCCAGGGCTGCGACGACTAGGCGGGAGGCCACCATTGCTTGATGTATTCCAATATCCATAGTCTGTAGGGGTTGAAAGGCTGACATGTTGGCATGGTGCATATGCCCATGCCCAACCAGGGCTACACGGTGGCCCCAGTTGGCACTGCCGACCCTGCCTCTGCATGTCTCGCCCCCCCCCCCCCCCTCCCTCATCCCCGTACTCCTGGCCTTGTTAGTGCCCGGCCCCCTGGGGGGGGCCTCTGGTCCTGGCATCCATTCCGGCTGTCAGGGGTACTGTCGGCTGGTGCTCCTGTTGCCAGCGGTACGTTCCGCGGCCCCCATCCAGTGCCCCTGCAGGGGCTGCTGTGGGCGTTGCCTTGGGGAGGCTGTGGGGGTGGCGGCCGGCTGGGGGGTGATGGCATGATGGAGGGTGGGGCGTGGAGGCTGTGGTGGGGGCACCCATTTGACTGATGGCACTGTGCAAAACCAGGAGCCAAGCTGTGTGACCAGTGGGGTGTGCAGCAAGGTGGCTGCCTTGCAAGCCGTGGCAATGGCTGTCCGTCCCTCGCCACCACGCCAGTCCCATGGGGTGTCACCCGGCCACGTGGCCCATTCCGCCCGTCACCACCATCCCCACCCCTGGCAAGGGCCTCCCCGCCCCCACCCCAGCCAGTGTCAGGACCGGCAACCCATGGTCATGCCTCTCCATGTCCTACCTCCTTTCTCTTCCTCAGCAGCCACACCACCTGTTTCCCGAATTTTAAAACCACAAGTGATCGTCGCTGTCGGAATTCCCCCCAGTGTAGGCGGAGGATTGCGGAGGCCCCGGATAATACCGGGTCAGGCCTGATAATGATAAAAATGACGCTTACTATACGTGCGGAGTAGAAGGCACTGGCACCGCTGTCGAAGCACCGGAGAATTGCAATTTGGCATGAACCCGGCAACCGCCATGATTTTGCCGTCAAAACCGATTCGCCACCCAATCGCCTTTCCCAATTTTGGCGTGGCCGACAGAGAATTCTGCCCCATAGGGTTTATTAACTGCTTTCTCCCCTTGTCCTGCCACCTTCAATGACTTAGGCACATATGCATCCAGGTCCCTCTGCACCTGCAAACCTTTAAGAATTTCAAGGCCAAGTCAAGGACAAAAGCAAAAGAAAAAACATACAAGGCGGCGAGGATTAGTGGGAAGCCGGATGATTGGGAAGCCTTTAAAAGTGAGCAGGGGACAACTAAAAAAGCAATAAGGGGGGAGAAGATGCAATATTCTGAAATAAGCTAGCTAGTAATATAAAAGAAGATAGAAAGAGTTTTTTTTACAATATATAAAAGGTAAGAGAGAGACAAGAAAAACATTAGACCACTGGAAAATGAGGCTGGAGAAGTAGTAATAGGAAACGGCAGAGGAACTGAATAGTTACTTTGCATCAGTCTTCACGGTGGAAGACACCAGTGAGATACCAGAACTTCAGGAGAATCAGGGGACACAGGTGAGTGTAGTGGTCATCACTAAGAGAAGATTCAGGGGAAACAAATAAATCACCTGGACTGGATGGACTACACCATAAGACCATAAGACATAGGAGCAGAATTAGGCCATGCAGCCCATCGAGTCTGCTCCGCCAATCATGGCTGATATTTTCTCATCCCCATTCTCCTGCCTTCTCCCCATAACCCCTGATCCCCTTATTAATCAAGAACATTTCTATCCCTTAAAGACACTCAGTGATTTGGCCTCCACAGTCTCCTGCGGCAAAGAGTTCCGCAGATTCACCACCCTCTGACTGAAGAAATTCCTCCTCATCTCTGTTTTAAAAGATCACCCCTTCAGTATGAAGCTGTGCCCTTGGGTTCTAGTTTTTCCTACGGGTGGAAACATCCTCTCCACGTCCACTCTATCCAGACGTCTCAGTTTCCTGTTAGTTTCAATAAGAGCCCCCCTCATCCTTCTAAACTCCAACGGATACAGACCCAGAGTCCTCATCCGCTCCTCATATGGCAAGCTCCTCCTTCATTCCAGGGATCACTCTTATGAACCTCCTCTAGACACTTTCCAAGGCCCACATATACATCCTTAGATATGGGGTATAAACCTGCTCACACTACTTCAAATGGCGTCTGACCAGAGCCTTATAGTCTCAGAAGTACATCCCTGGTCTTGTAATCTAGCCCTCTCGACAGGAATGCTAATATTGCATTTACTTTCCTAATTGCTGACTGAACCTACACGTAAATCTTAAGATAACCTTGAACTAGGACTTCTCAGTCCCTTTGCACTGCTGATTTCCTAAGCCTTTTCCCATTTAGAAAATAGTCTGTTCCTCCATTCCTCATCCCAAAGAGCATAACCTCACACCTTTCCACATTGTATTTCATCTGCCACTTGTTTGCCCACTCTCAATACTACCTGTCCCTCTGCATAGCTTTGTACCATCTGCAAACTTAGTAACAGTGCCCTCAGTTCCTTCTTCCAGATCGTTAATGTATTTATGAAAAGTTGTGGTCCCAACCCTAACCCCTGAGGCACACGTCACCAGCTGCCATCCTGAAAAAGACCCCTTCAACCCCACTCTCTGCCTTCTGCCAGTCAGCCAATCCTCTAACCATGCCTGTATTATTAAGACAGAGATAAATAGGTTCTTGATTAATAAGAGGATCAGGGGTTATGGGGAGAAGGCAGGAAAATGGGGATGAAACATATCAGTCACGATTGAATGGTGGAGCAGACTAGATGGGCTGGATGGACTAATTCTGCCAATATGTCTTCTGGGCTGGATTCTCCGATCCGCCGTGCCGGAATCGGGCCTGGCGCGGGGACAGAGAATAGCCATTCACGCCGGAAATTCGGCGCGACGGCGCTTCTGCGATTCTCCGCAGACTCGCCAGTCGTGCGCACACAGTCGACGTGGCCCCAGACGATGGGGGTGTCCAGAACCTGGGGTCTGGGGATAGACCATTTGGGACAGAGGTGATGAGAAATGTCTTCACCCAGAGTGCTGAGCCTGTGGAATTTGTTACCACAAAAAGTAGTTGAGGTCAAAACATGAATGTTTTCAGGAGGCAGTTAGATAGAGCATTTGCGGCGAAGGGGATCAAAAGATATGGGGGTGAGGTGGGAGCAGGCTATTGATTTGGATGATCAGTCATGATCATAATGAATGGCAGAGCAGGCTCGAATGGCCTCATCCTACTGCTACTTTCTACGTTTCTATGTTTCCAAGTTTTGTGTCATCCGCAAAGCTTGAAATTGTCCCCTGCACACCAAGATCTGGATTATTAATATACATCAAGAAATGCAAGGGTCTCAATACCGGCCCCTGGGGAATACCACTCCATCCTGCCACCAGCTGAAAAAAATCTATTGACCATTATTCTCTGCTGCCGATTATTCAGCCAATTTTGTATTCATGTTGCTCCTGCCCCTTTTATTCCATGAGCTATAACGTTTCTCACAAGTCTGTTGTGTGGCACTGTATCAAATGCCTTCTGAAAGTCCATGTCCACCACATCAACAACATTACCCTCATCAACCCTTGCTGTTACGCCCTCCAAAAACTCCAACAAGTTAGTTCAACACAATTTCCCATTTAGAAATCCATGCTGATTCTTCCTAATCGATCCATATTTTTCCATGTGATTACTAATTCTATCCTGAATAATTGTTTCTGGAAGCTTGCCCACCACTGATATTAAATTGACTGGCCTGTGTTTGCTGGGGCGATCCTTGTGATCTTTTTTGAACAAAAATTCTCTCGTCCTCTGATATTTCCCGAGTCCGGTTTCCTTTCTGATTGGCTGGTAGAATTGTGGAATCAAGGCAAAACAAATCTGTCACAGGTATATTTGCAATTCCGGTTTACTGATTGGAAATGATTGCCGATTGTGTGCATTGGGTTGGTGTGTGAGAATGTCAGTTGGATGTGGCGTGGAGGAAGCTCAAACTCTCTGAAAAGCTGGCTGCTTGGAATGAGCGTTGATGGGTAGCTGCCAGCCTAGGGGATGAGGGTGAAAAAAAAATCTGTTGGCCCATATTAGAGTACAACCATCAGCATTGCATTAAAGGGGAGGACCATACTGATTATCATGTAACTGAGTACAAATCCTGCCCCACCCAAAGGAGAATAATTCCAGGAAAAGTAACTCAGATTAAAAATGTGGCCAATGTGAAGGGAAGAATTCAACATCACGAAATCAGTATCTGAACCATTGACTCTGGCCACTTAGATAAGCTTATCTTTCCTTCCCAGTTCGTTCTCTACCCATCCCCATTCCTCCTCCTGTTCCCTCGTGTCACAGTCATATGCCACCTGTCACTTTCTTCTCTTTTACCCTCCTTTCATCCCTCATCCTCCATCCTTATCCTATCTGCTGTAGCTCTCCTGTACCCCCAATCAAATGCCCTTACGTCAACCCCTGTCTGGATAGTTTCCCCACCCTCTCAGCATGCACTGCTGGAAATGAATACTGCATTTGAATACTGCTGGAAATGAATACTGCATTTGGTCTCAGCACATGCTGTGTTACAAATGATCGACTAAGATATCAAACAGACATCTTTGACAAGTTTCATGTTTGCTTGTTTCCGAGGAATGAAGAGTGCAGAGTAGCGCCTGCCAGATTTCTAGTGAAAACGAGACAGATGTGATCGACTTTTTTATACCACTAAACAACTGCCACTTAAAGTCGGGACCACATGGTGGCACAAGGGCTTGCCTCGCCAGCGCTGTCTTTCACTGGGCTGCAGTGTTGGTGCTGCGAGCCAAGTCTGCCATTTCAACGTGGAAGACCAGGGCCTTCAGTACAGAGAAGGAAAACTGGAGAAAATAAATCGCTTCAGATCGGCTTTTGCGCGTGTGCTAGCTTGCTCAAATAGTGTTGGCAGAGACCCAGGATCACATGGTTGCCTTTTGGGCTCCCTCAGGCTAAACAATGATAAATGACAAACCAAGCAACAAAAAAAAAAGGTTTTTGAGAAGACGAGAACTAAAGCCGCATCATTAAATTTGAAGCTTGCCTCAATGAAGGAAAACACAGAGAGCTGAGTGGGTTAGCAGCATGCATATGCCAACTGCAGAACTATTCATTGCATTTCACAATCTGAATCTGTATCTTCTCTTGCATACTTTCTGGACCTGCACAGTTTAGTGAGTGATCATCAGTGGAATTCGACTCATTTTACTGAATTTATGTAACAGGTGCAGCTGTGTCGGGAAGTGTTCAGGAGCTATTATCTATCTTTGTAAAAGTTGCAGAAATCTGACAGTGTTATTAAAGAGAGTGCATGGAGAATATATGTTCACTCCGCCTGTCAGCAACAATATAGTGCTCAGGGCTCCCTGTTGTATCACTTTTAATAAGTCTTTTGGGTCTGGACATTTTTTCTAGATATTTTTCATGTTTTATTTGCATTTAGACATGCTGCTTAATGTTCCCCAGAGCACAGGCTTACTTAGAGCAGATGCACTTGGCTTCCAAGGACTGAATTATATCAGCGAGGAGTGCTCTTATTTCCATGAACTATTATTTTACTTCAATGAATACAATTAAATACTTGTAAAAACATCATTATTTCATGTTAACTTTTTAATACTGTATTTAGTTCTTTCTTGGTGTACCTATATCGAAGACAATAGCTGGGACATAAATTAAGACATTGTTTGTGTGCTAAGATGTGTTTACGGACCATTGCTCAGCTTTGAGTTTCGTGGATGCTGGTGCACAACTCGCATCAACCACAGAATAAATTTGAGGGATTTGCCAAGTTTGGATCTTCCCAGTGGTCAGTCTTGGTTTATTCTGGAAGCTCACTCTTGAGTTACTACTGACTGCATGGTGGAATTTGAAAGGTATTGACACACATCCTCTACTCTGGAACCCTGCTTCGCACATTGTCCTGTCGTGGTGAGGATACCCTAACATCCACCAGCATAAAAAGGACAGCAGCAGTGCACCGCGCGAGATGGGGCTCTGTCATAGAATCATAGATTCCCTAGCATGCAGCAGGACGCCATTCGGCCCACCTTATCCCCGTAACCCCACCTAACCTACACATCTTTGGACTGTGGGAGGAAATTAGAGGGAAACCATGCAGACGTGTGGAGAATATGCTAATTCCACACAATCACCCAAGGCTGGAATTGAACCCGGGTCCCTGGTTCGGTGAAGCAGCAGTCCTAACCACTGCACCACCATGGTGCCCTAGATCCTATGTATTTAACTCTTAATCCCCCTCTCTCCCCGGCCTAGTCCCACACATCATGGTGCGCAAAGTTGAGCCCATTGACTTAAAAAAGAACAAAGAATTTCTGACAGCAAGTGATAAAATGAGTTATTAATAAAATTGATCTTGATCTCAATGTATGACTACTGAGCACAGTTGCTCCACTCATAGCCAAGTGTCAGTCAAGTGAAACACAGATAATTAAAAGGCATTTTACATGCAAATCTTCCCCTTGCTTTACTCAGAAGATATATAAGTGAAAGGATACAAATTACTGAATCACATCAAAACCACTCTGTATCAATGCCAAATTTTATTTCACAAAGAGCCAATGGGGAATTAGATCACTTTATTTTAGCTATTTTGTTTATTGGTAAAGAAAATAAGCTAACAAACAAAATTAAGGCACTTTTTTGTTACAGATTATCAAGGACTACAAACTGCACAGAGTTAATTTCTTGGATTTGATGGCATAGCTGCCATGTACCACAATGCAAATAAAATACATCTCCTTGGTTAAAAACTGGTTGCAAACAGATTCAGGAAATTGTGTGATTACATTTATAAACATAATCTTAAAAACATGTGCAATAATACCCATTGCATAGAATGATTCTGGAACTTGGTGATAATGTGTTGATGGCAGCATTGTATTACCAGCTTTCTTCAAAGATCTTTTTGAATGTGTCACGGAGGCACTTATATTTAATATGCAGTCCCATGAGAGCACCACTCAGAGACCCATTATGCTGTGCACTGCTGCCCTTTGTTTATTATGGTGTTGCTGCTCAAAATATCTTACCATTGAGAGATAAGTAGGACTGACAGCAGCTCATGGGATCCATAAAAAATGTGAGTTTCTGATGCCATTATGTACCTGGAGGTCAAGCAGTTTAATATGAAAGAGCGCAGTTAATGACCGATGAACTGTACTTTGATGTTGATAGCATGGGTGTAATGTAAAAATGCCTAGGCTCCATCAAACATTGTTTACTTAATGATATGAATTGTATACATGTATATAGTCTGACAAATGACCACTGACTTTAACATGTAAGTGGGAAATTCAGTATCTCCAATGCTTTCAATAAGGAATGATTCTGTGAGCTTTTACTGTGGACATTAGGAAACGACGAAAAAAGTGCATTTGATTCAGTTGAGAGAGTTTGAACTTTTCCTGATGCTATTCAATTCAAGTTAAAAATGCTAGTGCAGCATGCACGGAGTTTTACACACATGCAGTTGTGTTCTTAATAAAAAAACTACTCTGTAATTTACAATCAAATATGTACATATCTTTGAATATATTCAAGTATGCCATGGTTACTTGGGGGTTTGAATTGAGAAAGTCTGAATTATCACAAAAGGTTCACTTAACTGTATTTTCAGTTGTGGACTCAAGTTGCCCATGCACTCCAAAAATAAATTCGAGGGTGCGTTGTTGGAGGGCTTCTTTAATTTATATTAGATGACATATCTTTATCTGTATTAATGCTAAAAATTGACAGTAATCATTGAAATATAAAAAGCACACAGGTCAAATGACCTCATGACATAAGTTCTGTAACTTCCCCTAAATTTAAGTTATGACTTCCACAAGGATTTTTTTCTCACAGGCGGAAACCTTTCATTTTGACAGTATTGGATTACAGACCGCCCCCAACCCCGGCGTATATGAAGGCAGGAGTCAAGAAAGATACAGTGAGTTGCCAACCCGCTGCCTTTTCACCTATACATGTCCTGTCCCACTTATTAAGGTGGGTGCACGTAAGGCATCGGGCAACCTGTCTGTTCTTAGACCTATTGAGACCCTCAGCTGCCACTTAAGGGCTTAATTCTGCCTCGACTGGAGTTTTCGGTCTCCTGGGGAAAGTGGAAGGATGGCAACCAGTCGGGCAGCTTTCACCAGCATGGGCTAAAGGCAGGTAGGAAGACAGGTACCTCCTGTACCATCTGGAGCACCCACCCACTCCCCTGCCAAGGTGCTTTCCCTTGTCCCCTCCCCTCCCGGGGGTTTCCCAGTTATGCCTTCCCAAGGTCCCCCTACATACATAAGTCTGGTATTCATCTTATCCTCTTCTCTGAGAATTGATTGTAGTCCCAGCAGTGGCAACTACTCTCTTCTGGTGCTGCTGGGACTACAGAGCTGCCATCCAGTCAGATTGGTCAGCAGCTCTCCAAATGGGACTTCCGGTCCCTGAGGGGCAGAGGTGTACTCTGACACTATTAAGGTCACTCTGTGTTAAATATCACTGCAAGGCAGCCAGGTTTCTGGTTGGCTAACAGATCTTCAAGGAGGTTGGTAATCTGTTTCCCTATGAGCCTCAAATTACTGAAATTCTTCTTCCATTCATGTTGGTGAAAAGCAGCATTGCTAAAAAATACTTTAGTTACATGATATCTCTGCAGTAAAGCAGTTTGCATAGTTCTAAGAGAAATATTAGCAACCAATTATGACTTCATCTAAATAGCCAACCATTCTTCTACGACCTGAGTGAAGAATGCTTCATTCAGCATTCTTAAGAGGCTTGCAAGTTGAAACTTGTATTTCCACAACTATACTGTCATGTACAACAACTGCCCAAAGAATGGAAACTCCCAGCACATTTGTCATGTAGAATTCTTGTGCAAAAGAAGATATCCTAAATGGCAGACCAATGGTGCATCCAATCCATGTGACAAATGTCTTGACGAACCACAACCTTCATCTTCCCACAACAGGCAGTTCATGATCAACTTTTAAACAGGTTGGCCAGAATTGTACATTTCACCAATGGCAGCTTTTTAGGTGGGGAGTATGAATTTGAAGGAATGGGATTTCCTCTGGGTTCCTGCTCGTTCGGACTACGCATCGATTTTATGCTGGGGTGGACAAGGCTTCAGATGGGAAATCCAGCTTTGCTCCATTTGAGGCCCGTAATCGGCCAATTATTTTCTGGAAGGAGGATTGACCTTCCATAGGGAGTGCCCAAAAAACAATGGACTTAGATCTCAGGCAGAAACCTCCACCAGAAACCTCCTCCTAAAGCCAGGTGTGGCGCTTCCCTTAAGATCCAGTTGTCTCTGGCAGCACGGTAGCATGGTGGTTAGCATAAATGCTTCACAGCGCCAGGGTCCCAGGTTCGGTTCCCGGCTGGGTCACTGTCTGTGCGGAGTCTGCACGTCCTCCCCGTGTGTGCGTGGGTTTCCTCCGGGTGCTCCGGTTTCCTCCCACAGTCCAAAGATGTGCGGGTTAGGTGGATTGGCTATGCTAAATTGCCCGTAGTGTCCTAAAAAGTAAGGTTAAGGGAGGGGTTGTTGGGTTACGGGTATAGGGTGGATACGTGGGTTTGAGTAGGGTAATCATTGCTCGGCACAACATCGAGGGCCGAAGGGCCTGTTCTGTGCTGTACTGTTCTATGTTCCACCCCCAGCCTCTTCCCCGAGACCCATGTTGCCCCCTTAGCGACCACCAGGCCTTCTCTGCCCTCCCTGCCTTGGCCTCCGGTGCCCGGATTCAGTCTCAGGTGACCTCATACAATTCCTCTTCAGTCCACTGCAGGAACTGGAGAGCTGCCGGTCCATTGGATTGGCCAGTAGCTCTCTAAGGCAGGACTTTTTCCGAGTGAGGGACGTAGGTCCCGCCTGCAGCCACTAAATGCTGATTTGCATGTGAAATGGTTGCAGGGCACTCGGAGTCAGCGGGGATGTGTTCCATGCGGACTCCTTGATGGCAAGAAGTGAGGCCCCGCCATCTGAAAAATTCAAGCCTTGGTGCATTGTGATGGATGTTGGTGTTTAGCTTTATACACCAGACCATCCAACTCACATGTTTGAGCTTGACACGAAGAATGACAATGAACACGTTTTCTACAAAAATGATTTATGGACCATCTGCTCAAGAAGGAACAGTGTAAGATTCTATTTTGGGAGTCATAGGGAGTAATGACCCATTCACTTATGAATAATACTGAACATAATGTCCATCCACTGTATGAAAGGTTTTGTAAATTGCTTTTAAAATCAATAGTAAAGAAGTTTACAGATGTCAAAATACTTGGAAGTTCTGTTGAAAGACACTCATCATTCATTTAAAAATATTTGTAATGTGTGGTCATCCTAAATTGTTTGCCAAAGATCCATTCTGGTTCTGACAGATTTAGTCTTCAGCTGCTCTTAGGTACCTTAACCACGAATACCATTGGATCCAGAGATTTGTTACTGTATGATTGACGGATTATATCCACTGCTTGTTGATGTGTGACGTTTTGTAGGCTTTTTCCATCAACTGAAACCAATTCATAACCAGCCTGCACAAATGGAAGAAAACATTACAATCATTGATCAATCTTCCTTGAATCCCAATAAAACATCTGGAACAATAGAACATTTAGAGGAGGAAACCCTTCCACTGACGTATTAGCAAAGTAAGTATATGTGCCGCCGTAATGGTGCTATTTTTGAAGGGGTATTAATGGGGATTTTTCCGCTTCTGATGCTGCATTGGAAAGGCCAGAGATCAGGGAGCATTGCACTCACTGAGGTTTAACAGAGCTGACCCTGTCAGAGTTTCCAGGATTCTCTCTAATTACCTACGCATGGCAACCTCCAGTTGGGCCTAAGGGCAGGAGTTTGCCAAAGAGGAGAGGGTGGGAAATCACTGCTAATGATTGTCCACACGATCAAAGACATTTTTTGGTTCCTTCATTTGTTTTTTGAAGTCAGATACTGTTAGCTGCTGAGTTTCAGAGTGGTCACATAGATAAATCTTAATTTCCTTTGTGTTCAAGAATGTTTTCACTTGCCCAGTTAGCAAATTAATATTCCAGTGTATTCAAGATAGCAAATGATTAGTTCTATCCTGGAATCCTCCTAGTCTTAATGCTGATTAATGCAGTATAACACTCCACTGGAACCTGCTTTATGTATTAACTAACAAACTAATTTATCAAATAATGATAGAGAAATAAACTATTAGCAACATCACAACATTCTTTACAGCAGGTGTCAAACTTCTATTTCCTCTCACTGTAAGAAAATAAGCAGTTAATACTTGTAATAAAACAATAGAGTAATCCATTTTCTTATACAATGAATCATTTCCCTTTAGTTAATCAGTGTATTTGTCTTCACTAGTTTTCTTTAAAAGTTGTAGACAAATTGACTGAATTGTAATGGAGCCTGCTGGAGCAGACACGATGACAGAGGTCCAGCAGAATTGGACTGGAGTTCCCAGGTCTAATTTATAGTTGCAGAAAACCGACCTGAATTTAGTTGGGGGTGGGATGCAGGAAGGTCCAGCATGAAAATCCCACCTGCTAGCAGTGGGATGTCAGTTCGGCTCATTAATGAACAACTTGTGAGTAATTATCCCTGAGACTACTGGGATTTAATGATGGCTCAGGGATTTAGCAGGAAAACCACCCAGTAAACCATAATGCCTTGACTGGGTACTCTTAACACTTTGAAGCCATCTTCCTGACTTGCGTCTGACAACCGCCCCTCCATTGCCTCGCTCGCATCCCCCTTTCCCGTAACCCCCATTCTGCTGTATGCATCTGTCTCCAGGGATCCAACATCAATCCCTGGTGAAGACTTCAGTGCATTACCAGCAGCTGCCACCTCTTTCAGTGGTGCTGCTGGTACTGGAGAACAGCCAGCTTCTGAGGGGTGGAATTTACACCTCACTGGGGCCCTGATCGAATGGGAGGCCTGATACTGTCCACATAAATGCTTGATTGTAGTTAAATAGCACCAGGTTCCCTCTGCTTCTCCAAACAGGTGACAGTCACACAAATTGAATTCTGCCCAGTGCCTTAAACTCATCAATTGTTGTGGGTTTAACTTCCACTTCAGGACAGTACTGAAGGAATGCTGCACTGTCAGAGGTGTCGAATTTGGATGAGATGTTAAATCAAGGACTGGGGCTGGATTCTCCAGTGCCCCAGCCAATGTGGTGCTGCTGGTACTGGTTTCTCGGCAGTGTGCTGTTCATTGGTGGCTGGATTCATTACTCCCGACACTTGTCAATGGGATTTCCCAGTGAGGCCACCCCATACCGCCGTGAAACCTGAGGGTGGGGTGCACTGCCGGTGGGAACAGAGCAAGGTAGCAGGTAGGCTAGTTAACAGAAGTGAAGTGGGGTGGAAAGAGCTGTGGAGAGAGAGGAGAGAGGGGAGGGGTTAGGTTTTTGGGTTGTGCTGGTCTTTGTGGCTTGGGTGGGGATGATGGGCCTGGTGGGGGTTGTATTTTTTATGCCAGAGGAGGGGGTGGGGTGGTACGGGTGAGTTGCTTATGTTGAAGGTGTTGTTGTGGAGCCGTTGGCTGGGGGTGGGGTGGGGGGGCAGTGTCCATCTTGAGGGGACCCGGGAGGTTGACAGTACATGGGCCTGGAGGAATCGATTAGAACGTGAATATGGCTGATCAGGGTAGTTGGGGCAGGCTTGGAGTCCGCCAACCAGACTGGTCTCTTGGAACGTTAGGGGACACAATGTGCTGATCAATTGGTCCCGTGTTTTCGCCCACTTGAAGAGGATTTTTTCCATTTTTCCAATGCAAGGGCAATTTATTGTGGCCAATCCACCTACCCTGCACATCTTTGGTTTGTGGGGGTGAGACCCGCGCAGATATGGGGAAATTGTGCAAACTCCACACAGACAGTTGGACAGTGTCCTGGGGCCGAGATCGAACCTGTGTCCTCGGCGCATTGAGGCAGCAGAGCTAACTACTGTGCCTCTGTGCCGCGGCCACTTGAAGAGTTTGAAGGCAGTCATGGTGTTTATGCATAGCTGAGGGTTGCAGATCAGATGAGACTGAGGCAAGGTTGGGCAGGCAGGTGTTTCATTCAGGGTTGGATATGAATGTGAGGGGAGTTGTGGTGCTGATTAGTCAGAGGGTGGCACGGGTGAGGACTCTGGGTCTGTACTCGTTGGACTTTAGAAGGATGAGGGGGGGGGATCTTATTGAAAGTTACAGGTTACTGCGAGGCCTGGATAGAGTGGACGTGGAGAGGATGTTTCCACTTGTAGGAAAAACTAGAATCAGAGGACACCATCTCAGACTAAAGGGATGATCCTTTAAAACTGAGATGAGGAGGAATTGCTTCAGCCAGGGGGTGGTGAATCTGTGGAATTCTTTGCTATAGAAAGCTGTGGAGGCCAAATAACTGAGTGTCTTTAAGACAGAGTGATGCACGATCAATAACTCTCGAAGCGAGATTGGACGACAATTGAAGGCTTTATTGGACTAGATGTTTCCCCCAGCAGTGCAGGTACAGAATGCAGCAGCTGGGGAGACACAGACGCTTATACTCCGCCTTACTGGGCGGAACCAGCAGGTAGGCTTCACCAATGATCTTGCTGTCTCAGGTACCTCCCACACCAATAGTCTTACAGCCTCAACCTGGGTACCGTAATACCCCTAATACCGACTACCACATTCACCCCTGTTAAAAAAAAGAGTCCGGCGGGGGTGGTGGTGTCTTGCGTTATACAGTGGTAAAGGTTGAGGTTATGGTGGTACCCGTCAGTGGTATAGTGTTTTGCCTTGTTACATGTCACAACTATTTACAGTATTTATTTACATCTACAAATCAAAATGAAGCAATTAGTCGGCAATTGGTCGTCCTCTGTGAACGTCGAAGTTTCGGCGGTGATGCAGGCGCCTGCTCGGGCATCCGTGACTCCGGGAGCGTGACTTCGGTTTCTTTGGGAGCTTCATCACCCCTAGATGGGACCAGAGGGAGAACTGATCCACCTGGGAAGGGTGCGGCCGTGGAGTGCGCCGGTGGGAGGGTGGAGTAGGTGGAGGGGGGGGGGGGGGGGGGGGGATATCCAGCGGGCACCAGGTCCCGTAGGGAGACCGTATCCTGTCGGCCGTCGGGGTACGCCACGTAGGCGTACTGAGGGTTAGCGTGAAACAGGTGGACCCTCTCGACCAATGGGTCTGACTTGTGCACCCGCACGAGTTTGCGAAGCAGGATAGGTCCAGGAGCTGCCAGCCAGGTCAGGAGCAAGGTCCCGGAGGAGGACTTCCTAGGGAAGACAAGGAGACATTCATGAGGTATTTAATTTGTCGTGGTGCACAGCAGTGATCGGATCAAGTGGAGTGCATCGGGGAAGACCTCCTGCCAGCGGGAGACTGGGAGATTTCTGGACTGCAGGGCCAGTAGGATGGTCTTCCAGACCATTCCGTTCTCCCTCTCTACCTGCCCGTTTCCCCGGAAGTTATAACTGGTCGTTCTGCTCGAGGCAATGCCCTTGCTGAGCAGGAATTGACACAGTTCGTCGCTCATGAAGGAGGACCGCCCTATCGCTGTGTATGTAGGCGGGGAAATTGAACAGTGTAAAGATACTGTGGAGGGCTTTTATGACGGTGGCTGCGGTCATGTCGGGGCAGGGGATGGCGAATGGGAACCGGGAGTACTCGTCAATCACGTTCAGCAAGTACGTGTTGTGGTCGATGGATGGGAGGGGCCCTTTGAAGTCCATACTGAGGCGTTCAAAGGGAGGGGAACCCTTTACCAGGTGCACTTTCTCTGGCCTGTAGAAGTGCGGCTTGCACTCCGCGCAGATTTGGCAGTTCCTGGTGGCGGTCCTGACCTCCTTGATGGAGTAGGGCAGGTTGTGGGTCTTGGTAAAATGGAAGAATCGAGTGACCCCCGGGTGGCAGAGGTCCTCATGGAGGGCCCGGAGTCGGTCCACTTGTGCGTTTACACATGTGCCGCGGGATAGGGCATCAGGAGGCTCGTTTAGCTTCCCGGGACAATACAAGATCTCATAGTTGTAGGTGGAGAGCTCGATCCTCCACCGTAAGATCTTATCGTTCTTTATCTTGCCCCGCTGTGCATTATCGAACATGAAAGCAACCGACCGTTGGTCAGCGAGGAGCGTGAATCTCCTGCCAGCCAGGTAATGCCTCCAGTGCCGCACAGCTTCTACTATGGCCTGAGCCTCCTTTTCAAAGGAGAAATGACGGAATTTTGAAGCATGGAGGGTGCGTGAGAAGAAGGCCACGGGTCTGCCCGCTTGGTTGAGGGTGGCCGCCAGAGCTACGTCGGACGCGTCGCTCTCGACTTGGAATAGAAGGGATTAGTCGACTGTGTGCATCGTGGCCTTTGCAATGTCTGCTTTTATGCGGCTGAAAGCCTGGCGGGCCTCTGCCGACAGGGGAAAAACCGTGGATTGGATTACTGGGCTGCACTTGTCCGCATAATTGGGGACCCACTGGGCGTAATATGAAAAAAATCCCAGGCAGCGTTTCAGGGCCTTGGAGCAGTGGGGGAGGGGAAACTCCATGAGGGGGCGCATGCGTTCGGGGTCTGGGCCTATAACTCCATCATGCACTACGTAGCCGAGGGTGGCTAGATGGTCGGTGCTGAACACGCATTTGTCCTTGTTGTAGGTGAGATTAAGGATTTTTGCGGTATGGAGGAATTTTCGGAGGTTGGTGTTGTGGTCCTGCTGGTCGTGACCGCAGATGGTGACATTGTCGAGGTACGGAAACGTGGCCCGCAAACCGTACCGGTCAACCATTCGGTCCATCTCCCGTTGGAAGACCGAGACTCCATTTGTGACACCAAAGGGAACCCTCAGGAAGTGGTAGAGCCGCCCATCTGCTTCGAATGCAGTGTATTTGCGGTCGTCCGGGGGGATGGGGAGCTGGTGGTAGGCGGAATTGAGGTCCACCGTGGAAAAGACCTTGTATTGTGCAATCTGATTGACCAAATCAGCTATGCAGGTGTGGTAAATCACTGTTGTACCTATATTCGGTGATTATGGTAGGACCTGTACCACAGGTACAATGGTAGTCCCTGCCTGCTGGCTCCATCCAGTAGGCGGAGTATAAATATGTGTGTTCTCCGTGCAGCAGCCATTTCGCCAGCTGCTGTGGGAGGCCACACATCTTAGAGCAATAAAGCCTCAGTTGTATTCAACTCTCGTCTTTGTGTAATTGATCGTGCATCAATTTATTGCTCTAAGATTTTCAGAAGATGGACCTCCGTATCAAGCCGGATCGCCTGCAGCTAGATCCAAACTCAAGCGACGCCAAAAAGGACTTTTAGCACTGGCTAGCTTGTTTCGAGGCGTACATCAACTCGGCGCCAAGCCCTGTTCCAGAGGCTCAGAAAATACAGATACTGTACTTGAGGTTGAGCTCCAACGTCTTTCCGCTGATCCAGGATGCGCCAAACTACGCCAAAGCCATGGCACTACTTAAAGAAAATTATGCCCAGAAGACGAACACGCTCTTCGCCAGGCACGTACTCGCCACTTGCTCTCAACTCCCTGGTGAGTCCATAGAAGACTTGTGGATGCCCTAATCCCACTAGTCCGGGACTGTGACTGTCAGGCCGTTATGGCCACTGAACATTCTAACCTCCTTATGCGGGACGCTTTTGTTACAGGGATTGGGTCGGACCTCATACGCCAGCGACTTTTAGAAGGGGCCACGCTCGATCTCGCAGAGACAAAGAAGCTAGCGCTCTCTATGACGGTCGCCTCGCGCAATGTTCAGGCCTACACCCCAGCCGCGTGACCCACCCCTCCTACGCATCATGGACCCCACAGACAGCCGCCCCAGCGGGGGCCTTTCCCAGCCAATATGCCTGCGCCACGCGCCAGCCAGCGAATCCCGGGGGTCCCCAATGTTACTTTTACTGCCAGCAGAAACATCGCCACCAACGCTGCCTGACTCGCGCTGCCTTTTATAAGACTTGTGGTAAGTAGGGGCAATTCACCGCGGTGTGCCAGGCCTGCGCAGTCGCCGCTATCGCCCCCACCCCCCTCGTTAATGGACAATTGGCGCCGCCATCTTCACCTCCCCTCAGACCAAGCGCGGCCAGTGGGCGCGGCCATCTTCCCCTCCACGCATCACGTGCGGCCCATGGGCACGCCATTTTTTCCTCCCCAAGATCTTGAGGCGCCGCCATCTTATCTCCCCCACGGCACATGGGCACCACCAGCGTTCCAGGACCCTTGCCCCCCATCATCCGACACCAGCGACGACCAACCATGACTCGCCTCATTGACCATAAACCAGTCTCGTCCGCACAACCTGGCCACCTCATCGACCAGCGTTAAGATTAACGGACACGTGACTTTGTGCCTGCTGGACTCCGGGAGCACCGAAAGCTTCATCCATCCAGATACTGTAAGGCGCTGCTCCCTCGCGGTACACCCTGCCAATCAAAGAATCTCCCTGGCCTCCAGATCCCGTTCCGTGGCGATCCGGGGGTACTGTACGGTCACACTCACGATCCAGGGCGTAGAATTCAGCGGCTTCCGCCTCTCTGTCCTCCCTAATCTCTCCGTTGCCTAAATATTCGGCCTGGACTTCCAGTGTAACCTCCAGAGCCTAACACTGAAATTTGCGGGCCCCTACCACCCCTTACTGTGTGCGGCCTCGCGACCCTAAAGGTCGATCCGCCTTCCCTCTTCGCAAATCTAACCTCAGATTGCAAACCCGTCGCCACCAGGAGCAGACGGTACAGCACCCAGGACAGGACCTTCATCAGGTCCGAGGTCCAGCGGCTGCTTCGGGAAGGCATCATCGAGGCCAGCAATAGCCCCTGGAGAGCCCAAGTGGCAGTAGTTAAAACTGGGGAGAAACTAGGAGGGTCAACAGGAGTATTACGGGATTTGTGTGGGTGCAAGGGACTCCGAGGGTGAGAAGGGTGTTCTTGGAACGGGGCAGGGATAGGGGGGGGGGGTGGGGCTGGCACTGCCCAACCTCTATGGGTACTATTGGGCTGCCAACGCAGCGATGGTGCGTAAGTGGGTAATGGACGGGGAAGGGGCAGCATGGAAGAGGATGGAGATGGCGTCCTGTGTGGGCACGAGCCTGGAGGCGCTGGTAACGACGCCGTTGTCGCTCCCTCCAACGAGGTATACCACGAGCCCTGTGGTGGCGGCTACCCTCAAAATTTGGGGGCAATGGAGACGGCATAGGGGAGAAGTGGGGGGCTCGATGGAGGCCCCGATAGGGGAGAACCATCGGTTTGTTCCAGGGAGCATTGGTGGCGGATTTCTGGGCTGGCACAGGGTAGGGGTTAGGAGGTTGAGGGACCTATTTGTGGAGGGGAGGTTCGCGAGCTTGGGGGAGTTAGAGGGGAAGTTTGGGCTCCCCCCGTGGAACATGTTTCGGTACATGCAGGTTAGGGCGTTTGCCAGGCGGAAGGTGGAGGGTTTCCCCTTGTTGGCCCCACGTGGGGTACGGGACAGGGTGCTCTCGGGGGTGTGGGTTGGAGGAGGGAGGATTTCGGACATATAATGCAGGAGGTAGACGAGGCCTCGGTGGAGGAACTGAAGGGTAAATGGGAAGAGGAGCTGGGTGAGGAGATTGAGGAGGGGACGTGGACGGATGCCCTGGAGAGAGTGAATTCCTCCTCTTCCTGTGCGAGGCTTAGCCTCATACAGTTCAAAGTGCTGCATAGGGCCCACATGACTGGGACGAGGATGAGTAGGTTTTTCGGGGGTGAAGACAGGTGTGCTAGGTGCTCGGGGAGCCCAGCGAACCACGCCCATATGTTTTGGGCGTGCCCAGCGCTGGGGGAGTTTTGGAAGGGGGTAGCAAGGACAGTGTCGAGGGTGGTGGGATCCAGAGTCAAGCCAGGCTGGGGACTCGCAATTTTTGGGGTTGCAGTGGAGCCGGGAGTGCAGGAGGCGAAAGAGGCCGGTGTCCTGGCCTTTGCGTCCCTAGTAGCCCGGCGGAGGATTCTTCTTCAGTGGAAGGATGCGAGGCCCTCAAGCATAGAGGCCTGGATCAATGATATGGCGGGGTTCATCAAATTGGAGAAGGTGAAATTTGCCCTGAGGGGATCAGTACAAGGGTTCTTTAGGCGGTGGCAGCCTTTCCTGGTCTTCCTGGCGGAACGGTAGGGAAATAGGCCGGCGGCAGCAGCAGCCCGGGGGGGGGGGGGGGGGGGTTTGGTTCGGTGGGAGGGAGAATTGTGTACATGGGTTTGTTGGATGTGGCGGGTGTTATCTCTTTCCTTTATGTTGTTTGCTTTTTTGTTTTGTTTTTGTATTTGCTTTTGTAGTTGGGTGGGTGTTGTTCTTGGGTTTTTATCATGGTTGTTTTGTTAATATTGTTTTGTTGTTTATATTTTGTGAAAATCTTAATAAAAATTATTTTAAAAAAAAAACTGGGGAGAAACACGGAATGATCGTGGACTACAGCCAGACCATCAATCGGTACACACAGCTCGACGCGTACCCCCTCCCACGCATATCTGATATGGTCAATCAGATTGCACAGTACCGGGTCTTCTCAACAGTAGATCTCAAATCCGCCTACCACCATCAGTAAAGTGGACCGTCCATACACTGCTTTCGAGGCAGACGGTCGCCTCTATCACTTCCTCAGGGTTCACTTCGGCGTCACCAACGGGGTCTCGGTCTTCCAAAGGGAGATGGACCGAATGGTCGACCGGTACGGTTTGCGGGCCACCTTTCCGTACCTAGACAATGTCACCATCTGCGGCCATGATCAGCAGGACCACGATGCCAACCTTGCCAAATTTCTCCACACCGTCACTCTCCTAAACCTCACCTACAACAAGGAGAATTGCATGTTTAGTATGAAACGCTTAGCCATCCTCGGCTATCTGGTCCAGAACGGAGTTCTGGGGCCCGATCCCGACCACACGCGCCTCCTCATGGAGCTCCCCCCTGCCCCAAGGCCCTCAAACGCTGCCTGGGGTTCTTTTCATACTATGCCCAGTGGGTCCCAAACTATGCGGACAAGGCCCGCCCACTCATACAGTCCACCCATTTTCCCCTGACGGCCGAGACTCAACAGGCCTTTGCCCGTATCAGAGCTGATATCGCCCAGACCGGGATGCACGCAGTAGACGAGACGCTGCCCTTTCAAGTGGAATGTGACGCACCAGATGTCGCCCAAGCCGCCACCCTCAATCAGGCAGGCAAACCCGTGGCATTCTTTTCCTGCACCCTTCATGCCTCAGAAATTCGGCACTCATCCGTCGAAAAAGAGGCCCAAGCTATCGTTGAAGCTGTGTGGCATTGGAGGCATTACCTGGCCGGCAGGAGATTCACTCTCCTCACTGACCAACGGTCGGTAGCCTTCATGTTCACACAGCGGGGCAAGATCAAAATCAATGATAAGATCTTGAGGTGGAGGATCGAGTTCTCCACCTACAATTACGAGATTTTGTATCACCCCGGCAAACTCAACAAGCCCCCAGACACCCTATCCCGAGGTACATGTGCCAGCGCACAAGTAGACCGACTCCGGACCCTGCACGACAGCCTTTGTCACCCGGGAGTCACACGGTTGTACCATTTCATAAAGGCCCGCAATCTGTCCCTACTTCGTCGAGGAAGTACGGACAATCACCAGGGACTGCCAGGTCTGTGCGGAGTGCAAACAGCATTTCTACCAGCCTGACCGTGCGCGCCTGGTGAAGGCCTCCCGCCCCTTTGAACGCCTCAGCCCGAATTTCAAAGGGCCCCTCCCCTCCACCGACCGTAACATGTATTTTCTCAGTGTAGTCGATGAGTACTCCAGATTCCCCATCGCCATCCCGTGCCCCAACATGACGTCTGCCACCGTCATCAAAGCCCTCAAAACAATCTTCGCTCTGTTCAGTTTCCCCGCCTTATTCCACAGTGACAGGGGATCCTCATTCATGATTGATGAGGTGCGTCAGTTCCTGCTCAACAGGGGTATCGCCTCCAGCAGGACGACAAGCTAGAACCCCCGGGGAAACAGACAGGTAGAGAGGGAGAACGGGACGGTATGGAGGGTCGTCCAACTGGCAGGAGGTCCTCCCTGATGCACTACACTCCATTCGGTCACTACTGTGCACCGCCACTAACAACAAACCCCATGAACGTCTCTTTGCCTTCTCCAGGATGTCCACATCCGGTGTGTCGCTCCCGACTTAGCTGGCAGCTCCAGGATCTGTCCTTCTCCGTAGGCACGTCCGACTCCACAAGGCAGACCCGTTGGTGGAGAGGGTGCAGTTGCTGCATGCGAACCCCCAGTATGCCTATGTGGTGTACCCCCGACGGCCGCCAGGATACTGTCTCCCTCAGGGACCTGGCACCAGCAGGTTCCCCACACACACACCCCTCCGGCCCGGCGCCACCCTCCCCTCCCCCGGCGCTCCCAGCAGAAACCCCCCATCCGTCCTCTCTCTGCCCACGCCCGAGGATAAAGAGGATTTCGCCACGCTCCCAGAGTCACCGAAGACCAGACCAGCATCGGCATCGCCGTCACCACTGTGTCACTCCCAGCGGCACATCAAGGCCCCGGACCGGTTAAATTTCTAACTGGTCCACTGGACTTCAAAAGACATTTTTTTTTCTGTCACAAAAAAATTGTACATGTAAAATTCAATTGCTGTATATAATTCTCCACCACCCCCGCCGGACTCAATTTTAACAGGGGCTAAATGTGGTAAACCACTGTTGCACCTATATTAGATGATGTATAGTAGGACCTGTCCTACAGGTACAACGGTAGTCCCTGCCTGCTGGCTCCGCCCAGTAGGCGGAGTATAAATATGTGTCTCCTCCGTGCAGCAACCATTTCGCCAGCTGCTGTGGGAGGCCACACATCTTAGAGCAATAAAGCCTCAGTTGTATTCACTCTTGTCTTTGTGCAATTGATCGTGCATCAGTTTATTGCTCTAAGATGTGTGGCCTCCCACAGCAGCTGGCACTATCGCGTCGCGCTGTGTATACCTGTTGATGGTCTGACTATAATTAATGACCATCCTGTGCTCCTTCCCGGTCTTTACAACCACTACTTGAGCTCTCCAGGGGCTGTTGCTAGCCTCGATAATACCTTCTTTCAGTAGCCGCTGGACTTCCGACCTAATGGAAGGTCCGGTCCTGGGCACTGTACCATCTGCTCCTGATGGCGACGGGTTTGCAATCCGGGGTGAGGTTCGCAAAAAGGGAAGGCCAGTCGACCTTGAGGGCCGCGAGGCTGCAGACAGTGAGAGGGGGGGGGGGGGGGGGGTATAGGGCCGCCGAATTTAAAGGTTAAGCTCTAAAGGTTGCATTGGAAGTCTAACCCTAGGAGCGTGGTAGCGCAGAGTGAGGAAGGACATAGAGTCGTAAATTTTTTAATTCCCTTTCCTGGACCGTGAGGTTAGCTACGCAGAACCCTTTGATCTCAACAGAGTGAGACCCGGAGGCCAGGAAGATTCTTTGGTTAACTGAGTGTATGGGAAGAGAACAGCGCCTTACCGTGTTGGGGTGTATGAAGCTCTCTGTGCTCCCGGAGTCGATCAGGCAGGATGGTTTGTGTCCATTGATGAGCACGGTCGTTGTCGCGGTTGAGAGCGTTCGGGGCTGAGACTGGTCCAGGGTCACCGAGGCGAGTCGTGGTAAAAGTTGAAGATTTTCCTCGGGCGGTGATCTGAATCGGGGTCCTGAGACTCCAGCCAAGATGGCGGTGCCCACGGGTCGCACATGGCTGGGGGTGTGCAAGATGGCGGCGCCAATGCGTCGCACGTGGTCCCTGGGGAACAAGATGGCAGCGCCCGGGGCCCGCACCTGGCTTGGGAAAACAAAGATGGTGGCGCCCGCTGCCCGCACGTGGCCCGTGGAGAGTTGTGGTGGCGGCCCCGGTTCGCCCCCAGAGACGGCGGCGACCGCCCGGGCCTGGCATACAGCGACAAAATGGCCTTTTTTGCCCCGCCCTTTGCAGGTGGAGGTGCGGGCCGGGCAGCGCTGCCGGGGGTGCTTGGCTTGCCTGCAAAAATAACAGCAGGGCCCCCCGGGGTTGCCTGCTAACCGCGCGGCACAAGCTTGTAGGGGGATGGGGGATGCATCGGGGTCGGCCGCGGGCAGGTTCCACGCTGCTCAAGGGGCTACCGCGCGGTCGGGGATGTTCGCGCGGGCGTTTCAGGAGGCCACATCCAGGGAGCTAGCCCGTGCCTCCTTGAGGCCAAGTGTCTCTTTCTCTAGCAGCCGCTGACGGATTTGGGAGGACAGCATACCTGCAACGAATGCGTCCCGGATTAAAAGTTCTCTGTGGTCGCTGGCTGAAACTTGCGGACAGTCACAGTTCCTACCTAGTACCAGAAGTGCGCGATAGAAGTTGTCTAGCGATTCGCCCGGGATTTGTCGCCTTGTCGCCAGCAAATGTCGGGCGTAAACCTGGTTTACTGGGCGAATGCAGTGTCCTTTCAACAGGGCCATCGCGACCTCAAAATTGTCCGCTCACTCGATGGGCATGAAGAACTCAGGGCTCACCCTCGAGTGGAGAACTTGCAGTTTCTGGTCCTCTGGATTGGTCGTGTCCCAAGTTCTTGCAGGTGTTGGTGATAGTGCGAGAATTGTTGAGGTTTATGGAGCAGATGGGGGTGTGGGCCCGTGGCAGTTAGGTAGGTTGAGGGCAAAGGAATTTTCATTCTTTTCTCATGTACCTCGGGTGTATTCCCGGATTGACATTTTGTCAGATACTTGGGGGCCCCTGAGGAGGGGCTATTGAAGGAAGGGAAGAAGCTCCAGGTGGAGTTCGAGCTTATGTTTATGGGGAAGGCGGTTTTAGGCGGAGGTGTTTGGGACAGATGATAGCGTCGTATCTTGTGCACCTGTGTGTGGAGAAGGAGGGTTTCCAGTGGCCGCAGTGGAGGCTGGATGTGGGGTCATTGGCTGATAAGGAGATTTGTGGAAAGATAGGGATAGCTATATTCACTTGTGTAGAGCTCAATAAAAGTAAGGAGGTCTTTGCCGCGGTGTTATGGGAGGTGCAAAAGGCGGTAATTAGGGGGGGGAGTTTATTTTGATCCGGGCACATAGGGATAAGGTGGAACTGCTGGAAATGCAGACATTGGTGGAGGCCATTCAGACAGTGGATCGGAGGTACTTTTCGGCCCCTGAGGAGGGGTTGCTGAAGGAGAGAAGAAGCTTTAGATGGAATTCAGGCTTATGTCTATGGGGAAGGCGGTGTGGCAGTTGAGTTGAGCTTGGGGGGGGGGGGGGGGGGGGCACTGGACGAGCATGGGAAGAAGGCCAGCAGGTTGCTTGCGCACCATTTGAGGCGGCAGCGAGGGAGATTGGGCGGATGAAGGAATTGGGGTGGTCACTGAGTCAGGAAAGGTGAATAGAGTTTTTGAGGCCTTGTACCGGAGGCTGTACAGGTCAGAGCTCCTGATGGGTTGGGGACTTGGGCAAGAGGCAGTTATTGGATGGCCTGGTCTTTCCAGTGGTGAGGAGGGAGGTTGTGGTGTTGGGTGCCCCGATTGGGCTGGAGGAAGTGATAGGGCGCGTGGGATCAATGCAGTCTGGGAAGGCCCCGTGTCTGGATGGGGTCCCAGCGGAATTCTATGAAACATTTATTATATAATTGGGATTCCTTTTAGTGGAAATGTTTAATGAGTCGGTTGGCAACGGGGAAGCTTCTGTTCACATTGACACAGGCATCAATTTCACTTATTTTGAAGAAGGATAAGGACCCAGAGGAGTGTGGATCATATCGTCCGATATCAGTGTTGAATGTGGATGCAAATGTTGGCTAAAATGCTGGCAACATGCATGGGGCAGCACGGTAATATTTTGGATAGCACAATTGCTTCACAGCTCCAGGGTCCCAGGTTCGATTCTGTCTTGGGTCACTGTCTGTGCAGGGTCTGCACATCCTCTCCGTATGTGCGTGGGTTTTCTCCGGGTGCTCCGGTTTCCTCCCACAGTCCAAAGATGTGCAGGTTAGGTGGATTGGCCATGATAAATTGCCCTTAGTGTCCAAAACACACACTTAGTGTTGGGTGGGGTTACTGGGTTATGGGGATAGGGTGGAGGTGTTGACCTCGGTTAGGGTGTAGACTCGATGGGCTGAATGGCCTCCTTCTGCACTGTAAATTCTATGATAATCTATGGATGGTTGTGTGCCGGGGATGATACATGAGGACCAAACGTGGTTCACGAAGGGGTGGCAGTTGTTGACTAACATTAGAAGGCTATTAAATGTGATTATGATAAGGGCAGCAAGGTGGTGCAGTGGTTATCACAGCTGCCTCAGTCCCAGGTTCGAACCCGGCTCTAGGTCACTGTGTGGAGTTTCACATTCTCCCCGTGTTTGCATGGGTTTTGCCCCCACAACCCAAAGATGTGCAGTGTAGGTGGATTGGCCATGCTAAATTGCCCCTTAATTGGAAAAAAACGAATTGCGTACTCTAAATTTAAAAATAAATGTGATTATGATGCCCTTCGGAAATGGAGGTGATAGTATCTATAGGACTTAGAGAAGGTGTTTCACCGAGTTGAGTGGAATTATTTGTTCTAGGTGTTGGGACAGTTTGGATTTGGACAGGGATGTGTGGATTGGATTAGGGCGCTGTACAGGGCCCCCAAGGTAAGCGTTTGCACGAATAATATTAGCTCAGGGTAGTTCTGTCTACACCGGGTAACGAGGCAGGGATGTCCATTGTCTCCTTTGTGTTTGCATTGGCGATCGAGCCTTTGGCGATGGCGCTTAAGGCTGCGGGTGGTAATTGAGACGGGATAATGGAGCACCGGGTCTCCCTGTTTGTGGATGACCTGTTGTTGTATGTCATGGATCCAGTGGAGAGTATTGATAGGATTATGGGGGTATTGATGGAGTTTGGGTCATTTTCAGGGTATAAGTTCAATGTAGGGAAGAACGAGATGTTCCAGGTCAATGTTTGGATGCAGGGGAGGGGCTTGGAGAAGTTGCTGTTTTGGCCGGTCAAGTCGGGTTTTTGATATTTGGGTACACGGGTGGTGATTAGTTGGGCCCAATTGCAGAAGGTCACTTGGTGGTGGGGTGAAGGAGGATTTTAAGAAGTGGGGTGTTGACTGGCTGGGAGGGTTCAGACAGTAAAGATAACGGTTTTACCGAAGTTCTTGTTCATTTTTCAGAATCCCCCGATTTTTCTGCCTAGGTCATTCTTTGGAAGGATGAATAGGTGAATTTCGGAGTTTGTATGGGAGGATAAGGTACCCCGAATTAGGAGGGTGTTTTGGAGAGCGACAGGCAGTGAGGGGGATTGACGCAGCCAAGCTTGTTAAATTATTACTCAGTAGCGAATGCTGAAAAGAATCAGGAAGTGGGCTGAGAAGGAGAAGTCGGTGTGGGGGCGGATGGAGGAGCCCTCGTGTAGAGGGACGAGCTTGAGCGCACTGTTACTGGCATCTCTTCCATTCTCGCCGGCTAGGTACTTCATGAGCCCAGTGGTGGTTTCATCATTCAGAGTGTGGAATCAGTATGGGCGCCGATCTGTGGCAATCATAGATTTATCCTGGCAGGGTTAGAATCTACATTCAGGGTGTGGGAGCGGGTGGGGATAGAGTGTGTTAGGGAGCTGTTCACGGGGGGGTTTGGGGAGTTGGGAGAGTTGGAGGAGGAGTTCCTGTTGCCAAGAGGTAATGGGATTTGGTACTTCAAGTCAGGTATTTTGGGAGGAAGAAATTGGCCATGCTTCCAAGGTTGCCATCCCCGGCGTTGCATCAAAAAACTTTTGTCTGAGGACGAGATAGGTGAGACTAAGATAGCCAACGTATACGGGGAATTGATGGAAAGGGAGAGGTCCTCGGTGGAGGATATAAAGCAGAAGTGGGAGGAAGAGCTGTGGGGGTGTATTTGAGGTGGGTTATGGGGTGAGGCCCTGCGGACAGTGCTCGGGGAGTAGAGGACAGATGATGGGCAGTGCTCAAGAGGATTGGCTAATCATACTCACATGTTCTGGGCCGGCCCGAAGTTGGAGGAGTTCTGGAAGTCCAAGATTTTGGAGGGTGAGGATATGTCAAAGATTTTGGGGGTGAAGGTGGCTCCGAGCCTGTGGGTAGCGATATTTGCAGTGTCGGAGATCCGGGAGTGCAGGTGGGGGAGAGAGGCTGACCTGTTGGCCTTTGCCTCCCTGATAGCCCGTATTTTGTTAGGGTGGAGGAATCCAGAGCCGCCTGAGGCGGTGGGTTGAGTGAGTGATCTGGCAGAATTCCAACAACTGGAAAAGGTAACATTTGCCATTAGGTAATCAGATGAGGGGTTATTTCCAAGACGGGGGTTGTTCATCACTTTCTTTAAGGTGTGGAAAACGTAGTTGGTGGGGGAAGGGGGGTTGGGTGGTTTTACTGTGTTGTGTGTTATTTTTGTGGGTTTTTTGTTATTATTATAATTGGAAAGTGGATCGGGTTGGAACATGGAGGGGTTTTGTATTAGGACTATGGTTTGTGTTTGATGTTCTGTAAATAATTTGAAAATGCCTTGAATAGAAATATTGAAAAAAAAACCCCTGATGGTACAGGACAATTATATGTATTCCTGGACATACTCGGTTGCAGTATAAGCAGCCCCACTGCAGCAAAAGAAGAGACTTGCATTCATTTGGAAGAAGAGCTCTACCATGGCCTCAGGTGAGGTTGAAGCCTGGAGCACAAAGTATATGAGAGTGACATGGAGAGAAAGAGAGAAGGCAGCTACACAGTTCTCTCCCTTCTACGGGAAACATAGAGCCTTCCTATTGCTATCCCAGGGAATTTGACCAAGGTTCAACAGGAATAATGACCCAAGCCCATGTAGTAGTTGGGAAAGAGACAATCACCATTGAGCATAGCTGCACTGCAGCACCACTGCCATTTCCAACGTTTCCTGTCATTTCCTGCTGGGCATAATATCACCGGTAGATATTTTGCGGGGAGATTACAAGGAATAGCCACGTCAGAGAACTAGGTCGGAATCATGGTGGAGGTAGGATGGAGTGTGGAAGTCCTGCCTGAACCAAAGAGGTGATGGTGAAGGAAAACCTAGTCCTCAGATCTAGGCTCAAACATTGAGAAAATAAACAACTGCCGTTGGTATCAGAGGAACAGAGAAAGAGAACGAAGGAAGAAAATTGGTTTAAAAAAAGAAAAAAATGAACTTCTTACAGACATACATAGAACATAGAACGATACAGCGCAGTACAGGCCCTTCGGCCCTCGATGTTGCACCGACATGGAAAAAAAAACTAAAGGCCATCTAACCTACACTATGCCCTTATCATCCATATGCTTATCCAATAAACTTTTAAACGCCCTCAATGTTTTTAAATGCCCTCAATGTTAGTGAGTGATTACTACTTGATGTATCTCCTGGGAGAAGCAGCCAATTTTCCTGGAAAAGTACATTGCTCTGGAAAAACCCAACTAAAATGACTATAATCTACACTGCACATTTTCATACCGTGGGCATTAACCATGATGTACTGTTTCTCACAACAGGCAATGCTGTTTAATTTCGGAAAAAGCTCAGAGCATTTTAAAGCAAAGGAGTAGAGCATTGATACCTATTTCTGTAAATTGTTGGTACTTGTTAGCACTGTATCTTTGAAGGCAGAATGAATTATGCCAGAGAAAATTAGATTTTCTGCACAGCAACTTGTAATCCATTAAATGTGCAATGATAAACACAAGGGTTGCAGAGCAAATCTCAATTTTTCATAGTATTGCTCACAAATTGTCTGAAAACATTACCAACAAACATTCCGGGTGGGATTCTCCCAACGGGAGTCTAAGTGCCGACGCCGGAGTAAAACACTCTGCGCCCGTTCCCAGACCCCTCTTCTCCCCCCTACGCTAGTAGGGGCGTCGCGCAGTTTACGGGGGAGGGGCCTTGAGGTGGCGTCAGAGACCCGGCGCCGCGTAAAAGGAGCGCTCCGGCCCCTCACCAACATGGCGCCGGGATTCTGGGGCCGGCCGCGGAAGGAGGTACACCCGGGGGGGGAAGAGGCCAGCTCGCCGATCGCTGAGCCCCAATCGCGGGCCAGACCCCATCGGAGGCCCCCCCCCCCCCAAGCCTTCGCGACGAGAACCCGCCGGCAGCGACCAGGTGTGGACGGCGCTGGCGGGACTCGACCGTTTACGCGTGGCCGCTCGGCCCACCCGGGCCGAAGAATCGCCGCTCACCGTTTGCGGGGGGTGGGAGAATCGCTTGCGGGTGTCGGGGCGGCGTGGCACAAATCGCGCGGCACCCCAGCGATTCTCCCACCTGGCCGGGGGGGGGGGGGGGGGGGGGGGGGGGGATCTTTACATTGTCCTTAATTCAATCACAAGGCTTAACTTGGAACTTGGTTTAAGACCGTTAATGCTTTGCCATTTTCAAAGCAAAAGCAAACATAATTTCACTAATTCAATTTTAATTTGTTCGTGACTAAGTTTTCCTTGTGAAAATAACGGATGGTAAACTGAATCAGTAAGCACAGTGACAGATGGGCTATACTGTACACTGCACTAAGATGCTGGTGGGTAAAGATGCCAATTTCCATAATTGCTTCTGATTCAGAAGTAAAAATAAGTGACATGCAATGCTATCTCCTCACTAGGAAAGACCGGTCATGGCTGGCTTAGTAACAATTACCCAATTAATCCTCGGACCAAACCTTAAAGTAGGTACGTGGTGACATGCTTTTCCAATTATTTTTATCAGTAGGTCTTTCATGATAAGATTGAAGTAAAAAATCTATGCTTATGAGTGAATCGAAAAACAAGAGAGCCAACATAACTTAATCAATCGCCAGCACAAAACAAATTTTTGACTGATGTTTCTCAAGTAAGAAATGAGAATGCTGTCGGATGAAAATTACCCCAAATAACTCTGAAAAATCAAAGCTGAGCAAATTCCCCTGTCACTGAGTGGCAAGCAAGAGGAGGTGGGTTTACGTGCATGTGAGAGGTGCTGGTGAGGCAACTCAGAGACATTATACCAATATGTCACTGAGTTAAAGAGCCTCAGCTAAGCGTACCAATTAATAAATTGGGTTCCCAACCTGAAAAGTGTTCCAGCGCTCCCGCAGGGACGAGGTCTAAACAGTCCTGTCCTGTGTCTCTGCACAAATTGATCAGAGTGTTTCTGCAGCCTCTCCCTGTCTACTTGAGTTGTAAATTTGATGTATACACTCTGGAAGTGAAATGGGGCACAATGAGAATAAAATGTAGAATGCGATTCAGTGGACTCAAGTTAAAGTTCGCTGAACAGCACGATTAGTGGGATGTTACTTGGTGCCATAGACCCTCTATTTTTTGGCCTCAGGGAGATTCTCTCTGGTGAGGCCAGACTTAACGGGATTTCCTGAAAGACTCCTCGCAGATCGGGGTGCCATTTTGGAAGGCTGCCCCTATCTTTCCCTCACACTTTCAGCATGCCCCTTGTTTTTGTGACCCCCTCATCCCCCCAACCTTGGGGTGGCCCCTAGGCACCTCCCTCACCGCCCCACTACCTGATAAGGCCACCCCCCCCCCCGGGCCTGACCCCTGGCAGTGCCAACCTGGCACCTGGGCACCCCTGCAGTGCCAGCCTGGGTGGACCTGGGTGGCACTGCCAGGGTGCCAGGTTGGCAGTGCCATGTTGCAGGATAGCCAGGGGGAGTGCCAGGGTGCCATCCTGCCCTGTCCCCGACCACCCAGGGGTCTCCAATGTCATGGGATTGGTCCACATTTGTGTGCACCAGTACTAAACGGCGCCCTGCGAGTTCGCCCAGGCACAGCAAGGGAGATCCGGGAGCCAGATGAATCTGGCACCTGGGCATTTAAATGAGCCGTATTGCTCATTTAAATATCCAGATCGCGCCGGGCAGAGCAGGTCAGGTGTCCAGCGATTGGCCCTGCGTTTAGCCCGATCTGGGTCTTTTGCGCGATTTACCCATTGCACCCCGATTCATGCCGGGCACAATGGGATTGCTGAATCGTGCATAGTTTCAAATTTCAGGTCTATCTTTATATTCTATCAAGTAGAGTAACAGATGTAAGCATGGTACAATCATATCTGTCATCAAAGCATAAATTATTTTGAAAATTGGATCAGGCTCCAAATTGACAAGAATATCCAGCTGGAGTTCCTTCCAAACACTTTTATTAAAAAAAGTAACCTTAATAGACTGTAGGGGAGATGACCATATATTGGTCATGTCATCGGACTAATAATCTAAATGATTCTCTGGGGACAAGTGTTCCAATTCTACCATGGCAGCTGGTGGAATTAAGATTCAATTAATAAAACTAGAAGATATAGCTAATCTCAGTAGGTAACCATGAGAGCTATCATTGCTTGTTATAAAAACAATCTGGTTCACTAATGTCCTCCAGGGAAGGAAATCTGCTGTCCTTGTCCAGTCTGGCCGACATGTGACTCCAGCTTTAACTGTCCTCTGAAATAACCTAGCAGACCACTCAGTACGAGGGCAATTAGGGATGGACAACAAATACTGGCAGTGACACCTACATCCCATCAAATAATTTTTTTAAAGGTGTTTGATTCATTTGGCTTTGAAATTGCATTGCATTGTTTTATGTGATACTAAAATAAGTAGTTTAACACTTTAATTATTTTAAATGCACAGGTAGAATATAAAAAATAGAACAATGCTGACATTGCCAAATTAAGGGAAATAGCGTGTTTAAGGATGCAACACAAGAATTACTGTACGCAGTAATTGCATGCAAATTTTAGTCTGGATCAACACTTTGATAATTCAAGTCATAAATCTGTGATTAGCTTTAAACACATCTAAATACTACAGCTGTGGCAAGTGTTGCAGAATTATCAGATTTTCATTGAGTAAATAACAGCCTAGAACATCAAACAATGCAATGTCATTTTTCTATTTTAGGCAAACGTATTAAGTGTAATGATTTTTCAAAAGAGAGTTCAGGTTTCTCGACAACCACCAATCCTCTTGGGATCCTGCAGGACAGTTATCTCCCTTTCCAAACCGTTCTAATTAGCTAACATCCAGTGACATTATCATTTAAATCTAATCTTTTAATTGTGAGCGGTGAGGTAATTTTACCTCACCGACTGGCTTGCAATTTGATCAAGTTACTGCATGTGGATATGAGTCCTAAGAGTCTCCATTTATATTCTGCAGTTACAAAAGAAAAATATTTTTCTCTGCTTTATTTTGGCCTTTCACTTGTCAACTTGGACAAAATATTTCAAATGCATTAAAAATTAAATACTGCTGTCAGTTTTAATTGCATGATTATTCAGGCTTCTTTACCTAACACTAAATGCTTCTGGGCTTCTCCCTGCCCTTCAAGAAACCTTAGTCTAGCAGTCTCTAATGTTGACACAGTTTATGTCCCTTCTGGGAGTGATAACTCTACACCTGCAGGCAAATTGGCTCACAGTAATTAAGCAATATATCTTCTACTACATCATAAGCTGTTAAAATTACACTGACTAAAATTAGCTTCATGAATAATTGAGAAATATTTAATAATTCTTCCTTTGTTAATAAACTGTAAACTGCTTGTCAGTTTGGGCCCTGGTGCAGGCTGCCAGACACCATTTGGGTCAGTTTGTAGCACGGGCACTCGATGAGTGTGCCATAAATACATAAAGTGTAACACTGGTTTCACTCTTTCTGTGCCATTTTCAATCTCAATGCTCCAGCCTCTCTTCACCTCACATGTGTTCAGGAGCAGAATGAACCTCCCATGAGCGCTATTTAAAGGGATCTTTACTCACTCTCCAGCTAGTTGTTGATTTATTTCTACTGGATCCTGTTGTGTTAATAGAAGTGTTTATATTGTTATTTAAAGTTGGTGAAGGCTCCAGGGAGTGCTGTTGCATTTGGTGAAGGCCTTAGTTCTTGTTTCAAGGATTCTGCACTGAGTCACGGCTGCTGTAGCTTCCACCCCTCTTGGCCTACACCATGACAAGAGTGAATCAGCAGAGTTGGCTAGAAGGGCTCTCAGCATATGCCACATCACTCAAGATCTTCTGGGGGCAATACTCTTGCCTCATCCTCAGTCTCTGGTTCAAAAAGGCGCTCACTGAATTCTGTCATCTATTTCATGCAGACCAGCATCCTCAGAACAGGGAACTATGGAACTGCCAATGACCCATGATGGTGGCCGTGGCCAGGAATTTCCTCACACTGGTTGGATTATGGGATATCTCCAATATCTTGTAGATCCCCATCCACCTTTGTCAATGAGAAGTGACTGAATCGCTGTCTGCGAAGATAGGGGAAATACATTGGGCGAAATTCTCCGCCGCACCGTCAGTAGCGGGGTTCCCGATGCAACAGAGAATTGAGTGTCGAGGAACATACAGTATCTTTTTCGAATGCTATGGTCCCGCTGGTGGAGGCGGGATCGAGGTTCGTGCCCACGTGCCACTTAGCGGACCGGGCACCATATTCTCCTGGCCTCTGGGCTGTGAATCATGTGGACAAGGATCACTACAAATATTGTAGTGTTGCCGTGGTCAAAGGGTCACCCTCTCCCCCAACGATGCAAGACTTGTCCACCCCATCTGAGCCCCCTTACCAAGACCCCCTAGATAAAGAGACCCCCCTGCAAGATGCCCTAAATACGAAGACTCCCCCAACAGAGTTAAGTGCTGTCAATTCCCAGCTGAATATTTCAAAATCACTCAAGCTTGAAGTGGGGTGATTGGAATCCACTTAGCTCTCCTTGAAATGGTTGACGTTTTGAGCACTCCAGAGTTACTCAACCATGAAGGAAGATGAATAAACTAACTCTCACAAATGTGTGTGTGGAAACTGTCAATTACAGCACAGTGAGGGAAATGAATGAATGGTCTGCAGCTCAAGGATCTGAGGGGTTTAAACACAGATCGCTGCTTTCTCATTCCAGGAATTGACAGGTGGTGCTTTTTAAAATCTTTTAAAAAATAAATTTAGAGTACCCAATTCACTTTTTCCAATTAAGGGGCAATTTAGCGTGGCCAATCCACCTACCTTGCACATCTTTTGGGTGGTGGGGGCAAAACCCATGCAGACACAGGGAGAATGTGCAAACTCCACACGGACAGTGACCCAGAGCCGGGTTCCGAACCTGGATCCTGTGAGACTGCAGTGCTAACCACTGCACCACCATGCTGCCCGTGCTTCCTTTATCTGAGCCAGTAGGTGTATGCCCAGGTGAATGTTACAACAATAATTGTTGTCATTACTTCTGTCTGGACTGCTGTCTAGCTTCCAGACGGGGGCCTCTTTTCAAGGGGGCTTCCTGACCGGTTTCTCTTTTCCGGAGGGCTTCCTGACAGGAGTCTCTTTTGTTGTGGGTCTGTGGGGGGGGGGGGGGTCCCCTATTTAGGGGGCCTCTATGGGGGGGGTTCTTCTATCTCAGGGTTTTGGGGGGTCCCCTATCTAGGGGTCTCTGAAGGGGAGTGGGTTGGGTCAGTCCTGTACTTGGGGGAAGGGGGACACACAGAAAATCCAGGGGTGGGGTACTCGTTTGCGATGTGGAGGAGAAGGGAGAGGGACGGGGGATACTTTGCGATGCGTGCGAGCCAACCACAGGACCTTGCTATAGCCCACTCAAAATAGCAGCCTGATAACGATAATCCTTTGGGAATCCCTCAAAATTGTTGCCAATCATAGATGTTCCACAAAAATGGCAGGGTCAGGTTCAGATTGAAAACCAGCGTGTTTCTTCCCAGATCCTCTGCCCTTTGTCAGAAAAAAGCAGGATGACGTGTTTTGCGCCGTCACTCTGGCAGGGCGGAGCTTCATAGCGCCAGCAAGCCCGGCTCTACAGATATCGGGGCACCCATTTCAAAGGGTGCCCTGATCTTAATGTGGAAGAAAAGGCCCCTCCCCCCCCCCCAATCTCCAGTATCGGGTCGGGGCTTCAGTGCCCCCCAGCACAGATCCCTGTGGTACCCGAAAAGGCAGTGCCTGCCAATCGGAAAAAGACCTATTATTCCAACCCTTTGCTTCCTATCCATCTCAAGACACCACCCGTAATCCCATGCGCTTTAACTTCACATACTAATCTGCTGTGAGACCTTGTCGAAAGATTTCTGAAAGTTTAAATAAACCACATCCACCAGTTCTCCCTGGTCAACTCTACTAGTTATATCTTCAAAGAATTACAGTAGATTTAACAAGCATTATTTTCCTTTCGTAATTCATGTTGACTTTGTCCGATTATATCACTGCTTTCCAAATGCTGTACTATGAAATCCTTGATAATGGACTCTAGCGACTTCTGGTGGTGGTCATGGAGTGAGTGGTCACACACAGGGCTCCGACTCGAAGGCGTGGCTTTAGCTCTTTTTACCTGAAAGTGAGGTATTTCGGCATGAAGGTGTAGCAGAAGGTGTGGAGGAAAAGTTTCTTCCAAGTGGCATGTGACTGACTACCAGACCTGACAAAAAATAGTTAAGGACCTGGCCAAGGAACTGGAGGAGACCTGTGGCCCAGTAACAATTGTGAAGATGGCGGAGGGGAAAGGATGTTCGCAAGTGGGAAGGCCGCAGATGGAGCAGTTGATGGCGTTCATCAAAGAGTTCCGCCAACAAAGAAAGGAGAATCATGAGGTAGGAGGCTTTTGGGGGAGCAGTCGCACCCCTGAGAGGATCAATGGAGCGGGTGGAAAAATGCCTCAAGGCACAGGGGTCACAGATACAGGAGATGGAGAAGGTGATGTCTGATTATAGTGATCGGTGGTGTCATTGGAGGTGGGGAGTCTGGGGGACCTTTACAAGTCGCTGAGAGCAAAGGGAGAGGAGCAGGAGAACAGGTCCAGGAGGCAGAACGTTCATATTGTCGGCCTGCCAGAGGGTGTGGAAATTACAAACGCCTTGAAAAACATTTCAAGAATGCTGGCGGGGCTGGTGGTGGAGGGGATGCTAGACAAGGCCTCAGAGGTGAATAGGGCACACAGGTCACTAAGGCAGAAGCTGAGAGTGGGGGAGCTGCCGTGGGTGGTGATTGTGAAGCTCCACAAGTTTCTGGAGAAGGAAAAGATTCTGCGGTGGGCCAGGGAGAAGTGGAACAGTGAATGGGAGGGAAACCGGGTCTGTATTTACCAAGATATTTGCACAGAGCTGGCAAAGAGGCGTATGGGATTAAACCAGGCCAAGGTAGTGTTATATCGAAGGCAGATTTGGTTCGGGGTGCTGTACCTAGTCAGGAGTACTACTTTAAAACGCCAGAAGAGGCCAATGACTTTAAAAGAGACCATAAACTGGGGGACAACTGAATGTTGATGGGAGATAGAGGAGCTGGATCTGCAGAGGCCATATGATGCGGGTATTGTGGGGCCTAAATGGTAACGCTCTGAGGTTGGCTCTCCGACCCGCCACATTCGCCGGGAATACCTCACTCTTCACGGCATTTAACTTACATCCTGAAAAAGTCCAAACCACTCCAGCACGTCCATTATTCTTCCCATATTCTCCAGCAGGTCTGACACCAACAGCAAGAAGTTGTCTGTGTACAGTGGCACCTGGTACATCTACTCCCCGTTAATATCCCCTGCCACTCCACTGACCCCCCCTTAGGGCCATCGCCAAGGGCTATCGCCAGTGCGAACAGCAGCAGCGACAGTGGACATCCCTGCCTCGTTCCCCTGTGCAATCCAAAGCCCCACGAACTCATCTCATTTGTCCGTACACTCGCCACCGGGTCCGAATAGAACAGACGCACTCACGCCTCAAACTTCAGACCAAACCCCTCTTTACCTGTGGTACCTTCCCCGCCCATACAAACTCCAAGATCACTGCCTTCATTTTCTGGAAAAAGCCTTAGGGATAAAGATTTGAGGGTCTGGAATACGAACAGGAACCTCGGCAGCACATTCTTTTTAACCACTTGGATCCTCCCGCCAATGTCAGTTACAGCGTATTCCACCTCCTAAAATCCTCCCTAACCTCCTCCATTAATGTTGTCAGATTCCACTTGTGCATCGTCGCCCACTTCCCCGTCAGCTGAACCCTCAAATGCCTAAATCTATCCTGCCCCACATGTATAGGATGACATGTATAGGAAGTGGAGGGAGTGAGGCTGGTGAGGGCGAGGGATGTGTACCTGGAAGGCAAGTTTGCAGGTCTGGAAGAGCTGCAGAAGAGGTTTGAGTTGCTGAAGGGAAGTGAATTCAGTTATATGCAAGTGAGGGATTTAGCACGGAAGGAATAGAGAGGTGCTGCTGGAGTATACCGGCTGCATTTAGCCGAGTGCTTCCTGCCTCGGGACGCGGCGATGCCGGTTAATCTCACGAGAAACCTCTCCAAGATTTACTAGCCTCGTCATGTGTTGCGAGATCGAATGAAATCTTGCTAGGTATTGCAATCTGGACCCCGCCCATTGAGGTCAGAATCCGGATATGAATATTCAAGTGAATAGTTAGTCTCACCTGAATATGTCTGTACCAGATCTACCCAGCGTCCAGGATCGAATGGCCTCGCCTCGGAGACCCCGAGCCGGTGCTGTTTAACACTTGTGTCTACAAACATGGACCAGACGTACCGGCAGTTTGGGAAATTTCCCAGGAGATCAGGGGCTCCTGGGTGGTTGGGCTCTGAGCAGGGTCGTACCGTCAATACAATCGTGGGTCTAAGCAGCTGCTTGGTCAATACCCCATTCACCGCATTAAACATTCACTTCCTCCACCACCATGGCACAGGGCCAGCAGTGGGTACCGTCTAAAAGTTGCACCAAAGCTCCTTCGACAGCACTTTCCAAACCCGCGATCTCTACCACCTAGAGAAACAAAGGCAGCAGATGCAATGGAACACTTCCACCTACAATTTCACCTCCATGTTCCACACTACCCTGACTTAGAGGTATAACAGCACTTCACTATCAAAATGCTGGAACATCCTCCCTCACAGCACTATGTTGACTGCAGTGGCTCAAGAAGGTGGCTCACCACCACCTTCACAAGGGCAATTAGGGAAGGGCAGAAAATGCTGGCCCAGCCATGCTCAAATCCCATGAACGAATAAGGAGATCCATCTCGCATGGAGATTAAAGCTGGCAAAAAATGTCAGAAATGCAGTTCATGAGTACAAAAAAAACTTGAATACCAGGTTAAATAAAGTCTGTATTTAAGATGTGCAGTACATTATTTTGAAAGCTTGCAGTTAGTGTCGGTGGGCTTTCCCATCTAAAGCAGTAGTTTTTTGTCTTTTAACTTTGGCTATTGTAAAATATGATCCAAATTCTACTTCCTTTTACTCTGGCAAGGAGAAGTTAATGTTTGGTAGTGGAACATGATGTTGTAAGTGTTTCATATAAAATAGCATTTCTGTCCAGTTACTTTATGTAAGACTGCTGAATTCTTCACTGATTATTTTTCCTTTCTTCCTTTCCCATTCCTTTTGCCAATCTATTTATACACACGATATAATATTCTGCAGCCCTCATGAGATTTATTCTATTTTGGCAAATGACAGCTCATCTTAAAACAGATTATTTGAGATGAAACTAAATTAAAAGTAACAAATTTGACTTTGATCTTATTACAAGTGAAACTGCATTAAAAAAATAATATTTGACATCCAGAGCTGTTGCCAGACTGGATAAACATCACGCAAAATTAAGAAACAAAATGGTGGGAGAGCTTCATTCAGACTATTGAACAGAGCAAAATAAATCTTGTCACATGCACAAAAACACTTTTTTTTAACCAGTCTTAGGGAACACACAAATTGTTCTTGCTCAATCCAAGTGTTTTGCAGATGGAAAGATAGAGTGTAACCAGGAAACCACTCTAATGGGTTTTGCTTATTTTCATTGATGTGATTTTCAACTGAAATGTATAATTCACTGGAAAATCAAAATATAATTAAATTAATTTCAGGTAGTTTGCAATCAAGTTTGCTATTTTCTGTTAATAAAATCTCACTGTTGAAAACTGTTCCACTTTGTTAAATGTAAAACTTACCAAGAATTACGTAAAATATACAGCACAAGAACCAGCCATTTAGTCCAATTAGTACATGCTGTCATTTACTTCCACCCGCATCTCATCCCATCTTTGCTCCTCCAACTCCATCAGCATAACCCTCTATTCCCTTCTACTTCAGGTGTTTATTTAGCTTCCTTTTAAATTAATTTATACTATTTGCCTCAACCACCCCTTGTAATGAGTAATGAGTTTCTCAGCCTCACTATTCTCTGGGTAAAGAAGTTCCTTCTGAATTCTCCAACTGGTATCTTGGTGACTATGGGCGGGATTCTCCGACCCCCCCGGCGGGGATATGGGGGAAGGGGATATGGGGGAAATGGGGGAAGGGGGATATGGGGGCAGGGGAGATAGGGGGGACGGGGGACATGGGGAAGGGGGGATATGGGGGAAGGCAGTTGGGGGTCTCACTTGGCGCTGGGCGGCCAGTTTGCCGGATCTCCGGGGGGGGGGGGGGGGTGCGCGCTTCCGTGATGGGTGATGCCGCTGCGAATGGCGTCACGCCATTCTACTAGCCCATTCCCAGCCGGAGAATTTGCGACGTTTAGGGGGGCCCGATGCCGGAGTGATTCGTGCCGTTTTTGGCGCCGGGTTCAGGCCATTGCACCGATTCACGGAAAATCCTGCCCTATGTTATAATGACAGTACCACAAGTATCGGTACCACAAGTGTAAATACTGTAGTGGACTGAATTTTCAAGGCCACCCAAAGACAGGAGGGTTGGGGGGTGAGTGTGAAAATACTGGCAGACAGCAGGTTCATTTCAAGATCTGCCATCCCAACCGCATTATAATAAATTAACATGGTGGCACAGTGGTTAGTCCTGCTGCCTCACATTGCCAGGGACCTCGGTTCGATTCTGACCTCAGGCGATTGTCTGTGTGGAGTTTACACATGCTTCCCCTGTCTGCGTGAGTTTACTCCGGTTTCCTCCCAGTCCAAACATATGCAGGTTCGGTGGATTGGCCATGCTAAATTGCCCCTAGATAGGGTTACGGGAATTGGGTGGGGAATTGGGCCTAGGTAGGATTCTCTTTCAGAGGGTCAGTGCAGACTCGATGGGCCATATGACCTCCTTCTGCACTGTAGTGATTCTATGAATTATCAGGTCCATATGCCGGAATCATCACTCATCAAAAGATCCATCCACGGTAGTGTGATGACAACACGACTTGAAACACGACTGGTCTCAGAAGGTGTTCATCTGGCAAGCAGTATTCCCAAGGGAGATCAGACGTGAGTCCTGCACTCAGGGGGAGACAGTAGTGCTGGGGGTGCTAGCTTGATGCCAGAGTAGTGGCAGGAGGGTGCACCTGGGTGAAGATTGTTTCCTGGTTTGCTGGCTGTTTGCTGGGGCGGCCTTTAAAAATGGCACCTGGGTCATCTAGTGTCTGAGTTGATGGCGGGGTGGGCAAATCAGAGGCTGCCCGCCAGCGATACATCCTGGAACCCATGATTGCAAATATTTTGTAAAATTAAATTCCGGATGGTATGGCATCCATACCATGGTATGGTAATAGCCTCAATGCTACTTTCCCCGCCCGACATTGGACTTTGCCGATATTAGAGAAAATTCCGGCTACTGTATCCTTAAACTTCTTTACTTCTGCCTCCTTCCAAGGATCAACAGCAGACATTATGGCATCTCACAAATGGTTGCACAAGACTGCATCTCGCTGGTCACCGATGCCCTCTTTGCCTGAGCTGCACAGAACATTCACTTAACAAAAGACAGGAGGTCAGGGACATACAGGGCTCGATTCAACCAAATGGGAACAAAATCCCATAGCAAGCACGTTCAGACACATACTTCCTGGCGCTCGCAGTGCGGAGAAACACATAGCTATTCAACACGACTCGTGTTGTATAAGGGGCGTGAAAGGGGAGCGTGCGGCAAAGACTACACAAAGCCCCGTTTTCTACAATGGGGAGTGCTGCTTGCCAGAACTCCCCAGTGTAGCGAGAGATATGGACGCCACGATCTCCGAGGTCTTCGAAGTGATCTCCGACTTCCCCACCAACCCGAACACACTATGGGAGGGGCCATGCCCCCACCGTGCCACCCATGTAGGACACCTCCCCGGCCCGAACCCGTGTGCAAAAATATGCAAACCTGGCATCTTGGCAGTGCTAACTGAGCATCCTGGCAGTGTACATGCCAGCTGGCAATGCCACATGGGCACCATGGCAGTGCCAGGCTGTCACCCAGGTGGCACTGCAAGGATGCCAGGTGGGCACTGCCAAGGTGCCCAGGTGGCACCAGCAGTACCAGGGAACCACCTTGCCCAAAGGGCATGCAGCTGGGGGGACCTCCAATCCCCTGGGAGACCCCCACGAGTGCCATTCCATCTGGTCCCCGTATAATAATATAATATTTATTATTGTCACATGTAGGCTTACATTAACACTGCAATGAAGTTACTGTGAAAAGCCCCTAGTCACCACATTCCGCCTCCTGTTCGGGTACACAGAGGGAGAATTCAGAATGTCCAATTCACCTAACAGCATATCTTTCGGGACTTATGGGAGGAAACTGGAGCACCCAGAGGAAACCCATTATGACACAGAGAGAACATGCAGACTCCGCACAGACAGTGACCCAAGCCAGGAATCGAACCCAGGACCCTGACGCTGTGAAGCAATCGTGCTAATCACTGTGCTACCTAGCTGCCCATGGGGACCAGTGCTGAACGGTGCTCGCCCGAGGTCTCCGAGGCGAAGGGGATGAATCCCAAAGCCTCAGGTACCCAGGAATCTGAACATTAGTGTGAGACTTAACTGTCTCACTCTAATATTCAGATATGCCGAAGTGACACCACCTACTTGCAACGTCCCGCGAGATCACGTTGGATCTCGCAAGGCGTTGCGAGAGGGGTAGATCCTGGGAGCGGGGTCTCCCGGTTTTTATCGGCTACGCTGAGCCACGGCGAGCTGCTTTAACGGCGCAGCGTGACCACTGGATCGCACCCAGAGTATTGACATTTGCCGCCATTGGTAGATTTCTCCAGTTGTGGGCATCATCAATTTTACTCATGTAGCCATCAGGGCTTCCAGTGACCGGCCAGTGAGATCCATCAATAGAAAGGCACTACCTCAACTTCTGCGACCAGAAGAATAGCTTCAATACCATTCTGCAAGGATCTTAGTCATCATTTAGGGCAGCACGGTAGCATTGTGGATAGCATAATTGCTTTACAGCTCCAGGGTCCTAGGTTCGATTCCGCCTTGGGTCACTGTCTGTGCGGAGTCTGCACATCCTCCCCGTGTGTGCGTGGGTTTCCTCCGGGTGCTCCGGTTTCCTCCCACAGTCCAAAGATGTGCAGGTTAGGTGGATTGGCCATGGTAAATTGCACTTAGTGTTGGGTGGGGTTACTGGGTTATGGGGATAGGGTGGAGGTGTTGACCTTGGGTAGGGTGCTCTTTCCAAGAGCCGGTGCAGACTCGATGGGCCGAATGGCATCCTTCTGCACTGTAAATTCTATGATAGTGAGTTTCTGTGTTCTCCATAACACTAACCTCGGGAAGTGTGGAGTTGAGAACAGTGAAGCCTAGTAATAGTCAGCTCATCAGCAGAGGAATGGGAGCAGGAGGTCAGCATTAACACAATGGTCTCCTCCTCAGGAAGGACACCTCCATCCTCACCCTTGCGACTGCCAGCATTAGATCCAGGTTGGCGTCAAAAAGCACTGGGTAGGGCAGCACGGTGGCCTAGTGGTTAGCACAACCGCCTCACGGCGCTGAGGTCCCAGGTTCGATCCCGGCTCTGGGTCACTGTCCGTGTGGAGTTTGCACATTCTCCCCGTGTCTGCGTGGGTTTCGCCCCCACAACCCAAAAACGTGCAAGCTAGGTGGATTGGCCACGCTAAATTGCCCCTTAATTGGAAAAATGATTGGGTACTCTAAATTTATAAAAAAAAAAAAGCACTGGGTGCCAGGCCTCTAGCTCTCCTGTGAGATCTCGCTTCCCTCTGATAAAGTGAAAAGCTTTGACAGAATAAGCCGGCTTCTCCTTTAGGACAGTTAGACGTCTCAGTGATGGTTGACGTGAATGGCAGCTAGACCTTGTGGTTGGCACGACCGGCCGTCTGCTCCCTCGGGAGTTCCACCTCCACCTGCTGTTATGGACCATGTTTATGGTGTGCACCAAAGAATGCCCCAGGACCTCTTCATTAAAGTGTCCACCGAGGTGAGTGTCTCTGGGATGGTGGAGGGCGTTGGAGACAGCTGTGACGGGAAATCTGTGTCATCCCCAGACTTGAGCTCCGGGATGTCCTAGGTTTCGGGTTGATGGCTCCCGTCCGTGTCAGTGTCATCGTCGCTGGTCTGCACCTGGGACTCTGGCTGTGGCTGGGGGCACCAGAAGAGCTTGCCCAATCACCAGCAGTTCCTGCAAGGCACAAAACACGACACATAATTAAACTGCGGGCTGGGGGGAGCGACACACGTGTCGCAACTCAGCGGGGTCTCACTTCCTCAATTGATACCTACCTCCACCTTGATAACTGCCCTTTCCTCAGGTCCGCTGCCCAAGGCCCTCTGCTCTGCCACAGTGAGGGGCAGCAGTTCCGCCACTCCCCCCCAATCTTTTCCCACTTCCAGCAGTTGTGGGTGGCCTTCTCCTGGGGGCGGGGGGCTTCAGTGGGCAGGGCACCCTGCCATGGCAGCCGGTATGGATGCCGGCAAATGGTGCAGGGTGTGGGTTCGGCCACCAACGGGTTGAGGAGTGGGGTGGTGGTTCAGAGGTGTGTGGGGCAGGCGTTAGTACCAGGGGACAGTGCTGACTATTTACCCTGGTCACCCTGAGAAGGTTGTTTAGTTTCTTACGGCATTGCTGGCCAATCCGGACAGTGTTGCTGATGGCACTTAAAGCCTTTGCCACCTGCACCCAGGCATGGCCATTGGCAGCGGCTGGTAGCCTTCTTCCCAGGCCGCAGGGTACAGGGTGGCCCGCCTCTCCTCCATCGTGTCTAGCAGGGTGTAAAGCTCCGCGTCCATAAAACGGAGTGTTGCTCTCCTCGCTTCCATCTTGTTGGCTGGGATGGTGTGTGTGGGAAGTGAAGTATGTATATGTGGCTACAGCATGTCAGCCTCCTGAGTGTCAATCGTGAATCCGGCACCGTTTCTCATTGGAATCGTTTGTGCTTGACATGGCGTCAGTGCTAGCCCCTCAATTCTCGTTCAATCGGTCCAAGTGCGGCACCAGTTTTGCTGTTGTAGAAATCCACGAATCTGCCCTGGCATCAACACTTAGAGATGGATTCTCAGATTCTGCAGCAATGTCCGCAGGGTCTGTCTCTTACGACCAAAATGTCGGCGGCGCCCCCGCACCGAGGCTCCGCCCGGTGGGGGGGGGGGGGGGGGGGGGGGGGGGGGCTAGCAGCCGCGCCACATAAAGTCACCTGCTGATACGGACGCAGAATAGCAGGGTCTGTGGATGCGCATGCACACGCCAGCGGTGGTCGCGCCGTACAACATGGCGTCGGCCACGCACGGACCTGGCCTGCCAAAAACTGTCCCCCTGTAAATCCCCTCGCCACCCCCGGACCACCCACCACCAGCCCCCTGCCAGCGGAATGGCTCCCCCCCCCCCCCAACGACTGTGGCGGCGCTGGACACAGTCTGCAGCCGACACGACAGGTTTGCAAAAAGTGAGAGGACACGCAACCGACGCCGTCGAGAAGTCGACACATCGGGGAGGAGTATCGGGGGAGGGCCTCAAGTGACTTCCTGAGCCCGTCCGAATGACTTGCGGCGTACTCCTCGAGTACGGCACTTTTGAGGAGGCGGAGCATCAGAAAAATGGTGCCACCCCCCGATTCCGGCATAAAGATGGATTCTCCGGCCAATCGCCGAACCCGATTTCGGCATTGGAGAATCCAGCCCTTAATCGCAGGAATGGAAAATTCCGCCGCATGACGTTGATCAGTTTTCCACCAATGGTGGGTTTCTCCTTTGTGCATTTGGAGGAAATTCAGCCCTCTGTCGCCATCTACTCATCAAAGCTTTCATACTTTTCAATACCTCCCTGATGTCACTCCTCAGTTTACTCTTTTCAAGAGATGACTGCCAGTCTGTTCCTCTTTTCTTGGTAGGTATAACCTTGAAATTTTGGTACATTTTCTGCGCCCTCTTCAATGACTCTGTAGGCTTCTTATATGGTGACCAACAGGTAAAACTCTAAATCTCATCTAACCAAAATTCAATGTAAGTTTAGCATAAATGTGCTACTTTTCCATTCAATCCCTTTAGAAATAAATCCTGAGCCTTGATTTTCTTTGATTTTTGACCTAATTAACTTAAGTCATTGCATTTGTGAATTGTGTGTTTGTGAAGAAAGGTAGATACTATGGCAACTGGGACATATATGAAACCAAGAAGAGCTTGCTCATACTCTGAGATTTGTTTCAATCTTTCTAAAGGGTTGCATCAGTATTTCCTTGCATGCCGTTGGATTTTCTTAACTTATTTTGGGTCCTTTTAGAACATAGAACATAGAACAGTACAGCACAGAACAGGCCCTTCGGCCCTCGATGTTGTGCCGAGCAATGATCACCCTACTCAAACCCACGTATCCACCCTATACCCGTAACCCAACAACCCCCCCCCCCCGTAACCTTACTTTTTAGGACACTACGGGCAATTTAGCATGGCCAATCCACCTAACCCGCACATCTTTGGACTGTGGGAAGAAACCGGAGCACCCGGAGGAAACCCACGCACACACGGGGAGGACGTGCAGACTCCGCACAGACAGTGACCCAGCCGGGAATCGAACCTGGGACCCTGGAGCTGTGAAGCATTTATGCTAACCACCATGCTAACGTGCTAGTATTTCCTTGAGTGGAATAAAATGCTTAAAAAATATTTGGAATCATATCACAAACCTTAATCTGCAGCCAAACCATTGTTGTGTCATTAACTCAAAAACAATTACTGATGCAAAAATATTAATATGCATTTGTTTTAAATTTCAACATGTTGTGAAAAGGTATTTGGTAAAGATGTACAGTTCAATTAGCTGAATGTGGCATTTTGAATTGGAGCTTTCTTATTAAACTTGTATGTACTCTGATATTCAATCCTTCCTCTTTGCTGATTCACATTTTAATTGGCTTTCATTATGACTGTGAATTACCTCTATTGCATTTTTAATTAAATACCATTCACTGTACCAGGATAGTCAATTAGAGACTAATGATGTTCTACAAAATTCAAACAAAGAACTCTTTACAGAACAGCTATTGTTCGCATTGACTTCTTGATTATTGAAAGAAAGCTGCGGCTTGAAAAAAGTATTTGGTTCCGATAGCTAACTTGTAGCCACACTCTGGACAACACTTCTTTGTTGATGGTAGCCAATCAAACAGTTGGCAGTATATGTTGTCACAGCAATCACACGTCAGCATGATCCGGATTCAAGCCAAGGGTCTTTTCTGACTTGAAACAATGAGGGATTAAACTAAAGCAATAACTATTAATAGTAATATTAAACTATTAGCAATAACATTTAACTATAAAGTTCATTCTTCAAAACTCCGTAGTTGTGAAATCTTGCCCATCTTCTTGCTGGCGACGGAGGTATTAATAAAAAACAAATTGGAATATACACTAAAAGATTTGATTGTAGACTATTTAAAGAAATACAACACAGTCTACAACAGGTGTACATTCCTCGAAGGCACAAACACCCAAAGGAAAAGGTAAATCAACTGTTGTTAACAAAATAAGTTAAAGATTGCATTACAATAAAGGAAATGGCTGTTGAGGATGTCAGAAAAAATGGTAAGCCTGAAGATTGGGAACAATTTAGAACCTGGCAAAGGAGGACCAACAAACTGGTTAAGAAAGAGAAAGAGAAAAGTGAATGGGCGGGATTCTCCCTTGGCTGACACCGGGGGCGAAATTCTCCGAGCACCAGCAGGGTCGGAGAATCGCCTGTGGCCGCCTAAAATCCCGCCCCCGCCGTGGCAGAGATTCTCCGCCACCCGGGAAGTGGCGGGGGCAGGAATCTCGCCACTCCGATCGGAGAGGCCCCTGCGGTGATTCTCTGGCCCGGATGGGCCGAAGTCCTGCCGCTGGGAGGCCTCTCCCGCCGCCGAGGTTTAAACCACCTCTGGAACGGCGGGATCAGCGGCGCGAGCAGGCCTCCGGGGTCCTGGGGGGGGGGTGATCGAACCCCGGGGGGTGCCCCCACAGTGGCCTGGCCCGCGATCGGGGCCCCCCGCTCAGACTCTGGGCCAGTGCCCTGGCTGCACTATTTTCCTCCGCGTCCGCCACGGCCTTCGCCATGGCGGAAGCGGAAGAGAACCCCACATCGCGCATGTGCCGGCAGTGACGTCAGCGGCCAGCTGCCGCTGACGTCACTGCCGGCGCATGCGTGGACCGGCGAAAGCCTTTCGGCCAGCTCCGCTGCCGGGGGCGCCGGTTTTTTGCGCCGGTCTTCTGGTGGCAACCGCTCCGGCGCGGGGCTGGCCCCCAAAGGTGGGGAGAATTCCCCACCTTTGGGGAGGCGCGACCCCTGAGTAGTTGGCTCCACTCCCCTACGCCGGCACCCTCCGTCACGCCGGGTAGGGGAGAATGCCGCCCCGGGAATCAGAAAACATGGTTGGGTGAAGAATAGGCTCCGATGCCAAAATCGTGGGAGGTGCCAATTTCACACCAATTCGCAATTCTCCGTCACCTCGACAGCGACGTCAATGCGGTCCAGAACGCACGTACAGTAAACACCGTTTGTATATTATTAGCGAGCCTGACCCGGTATTCTCCGCGGCCTCCGCGATCCACCGATGGGCCGAGTTCCCGCTGCAGTTCACTTGTGCTTTTAAAATTCGTGAAACCGGCGTCGTAGCTGCTGGTGGGGGTACGGAAAGTGTCCAACATCGCCATAGTTTGCTAATAGTTGTGCCGCTGGCTGTGGGGCTTCTGCCAGTGCCGGGGGGAGGTGGGGGGGGGGGGGGGGGGGGGGGGGGGGGGTAGCAGGGGATGGTCAGGAAGTGGGTTGTGGGGTCGAGGTGAACGGGCACGGAACACCATTGCCACAGCTGGAAAGGCAACCATGCAGCTGCATATCCCTGAGGTTGAAGGAGATGGCTAGAGATAATGTGGATGCTGGGTTATCTTTCAATTCTGGAAGGGTTCCTGCGGACTGGAAAGTAGCAAATGTAACTTCACTATTTAAGGAGGGAAAATGGAGAACTGCAGACCTGTTATTTTGGCGTCAGTAGGAGCAAAAATGTTGTGATAACTGGATATTTCAAAAGAAATGGAATTATGAAGGGGAAATCATGTTTGACAAACTTGTTTGTTGAGGATGTTATTTGTAGCGTACATAAAGAGAATCAGTGGGTATGGTGTATGTATTTGGATTTTGATAGGGTCCCCTAGAGGTGGATTTACAATTTTGGGGTCCCACACTCTCCCTCTTTGCGGGACCCCTACGTCATGCCCCTGAGGTCTGAGTCACTCCTGCAGCTGCTTCCCTAACGACCTAAGCTCACAGGTGTGCTAGTGGTGGCTCATTGGTTGCCTGCAGCTGGCTATCTGGCCTGGCCTCTACTCTCACCCTTCCCGGTCTGGTTGCTGCGCAGCCCGCTCACTCTCAGCCCTGGCCTCTGCCTCTGATCGAGTTGCCCTGCTGCTCCCAAAAATCCATGACACCGGTGCAGTCCTGGTCTTCACAGCTCCCAACTGCTCACCACTCGGCTCTCGCTCGGGTGGTCAGGCTTCGAGCCTCGGTGACTGAGGGTGTGCTCCTGGTTGGCTGCCTGTTTTATCTGGCCTGGCCTTTAGTCTTTGTTTGATTTCCTGCCCTCCTTCCTCAGCCCAGGCCTGGAGATCAAGAGTCGCTCCGCTGCTCCCCTCGACGACCACTGGCAAGTGTCTCCTCCTCGTTGAAGGTTTCACCGGTTTGTACCCCGATGTTAGCTAGGTGACCTCACTTTTGTCTCAGACCAAATGTCAGCTGCAGTTTCACTCAATGAAAGTTCAGAAACTTCACACCAATTCAGGTGATCTGTTTGCACTCAATTCATCAACTGGCAGTACTATGGCTTGAGGGGACCATGGTCATGAAAGGAGTAGTGAGGGGGTACGAAGGATGGTGGGGGGTGAAGTGGAGGTATTTAGTGTTCACATTAAGGTTGAGGGAGTGAAGGGGGGGGGGGGGTCATGAAATCGGGGAACCCAAAAGGGGGATGTGGGTAATGCCAATGTGTGCCGGAGGTGGTATTGTCCATGGGTGTGGGGTGCGGAGGACCTCACGCTCACTTAGAGATCAGGGCTCCTTTTCAAAATGGCGCCCGATCTCTAAGGAGCTGGTCTCACCAGTGAGTTCAGCCCCCCACTGCTGAAAAAATTTCAAAGGGCTCGATTCACTGGCCACATTGTGCTCTCCCATGAATGTATCGTGACCAGTGAATGCCGGGAGAGCCCTCTAACGTGCTTCCCAACAATCGTAAAGTCTCCCGGGATTCACCCAACTCCTGTGAGGCATCGGAGTCCGAATCCCGCTCACAAGGGGCGGGACCAAACCGCGTGCTGAAGCCATTTTTAAACCAACTTCGGCGAACTTCCCGTCCACTGGCCTCCCTTGATTCTCCGACCTCCCCAGTGAGGCCACAGCCGGGCACCTTTCAGTACTGGTACATAAAAAAGGTGGACAACGTGGAATGGCACCTGGGGGGGGGGGGGGGGGGGGCGGGTCTCTCGGGCCATCAGGGAGTCAGGGTCAATGCCAGGTGACCCTGGCCCTCTTCCTGCAATGTGGACACTTTGGCACTGCCCAGCTGGCACCTTGGCACTGCCACTATGGCATTGCCAAGGTGCCTAAATGACACTGCCAAGCTGGCAGATGCGCTGCCTGGGTACCAGGGTAGCAGTGCAAGGGTGCCCACAAGCCAGAGTGGCATTGCCAAAGTTCGGAGCAGAGGGGGACATGCTCATGAAAGGAGGATAGAGGGGAGGTTTGAAGGGTGGGGCTGTGCAGGGCAGCTAAGTAGGGGCCTCTGGGAGGTTGGGGGAGTGAAGTGTGGGGTTCTGGAAGGGAGGGGGTGCTGTAAGGGGGCTTGGGATCGGGCACTCTTTCAAATTGAGTTCAGCTCTCCAGTGCTAAAAAAAATTCAGTGTAGGTTACACCAGTGAGAAACTCCCCAGGGCCCCACAAAAAATGACTAAGTGCCATTGAATAGCGGTGTGAAACTCGCTGGCAGAGCCGACGGGAATCTCCCTGAAAAAGACCACCACAAATATACTGAGTAATTTTTCCAGAGAATTGCGCCTTAAGTGTGGAAATGATCAGGGAGAAATTCCCGCAGGCCCAAAAAAATGACTAAGTGTGGGTGAATCCAGGTGGATCTCACCCACAAAGCCGGTGGGAAATATCCCACCAAACACGCCCAAAATGACACAAAAATGTTTTGGGTGAATCGCGCCCATGAGGTAGTGATTAATCAGTTCTCCACAAAACCTACAGGCCTTGAAATGAGTATTCGAACCCTGAGCAGCAGGAGTTATGCTACCAGGAATATTGTTCCTCTCAAAATAATCAAATTAAATGCTTTGCAACAAGTCTTTCTGCTGGTAGAGCCATCTGACGCTGCAACAGATGACGAATTAACTGCTTTGGCTGCTTACACTATGCCTGTGAACCTTCTTTAATCACAAATCGCAGATTTGCCATCAACTGGAAAGAGAGCTGTTTACAAATACTCCCTTTTCTCAGTCCTGCGGAGATCAACATTGCAAAAGCTACCAATGGAATAGGTGGAGGTATGAACACATGTGGACTCTCCATTGTAACTGTGAGCCATTGGCACCAAGGGTTTCATTTTACTAACTTTCTCAGGGCTGTAGAAAGTCTGTCAGTTTGAGTCATGTGGAAAACTGATGGTGGATAGCTCAATCAGTAAATCAACTTATGGATTCAGCATTGGACCACCAGCCAATATTCCTGACAGGATCATCACAGCTGATGGAGTGGAATGAGGGAGGCTGCTGGTGAGAGGTAGAACGTTCAAATTTCAGAGCAATCAGAAATATACTTTGGAGGCTTTTGATGAACTTCCAATTCCCATTATCTTCAAGGTGGGCCCTCTCCCATTACGGCAGATAACTGAAATTCTGCTACAGCCCGGAATATTATAAAAGAAATAGATACCTGAAAAATTACTGGTGCCTTTCAAAGCTCCCTTGTTACTGTGTTTTATGTTTTCAGACTTTTATAACATTTAAGGTTAAGTGGCAGCATAGTAGTGTTTTAACTGAGATTTCCTTTTCATTGATGTCAATACTAATTTAAACCCTGCGGAAAAGTGGAATCAATGGCTTTCAGTTCTTTACAGCAATGCGAATATAAGACAGAGAGTTGAAATAAGCGGTACAGCCGTTATAAAAAAAAACTGACCATCAATTAAAATGCCAAAGAAAACAAAGCTGAAAGGCTTTCTTGCCTGAATGGTACTACCTACCGAAAACAGTCTTGCAAAATCAGGTCAAGAGTACAGCCAGGGGATGGGCTTTTAAACATAAAGTAACTGACTGGCAAGATCAGAAAAGACCTTTCAGCCTGAGACTACAACAATTAGAAACAACTAATTATGCTGCATGTTTTTAATAGCACAATTTGGTGATCCAGAAGAAGTAACAAGGTTACTGAGAAAAATGAGAATGTCCTGGATCTTGCTCGAGATGCCTGATAACATTTGCAGCACAGTAGCACAGTGGGTAGCAATGCTGCTTGACAGCTCCAGGGTCCCAGGTTCGATTCCCGGCTTGGGACACTGTCTGTGTGGTATCTGCCTGTTCTCCCCGTGTCTGCGTGGGTTTCCTCCAGATGCTCCAGTTTCTTCCCACAAGTTCTAAAAGACGTGCTGTTGGGTGGACATTCTGAATACTCCCTCTGTGTACCCGAACAGGTGCCGGAGTGTGGAGACTAGGGGATTTTCACAGTAACTTTGTTGCAGTGATAATGTAAGGCTACTTGTGACAATAATAAAGATTATTGTTATTTCATCATGTTAATATACTTATAGTCCTTCTCGTCACTGTGAAAGCTGGAACATGATGTGGAGATGCCGGCGTTGGACTAGGGTGAGCACAGTAAGAAGTCTTACAACACCAAGTTAAAGCCCAACAGGTTTGTTTCAAACACTAGCTTTTGGAGCACTGCTCCTTCCTCAGGTGAATGAAGAGATATGTTCACCTGAGGAAGGAGCAGTGCTCAGAAAGCTAATGTTTGAAATAAACCTGTTGTACTTTAACCTGGTGTTGTAAGACTTCTTACAAAGCTGGAACATTCAGACATAGGTTAATAATTTCACTGCTGTGTCATTCGTTATCTTAGTCTGCTCCAACATCAGGGTTAAGAGTGGGGAAATCGCTTTACTCGCTGTCCCCATTCACATCACCACCAATTAAAAATCGGTCAATAATCATTTGCGCACGGTAGCATCAAGGCCAAAAACTCAATTAAGTTCAAGCAAAAAAGTCCTGTTTTGTTTCATATCACCCAGTCTAGGATGTGACTTTGTGCCGTAGTGTAAAATGGGTGATAGTAAGCCGGCAGTCCAATTTACTTCACTTTTTATTTCTGTTGTTATTTATTTTGATAAATTTAGAGAACCAATTCTTTTCTTCCAAATAAGGAGCAATTTTAGAGTGGCCAATCCACCAACCCTGCACATATTTGGGTTGTGGGGGTTGAGACCAATGCAGACATAAGGGGCAGGATTCTCCGACCCCCCCGCCAGTTCGGAGAATCACTGGGGGTCGGCGTGAATCCCACCCCCGCTGTCCTCCAAATTCTCCCGCCCCCCAAAAAATCTGCCCGGCGACGCCCACCACGGAGAATGATGGGGACCGGCGCGACTCAATGGGCCCCGGGCTCCACAAATTCTCAGGCCCGCGATGGGCCGAAGTCTTGCCCGTTCTTTGCCAGTCCCACCGGTGTAAATTAGAGTAGGTCCCTTTACCGGCGGGACCTGGCAGCGCTGGCGGCCTCCGGGGTTCTTGGGGGGGCGCGGGGGGATCTGGCCCCGGGTGGTGCCCCCATGGTGGCGATCGGGGCCCACCGATCCGTGGGCGGGCCTGTGCCGTGTGGGCACTCTATCCTTCCGCACCGGAGACTGTGGTCCTCTGCCATTCCCTGTGTGGAACCGAAGCCCTCTGCGCATGCACGGGTTGACGCCAGCACACGCTGGCGCTCCCGCGCATGCGCCGACTCGCGCCAGTCGGCGGAGGCCCATCGGCACCGGTTGGCGTGACGCCAAGCCCCCTTCCTGCCGGCCGGGCACAAACCACTCTGGGGCGGGCCTAGCCCCTGTGAAGGTGCGGAGGATTCCGCACCTTTGGGGCGGCCCAACGCCGGAGTGGTTCATGCCACTCCGTCCCGCCGGGACCCCCCCCCCCCCCCCCCCCCCCCGGGGCCAAGTCAAACGGACGTACCATCACTGTTAATATCTGAAACTGAGTTATTCAGCCTTTAAAGCACCAGTGAATGGATGAACTGATGCAATATGTGTTTCTGCTATGGGAATATACATTCTATAAGCCTTTTAGTAATCAATCTTCACTGCAATTGTAGACAAGTATCATCAATCTTTCAAAGAACAGCCCAATAGGCTTACAGGTTTAGTTTATCTCTGTGCAGGGAAGCAGAACTGTTCAGCGATTGCATTACCTTAAGAGTTTCATTGACTGACGCAGCCCCTCCTGGGAATATCTTCTCTATTTTCACAACAGGTTGCACTTTAGATTCAATACCACCAGAAATACTGATTCCTGTAGTTAAAAGTCAAAAGAGCACAAGTGTTTTAGTCTTACAATACAACAATTGATAAAAATGTAGTCATTAAAACCAATGTACAAATTGTTGTACAAATAGAATGCTAAAGCACGAAAAGGACCCTTTGGACCACCATTGCTTTTAAACATGAGCCACCTTGTCTAAGTTAGTCACTAATATTCCAATCAGAACACTTTTTGGGGACTGAAACAGAAAAAAGGGATTTTTCAAGGAATCAGAAGAAAAAACAGCAGGAAAAGCATTAAACAGCAGATAGTCTAATCATAGAGAGAACGTTATTGGATTAAAAGGAAGGAAATAAACTGTTAGATACTATAAAAATTGTCAGTGAGTTAATTAAAGATGCTAAAAAACAAAAGAACATGCAAACAGCTAGAGAATGGTGACAGGCCTGCCCAAGGAAATTCTCAGACTGGATTCATTTGCACTGACACCCTCTAGCTTTCTTTGTTTACCAGGTTTTTCTCCTTGACAGTGGAATGAAATGCAATTTTTTGTTGTTTGCCCCTCTTCTCCTTTTCTGTCTATTCCACTAAAGTATTTGTATATTTGTCATATCGTTTTCAGATACCAACTGACTTGCTGCATATTTACATCTTTTGATCTTGTTTCAGTCTTTCAATATTTGCAGGCCTTCTTTTAATTTCTATTCATTAATATTTTCTTTTAGTTGCTCCTTGAGAAGTGTAAAACATTCTTGCCTTTATTCTTTGTTTTGACAGTGTATATATTTATTGTCGATCTATAGTTGTACCGAGGTGAACCACATAGTATTGGACCAGAATCACATGATCAGGTTGGCAAGTTCCCCTTCCTGAGCCAGTGAGATTTTTGTCGTTTTTAAGTCAATCTAACATGGGACAAAATCCTCCTGCGTTGGCGGGTGGCACCTGCAGGGCCTTTCCCGCTGGTCAGAATGGCAGGATCCTGCGCCAAATTCTGCGCTTGGAACCTAATTAATTACGCACAGACAAATTTACTTCTGAGTCACCTGGCATCTGATTAGTCTGCCCACCAGCTGGCAGGTTCGAAGGTCCCGGCGCCATATTTAAATACCAATTCAGCACACTCATGTCACTCTCTAACCCACCTGTCTTCACTAGCATGTCAGCAACTCAGAGAAAAGGTTTACCAGTCTCAAGAGGTCTGTTCCTCAATTCAATCACTCTCCTTCTGAGCGCATCACCTGTGAAGGGCCCATGCCCCACTTTGACCTCTACTCAGTACATCTGGGGTCTTTGTGCATCCCCTTCCAGAAAACAATTTGGGAGGTGAGAGGGTGGTGGCGAATGAACTTTGTATAATGGGCAGCAGATTCAATATTACCCTCCAAGGTAAATTCCTACTCCTATAACTCCAAAGTTTTGCAGTTTTGATAGATTTGAATATGTATAATTTATCACACTAAATTGCCATTGTGTCTATTCTTGTCTTTCCATTATAATTATCTAAGGACAAGTTTCATTGTCAGATAGTCAGACACTTGCCAGACACAGGAACAAGGCCAGGTGGAAACTTACAGCCAAGAAGGATAACAGTGTCCACGGGGCAGAAGGAAACAGCTGTTCAAATTGTGTTGTTTCCTTCAGTTGGATGAAGATCCTTAAAGTAACTGAAATGAAAGCTCAGTTATCCTAACAGTGGGCATATACACAGCCTGGCATGGAACTCAGCTACATGGAGAAATAGGTCGTGTTGTAATTTACCGACTGACCACTAGGGGGTCTCATTAATATATAAGTGAATGTTAGTCAGTTGACCTCAGACTGACTGGAGAGCAGGGAAGAGAAAGGTTGCTTGTGCATGATCATACTGTTATTCATCTGTTATTTTGTATATAGTTGACCCACAGTTAATGTTAATAAATAATTTATAGCTTTAACTACAGGTGTTCTTGTAATATAAATCAGCCACATGACAATATTACACAAAGGTTTCACATTTTGTGTGTGTGTGTGGATAAGATTGAGTTCTAGTCTGATGCACACTATGATCAAATATTTGTTTTGGTTCATATGTAAAGAATGGACAGTTTGGCACACCAGTTCCTGTGATGTGAATTTTATGAAGAACAATGCCTCCAAGAAAGGAAAAAAACATTGAACATAGAAGAAAATTAACAACGGAATAATTTTATCACTTTCCATACAATTTAAGGTGAAATCCATACCTAATGATTGTTTCATCTTGGAAATTTTGACTGTCACTGGCTCATACTCTAGTATCTTTTTTTCTGTGCTTTTCACTGATCTTGTTGTTATTCCTTGACTGGTGCTCTTCCTATCTGCATGCCCATTTTCCAAGAATTCATCGATCTCTGCATATATTGGTTCTTTCTCTAGGCCATTTTGACCTTGTATAGATGTGTTTACTTTTTCTCTGCTATTGGATGGCGCAGGCAAAATTTCTTCAAACATCTGGTCTAATAAGGGTCTTGTTTTTCCAGATTTGTTCACCATTGAGTACAATGGCAAATCTTTAACCTTCTCTGTTTTTTCTTTTTTAGTTTTCCGATGGTTCAATTTGGTTATTCCAGTTTTGCTATTGCCAGACTCCTCAGATCGGATTGTATTGACATCCTGCTTTCCAGCAGATGGTAGTTCTGGAGTTCTAAACGACTCTGTCAACAACCAGTTTGACCTCATTGGACTGTCTGCGGCAGGTTTAAATGGAGTATTGTCTGTATTATACGAATCCACTGGCACATCTTCTAAAGCTGTGAATGATTTAGTATTACTTTCTTTATGAGGGGAGCCTGATATCCTCAGCCTTTCAATTTCTTCCATCATCATTCTTTCCTTTTCATAATCCTGAGATGGTTTCAAATGAAAGCCACCTCTGTAATCTATAAAGAGGAAAAGCAGTCAAAAATCGAGACACATCCACTCTCAAATACAAGTATGTTAAATCTAATAAGTACCAGGAAACGTGCTCTGTAAAATTTGAAGAGAGAGAAATAGGCAGGAAAATGGAGTTGGGTGGGTGGGGCTTGGTAGGATGAATAGCCAATGTTGCAAGCACATAAGTATATGGGCCACAGTGACTCATTGTGGTTTTCCCAGGGGCAGCCAATTAAAGCTCAAGGGCAGCCTCACCTTCCGGTTAGGGATGTTGTGTGGGCTTTCGAGCTGGAGGGGCAATCAGAAAGATGCCTTTCAGCTTGAATGGAGCAGCAGGTTACAATGTAAGTCAGAGATGGGGCACTTCAAAATAGAGGCACTCTCTACCCAAGCTTTTAAAATTTTAACTAAAAAAAGGCTTTTGCAGTCAGGAGGAATCGGTGGGGGGGGGGGGGGGGGGGGGGGCTTTACATGGTGGCCTGCAGCTGTTGCTGCAGCCAGACAGGGATTGAGGGCCTCAAAGTCTCCCTGGATCACGGATTACCACCCCTCCCTCCAGTCTGCCACCGAGAACCCATCTGCAAGCAGTTAAACTGACCTGTGCTGCCCTTGGAAACCTGGAGACTAACTGGAAAATCCCAGCCAGCCTACTTTAAATGGCTTTAAGTGGCCTTTAAGTTCATAGATAGACTACCCGCCATATGAAGACAGATAGTAGTCCTGTTGGAACTCCCCGCCCTCCAATTCTGCTTCCACAGAAATGGCCCTAGGTTAAGATGGATTCAGTGAACCAGTACGGCTCCAATCCCAGTCACGACTCAAGCCCCACATTGGTCTCAATCTATTATCAGGTGTTTTGGGAAGTCGCCTCAAATATGCATAAGCTCATTTGCATATGCTAATGAGGGCCCGAAAGCATGTCCCAAACCCATCTAAGAAATTGGGTTGCCCTTTTGGAGCAGGTGTTGTTCTTGCTTTGTTAAGATTTTACCCGCGTGGATGCTGCCAAGCAATCAGCTGCCACCAAAAAAGCGGGATTTTTTCCCCAGAGTTTTTTGTGGAGCCATAAAAACTGTGCACCTGTGTGCTCTTCAGAAAAATGCGACATCACTACAGCTGTGAACTATCAATACCTGTGGCATGTAGCTATGAGCCATCTTCAAATCTGATAGCTAACATCAACAATGAAATGATGTGATAATGTATTAATCCTTTGTTCATGCAAGAAGAAACTCCAGCTGTTGCATCTCAAGAGACTAACCTGGAATTGGTGTGATCAGATGTCTCTTTGGGGCTAGACCATTGTCTGAAGGTCTAAGTACTGGAGATCTCCCTGGTGGTAGATATTTTATTGACATTGAATTAATCAACAGTATAAAATATGCACCTTAAATATGATATTGCATCTTATTTTGTGCAGAAAAGTAATTTTGTGTTCTATAGGACAGCATTAGTGCTGGAAAAAGAAAGCTGGAACCACTACAGTAATTGTCATATGAAGGCAGCGTCTATCTTCAGTTCTTTTTTCATAAATCCTATAATATTCTCAGAAGTATCGAGAAGGTTAAACTACAAAGGTTTATTTGGGCAAACAAAAGTAAAGGGCGCAACATGGCATACAGCATGCAAGTCCCAGGCAGGATTACCGATCATGACGGGCCAAATCCTGGCCGGCTTTTAAGTACTTGGTTCCCGAATTCCGGCTGCTCGGCCTCGCCCCTCAGTGGGGGAGCTCGTACTCCACAAACCACACGGGGAGATCAATTGGGTCATTCCTGTGGGTTTCGTGAGGGTCATTACAATTCCCTTTATTAAGCTGTTACTAATACAATTTTATTCTACTGTCTCAATACGTTCACCAGGTAGTAAAAGGTTTTCAACTTCAGAGGAAATACCTATCAGTAAATTTTAACTTTAAAAATTAATAGAAATAGAATAGAATATAGTGAACTAAAACATTAATTATATTAAGTAATATAACTAGAATTATATTATATACAGAAAAAAATTGTTTGTAATTAAAACACGGGGAAAATTATCAAATCATTTTGATATTTGATTAAAAGCTTCTAGCTATGAAGGGTCTTCAATAATGAGAATATTTATATTTTCTAAAATAGCAATTTGTTGGACTTGTGCGCACTTTTCTATGTAATATAATGTGAGCGATGTGTGTGTGTGTGTGGTTGGGGGGGGGGGGCCTTAATTCAGCATCCAGAATCAAAATCCAACACGGTATTCCTTCACAGAGGTTGGTAGGCTGAAAACCGATGTAGAATTCACTTTTCTGGTGGTGTGGGCTTCATAAGATGAGTTAGGGACACAGATTTAATCAGTCTTGTAGGCGATGGTACAGAACATCCAGTAGAATCAGGGTAGATGGGGCCAGGTGTCCAATCTGGACCAGAGTTCCTTTGGTGTGTTTTGCTAGTCAGATGTTAAATAGCAGGCTGAACTATGCAATTTAACAAGGCAGTATACCTTGTTCGACAAGCCAGAGGCCCATGTCATATGACTCCCACCTCTCCACCATCTTTGACAAAGGATGCACATCCATTGTGTAGATTGCAGAGGCTTAAACATCTCAGCCGTTAAGAATTGAAAGGAAGGTTGTGGGGCCTTTGCCTGGGTTATTAAATGCAGGTATAGCTCTTGTTAAAGTTGGGCTGTACAGTCCATAGTGGTTCCTCAGAGTCAACAAGGTGTGATTGTTCCAAAAACTAAGTACCTTATTTTGTTCATGGGTCACAGACCAACACAGTTTCAGCCATTTTAAAGGTCTTTGTACAGTTTTAAACATTTTAGAAACGGCGGTATGCATTTCTATATAAATTTTATAAAAATATACAGTGTGAGGTCTTAAATCCTCACAATAATAACAGAAGCACTAACAACTCAACTCAATCTGTGTGGTGTTTATCCTCCACATAGGTATTAATCCTAATCTCAATCAAAGCAAACACCCCACTTCCACCTTTAAACACCTTAAAAACAGACTTCCGCTGAGCTAATCCATGAGTGAGTTTTGGATTTATAGTAAGATCTTCTAGAGAAACAGATATCTGGCCATTTGTGTCTGTTAATACAGTTCACATATGGCGTCATTATGAATGCTTGGCTTGAGCTCCAACAGCAGATGAGGTAAAGCTTCTTTGATTGATGCTATAATAATTCTGCCTGATTGATATTTTAAAGGGTTGTAAGAGCAGACATTTTTTCCCAAACAGATTTTGGAATGGGTGCTTTTAAGTGCCTTTCAAGACTTGCCATTGTTATTATATGGTTTATTGGGACTAGAGTGCGTACTGTGTGAGTGGGCATGGAAGGTACAGGGGGGCATGAAAGGGCATGGAGGTTTGGGTGTGAGAGTTGAGGGCTTAGCAGCCTCTAATACAACTAGGTTGAAGTCCCACAGAACTAAGGCAAGGTTTCTAATCAGCCCATCCCCACATTTACCCATGTCCGTGGCACAACACCACCACCTCGCCCCCGACAAATTTTATTCCCCCTCCCACAAACTTTCACCCTCCCACAAATATCTCCCCGTGCAATTTATTTTCTCCTGGGTCTGCCAAGTTGGGACATTTCCTGACTCGAACATCCCGCCTCGATGGTGAGATTTCAGCCCCATGTCTCTTCATTCCAGGTTCCCTCAAGCATGGTGTTCAGCTTTCGCTTCACCACCTTTTCTAATTGTTACATTGGACTTTTATCTGACCTACGTTGAACATCAGTAACAAACATATTAAAAAGTAGTGCAATCTAAAAAAGTAAATTTTGATTTGGTTGTTTTTGTTTCAATTACCTTTAATTTTTATTTTACTGTATAATCCACTGGGCAATAAATTACACTATGCCTTTCACTGACCATTTTATTAATGTTTCAATCACACCAGATTGCAATATATGGAAAAATGTGATCCTGGTGACATGTTAATTTATTTTTGCCTGTTTCATCTACATATATATTTAAAGTATTATCTCTGAAGTAGATATCAAATCTCATGCTGTTTCTGCAGCTAAGATTTATACATAATTAATGCAGCATTATAGAAAACCCCATCTATAATGAAACAATTAAACTTTTTATGTCGAAACATGGATCTGGGTTTAGTAGTAACTATTTAATACCTTTTTATATTCATGTTAATAGAACCTAAATGGCCGAGAAATGAGCTCAAACCCAATTTCTGCAAGTGGCTCGAGGATTAATGAAAGTCAGTCCTCAGGTTTTATCAATACACTTAGGTGGATTAGGGTTAGGTGGATTGGCCATGCTAAATTGCCCGTAGTGTCCTAATAAAAGTAAGGTTAAGGGGGGGTTGTTGGGTTACAGGTATAGGGTGGATACGTGGGTTTGAGTAGGGTGATCATGGCTCGGCACAACATTGAGGGCCGAAGGGCCTGTTCTGTGCTCTATGTTCTTGTTGAGCTACCGGCATTTATTGTGCCTCCAGAGGCAGCCTGACCAAGTATAGACATCAGTACCAGCAATGGCCTTTGGTTAAGTTTTGGTAGGGAGTTATGAAGTAGGCTACCCAGTTATCGGGTGGCGTCACTACTACTTCAGGCTCCAAAGTTGGCTCAATGCTGACAAATTTTGTAAAAGGATCCCTTTTCATATGTTAAACCCATAATTAACATATTCAAGTGGCCTGATACTGTTTTAGGTCTAAAAAAGGGAGCCATGCACTTGACAGAGGAGAAATGGGAACAGATCATCCCACTGCTAAATCGGTACACTTTGCCTCCATTTTAACAACCTTTTAAACTCCAACATATTTTCACCATAATTTTTCATTGTTTCTAAACCTGCTTTTATATAATAAAAGATGTCTGTAAATATTTTTAAAGGACTAAGGAAATCCTTTTAGTTCTCATTAGAACTTGTTCCCAGGCTATACTGATAAAGCGGTTTAGAGACTGAAAATAAGACCATAACAAATAGGAACAGTGATAGTCTGTTGGGCCCCTCGAGCCTGCCCCACCATTCTTAGGATCATGGCTGATCTTACATTCCTCTCATTGACTTTCTTGTCCATTCCTGGTAACCCTTGATTCCCTTACTGTTCAAGAATCTATCTATCTCAGCCTTAAATAGACAAAAGGACTCTGACCCTCCCCCCCACCCCCAAATCTCTGTGGCAAAGAGTTCCAAAGACTCATAACCATCTGAGAGAAGATATTCTCCTTCATCTCAATTTTAAATTGGCACCTCATTATTCTGAGACTATGACCTCTGGTCCTAGACTCTCCCATGAGGGAAATATCCTCTCAACATTTACTCAGTCAAGCCCCTTGAGAATCCTATATGTTTCAATGAAATTGCTTCTCATTCTTCTAAATTCCAATGAATAGTCCTGACCCGTTTAACCTTTGCTCATAAGACAATACCAGGGATCATCCGTGTGAGCCTTCTCTGAACTGCCTCCAATTAAATAATGGAGTCGATTCTCCTTTCAATGCTGCTCCGATGGGGAATTCCGGTCGGAGCGTTAAGGGAAAAACGGCTTTGGCACCCATGTGAAGCTCCTATCCCCTGCCAATGGCCTCAGCACATTACGTCAGCAGAAGGATGCAAATTAAGCATTTAAATACATTTTAATGTCATTAACGTCTCAAAACCTGAGTCTTCTCCCCCCTCCTGGTATGCTCTGACCCCCACAGTGGGAAATCCAAAAGGCGGGCTTTGGTGCACGTTTGCCCAAGTGTGGCGCTGACGTGGCTCAAGGGTGTCAGAGCATAACTGAGTACCCCCAAAGTCCATTGGAAGGCTCCCCGCCACAACAAAAAATCTGTGTCTCCTCCTTCCCCTGCTGACAAGGAGAAGCATCCTCCCCCTCCCCACGGGAATAACGGGCAACCAGCACCCCCCCCCCCCCCCCACAGTATGCATGCACAAAGGTGACCTGGCCCCTCCTCCACAATCCCCCATCAGTCACCTCCCCATCAGAGACCCGCTTTGATGCTAACCACAATGTTTATAAACGCTTGCGATGATTCACAGCTCCTCATCACATCAAAAGGAGTTAAGTGGTCTCACTTCCTTTTATTCACAGCAGAAAGCACTTAGCTGCTTTTGTGTGGTGAGGAGCTGCCAATCATAGCAAGAGTGTTGGTAAACATTGTGGTTAGCATTAAAGCAGGGTAATGGATATGCATTCAAGCGTGAAGGGAATAGATAAACTATCCACCAAGCAGCTAGAATAATACAACTGTCAATCACTGGTTGGTGCAATGTATTGCCATGTGAAATTGAATGGGAGTTCTGCATTTCAACTGCTGTCAGGGGATTTGAAACCCTTTCAAGTATATTTATCTTTCAAGGAAGCCTTTGGCACTTTTAACAGCTGCTGATTTAAACAAACTTTTGTCTGAGGCAGAAGATGTTAGGGAAGGGTAAGTGAAAATACAATGATCTTTCACTGTACTGCCTGGACTTTCAGGCAGGGGTGACTGATGGGGCTCTCTGATGAGGGTATCTGGTGGGGTTCTTTGATGGGGCTGTCTGATGGGGGAGGTCTCTGATGGGAGTGACTGATGGGTCTCTGATGGGGGGGTTTGATGAGGGTGACTGGGGTCTTTGATGGAGGTGTCTGATTGGGGGGGGATCAGTGGGGGGAGGGGGGTGTTCTGATGGAATCCGGCAAGATTTACCATGCATATTTTTGCATGGTTAAGGAGAAAGACTTGCACCAGCGCCAGCGGAGACCAGTTCTAATCCTCCGTTAGTGGGAACACTTGGGGCGTGATTCACTCCAAAATTTTATAAATTAATTTGTGGTGGGTTTTCCAGGGAGTTTCCTGCCGGCAAGTTCCCCACAGCCATTCAATGACACTTCAATCGCGATTCACCGGCCTCATTGCATTCTCACTAAAGCGTAACGAGGCCGGTGAAGAGCGGGAGACTAAAAACGAGATCTGCGCCAGGCGGCAAACAGTTTGCGATACAACAGTCCCGCTCCCATAGGTAAAATCAGAATCTCGCCATAGCGTGGTGAGAAATAAATTATCATCACTTATGCCCCATTTGCATACAATCAATGAGAGTGACCCATATCCAACGGCCTCCTGCCATTCAGCGACCTCCTCAACAAGTGCTCACGCTGGCGTCTATGTGTACTAATTTTGAAAAACGTGAACCTGATGGAAGAACTTCCATACCCCCCACCGAATGCTAAGACATTTGGCTGCGTGGCTGAAGGCTATTGCTGATAGGGAATTGGCAATTTCGGTTAAGTGACCACTTCACAGATGCCAAGTGGATTCCGGTGGGTGGACGGGCCATGTAGCACATAGGAGTCATTGCCAAGCATCCCAATCACACCCTGATGCCTGGACACTGCTTGAACACTGTGGGAGGCAACACCACACACTCAACATCCAAACTCCCAGGGGATGGGACATGCCCACGGCCGGAGGGTGGGTGAGCTCCACAGCGAGCGAAAGCTGGAGAAATGGGCAACGGGTCCGGGGGTCAGCACGCATTGCGGAAGAAAGTGACAGAGGCATCATAATGTTTGTGCAAAAAGAAGTTTAATGTGCTTTACCATACCCCACTCCCGCTGGTGCTGACTGCCCACCCCCCAACCACCCCTACCCCCCTACCTATGCCTGGAGTTCACTTGAGGATTGAGGGACAGCTGGTTTGAGCCCCGGCATCAGCTGGCTCTGCCAGCCCTGGTGGCTATACAATGTCTGCACCATGGTATCGACACCCTCGGCAATGCTCCTCAGTGACTGGGACATGTTCTGCAATGCCTCAGCAATGCCCACCTGTAACTGGGACAACCTCCCCTGTGCCTCGGCCATGTCCTACAGAACCTCATCAAGGCCAGTCTGGTACTGGGTGACATCCCCCAGCGAGACGGTCATTCTGTCATGGACGTCACCGATTGCGCTACGCCTTGGATACCTTCGCTCATGGTGCCGACGTCGTGCACCAGGCTTTCCATTGTGGTCGCCACCAAAGCAGTATTGGCCTCGATGCCACTCTTTGCAGGCGCCATCTCCTGCGTGCGTAGTTTCTGGGATTTCTCCAAGCGGCTATGGATCTTCTGGAGTGATGCTTCTATCTACCTCTGAACCTCCCGGCCGCTACCAATCGTCTCCATCAGCTCCGGGTAACCCACTGCCAGAGGCTCAGCATCAGGCTGGGACCCAGCTGGGTCCTAGGATCCAGCAGCCCTCCAACTGCTGACTCACTTGGGGGTTCCTGCCTCCACCAGATTTGCATCATCTGCAGTGCGGCGCTCACCAGATTGTGCCCCAGATACCTGACCACCGAGGTGTGTATATCTGCGCTGGTGGAGGGTGGGGATGACAGCTGTGCTGCGACTAACAGGTGCATCCTTGGAGCTCCCTTCCGAGGTGTTCTCCTTGGTGTCAGGAGAGGAGGCCACCCAGGATGCGCCGGCGCAGACAGCTGGAGGACCTGCAGGAGAATGAACATATGGTCAGTGGGAGGGATGGGTCAGTTAGTAAGGCAGGTCCTCTAGGTGGAGCCCGGTGGTTCCTCACCTCTGCGGCGTCCATCAGCTTCCACGTTGGTTACCGCGCTGTCTTCGCCCACACCAGTCATCTCCAGGGCCCCTCTAAGGAGGTGAGGATTCTGATGTCCAGCACCCCACCGATAGTCTGGGCACTCTCCCTTCAATTGTGGGAGAGCTTTTCCTGAAGAGAGAGAGAGGGCATCGTTAGCCACATGCACGGTTCACAGTGGTGGAAGAGTGGGTGTTCAGGGTTGAGGGGGGAGGGAGGGCTGAGGATCGCCAGGGGGATTGGGGGTTGGTGGATGCGCCCTTGGGGCTGGGGGGGCATTGGTGTCTACTCACTTGTGTAGGTCGTTGGCCTTTCGCCTGCACAGGAGACCAGTTCTCCTGGTCACACTCCCTGAGCTGACGGCTGCCGCCACCTCACCCTAGGCAGTACTTGTGGCTTGTGGCTCACCCTCCTGGACCCTCAGGGGAATAGGACATCCTTTCTGGCCTCCAGCCTGTCCAGGGGTCTCCCGAGATCACGTCCCCGAATCTTGGGGCTGGTCTCCTTGGCTCCATTGTTGTGAGCTAGCTGGGGTTGGCTGAGCAAGTGCAGCTTAAGTGCTGCAGGAACCTGTTAGCGAGGGGCTGGTGAGCGGAGTCCCGGCGAATCAGCTGGCGAGCCGTCATTTGTGGCGAGAAACCCGTGACGCCTTGTTAAGTGGACCAATTAACGTTGCACTGCGTTGCCGGCCTCGCTGGGCCAAGTGCCAGGAATCTTGCTGTAATTCCCGCTCACTACCACACTTAAAAGTTTTTCCGGAGAACTGCGCCCTGGGGAGTTTCTCACCGGTTTAGCCAACACTTTGGGCTGGGTTCATAGAATTTACAGTGCAGAAGGAGGCCATACAGCCCATCGAGTCTGCACCGGCTCTTGGAAAGAGCACCCTACCCAAGGTCAACACCGCCACCCTATCCCCATAACCCAGTAACCCCACACAACACTAAGGGCAATTTTGGACACTAAGGGCAATTTATCAGGGCCAATCCACCTAACCTGCACATCTTTGGACTGTGGGAGGAAACCGGAGCACCCGGAGGAAACCCACGCACACACGGAGAGGATGTGCAGTCTCCGCGCAGACAGTGACCCAAGCCGGAATCGAACCTGGGACCCTGGAGCTGTGAAGCAGTTGTGCTATCCACAATGCTACCGTGCTGCCCACGGGGGGTTCTCCCGCCCAGCCCCTGGCACAAGGATGTAACGGGTGAACCGTGTGCAATGGAGAACTCCATTGACCTCGGGCGGGATTCTCCAGGCACCGGGTTTATGCGGCTGGAGAATCCCGCCCCTAGAAACCTTGAACTCAGAAATCGGGCTGCCATTTTGAAAAGGTTCCCTGGTCTATAAGTGAGCTTGGGGTCCCCCCACCCATGGGAAATGTCACCCCTCACACACATGGATACTACCCCTCACCCCCCAAGTGAGCACCCGCTATGGGATCCCTGGGGTCTCCCCTCTTCAGGCCCCCCCAAGCCTCCTTACAGCACCCACTCCTTTCCAAAACCCCCACCTATTACCCCTCCAACCTCCCAGAGGCCCCTACTTACATGCCCTGCACTCCCTCACCCTTCAAAGTCCCGTCCACTCTCATTTCATGAGCATGGCCCCCCTTTCCTCCTGGCCCTTGGCAGTGCCACACAGGCACTCGTGCACCCTTGCACTGCCACCCTGGCAGCCAGGCAGTGCTTCTGCCAGCTTGGCAGTGCCACCCAGACACCTTGGCAGTGGCAAGGTGCCTGCGTTCCAGGGGGAGGGCCAGGGAGCCACCCTTGCACTTACCCTGACCACCTGGGGGTCTCCAATGGCCCGGAAGACCCTCCCGGTGCCTTTCCACCTGGTCCATGTTTGTGTGAACCAGCACTGATCGGCACCCGGTTGCAGCCTCCCTGGGGAAGCCTGAGAATTTGATGGAGACGGATGCCGCACAAGTATGTTTATGACCTACCTGCGCGAGCATCATTCGGTCCCACCCATTTTGGGCGAAGTTCCGATTCCACGCCTTCCGGGATTCTCCGGCCGGGTTGTGCTCTCGCTTGAGCGCAATGTGGCCAGTGAATACTCTAACCTCCCTGAAATAAGGGCCAACATTCCATTAGCATTCCTGTTTACTTGCTGTACTTGTGCTCTAGCTTTCTGTGTTTCATGTACAAGTACCCCCAAATCCCTTTATGTTGCACCTTTCTGCAGTTTTTCTCTTTTTTAGCTCTCCCTTCCAAAATGAACTTCACATTTTCCCACATTATATTGCATTTGCCAACTTTTTGCTTACTTACTTAACCCATCAATATCTCTTTGCAGGAGATGTTCCTCTTGTATTCCTCTTGCAACTTGCCTTTCCACCTATTTTTCTGTTGTCTGCGAATTTGGTTGCAGTATTTTTGCTTCCTTCCTCCAAGTCATTAATATATATTGTAAACAGTTATGGTTCCAGCTCTGATCCCAGAGGAACCCCACTGGTTACAGGTGGCCAATATGAAAAAGAACCCCTTAACCCCACTTGCTGTTTCCTGCCCATAAGCCAATTCTTTATCCATGTCAGTATACCACCTCCAGCACCATGGGTTCTTATCTTGTGACTTAACCTTTTATGAGGTACCTTGTTGAACGCCTAATACAACACATTTACTGGTTCCCCTCTATTCACTCTGGTTGAGACTTCCTTGAAAAACTCTGATAAATTAGTCAGACACAACTTCCCTTTCATTAAGTCATGTTGACTGCTTGATTAGATTCTGATTTTCCAAATTAAGGCTATTATCTTAAAAAATAAGTTTCAATGAATTTCAATTTTCAACAATGCAACAGGACTGCGTACATAAACTTCGACTCATCCAAAGTTTAATTTTATCCTGTAGTACCAACCTCGACTGGCTCCTTAACCACAACCACCAGCTCACCCCCAACACTGATTTCAAAATCTAGGTATTTCCCCCACAGCCTTTCTCAATTTCTCTGCAACTTTCTACAGTCCATTTCCTACCTTCCACCCTCTAACTTCTGACTCCAACCTACTATCCTTCCATTCCATTTTCAGTGGTACGGTTTTCAACCATCATCGCTCTGCACTGTGTAAGTCTTTTCCCAAACCTCCTCTATGTTGCTAACTCTCTCATGCATTCAAAAGCCAGCTCAAAACATCTTTATTAACTCTTTCCATTACCTCCCATAACTTCACCTAATGCCAGTCAGTGTCCATTTTCCCCATTTGTGAAGCACCCTGGGATATTTTGCGATGATAAAGGTGGTGCATATGTCCATATCATTGCTTACATCTTTTTAAATGGGATAGTTACTATGCATTCAATCTAAGATGCTGTTCATTAAATCTATCATGAAAATGTGACTTTCCCAGAGCCTCATGAAGAAATTTACATTTAGAATTCATGGGAAAAGCCAATGCCAGCAACCAGCTCCTTCAAAACACCAGAATTCAGTATCATTTTCAGGCATGATAGTTGATTTTGAGCTGTCAGTGATTTTAAATTCAGGTAATGCTGTTTACTCATCTGATGTTGAAACTTGAGGGCCAGCATTCAATCCCAGATCAGTAGAATTGGTGAAGGTAAGGTGATGAGGGGGAACAGGAGGAAGAAAGATGGTAAATGTTGCGCTTTGGCTTCTCTAACTTAAGGCATAGAAGGGGAGCCACCCCCGAGGAGATGGGGTGTGATTTAAATGAATGTTGCATCCCAGTTACATTATTTAACATTTTAACTGCAGGTCCCCATGGTCTCTGGGTTACCAGCAAATTGTTGCGGTAAACCTCCAGGGCCAGACGAATACCCTCCCCCCCCCCCCCGGTTTCACAAGGACAGCTTGAGCCTCAACTGCCTCAGGGCTCCCCCCCACTCCCTGATCACCAACCACCAGAACTTGCACTTCGTCGCCTAGGAATGCTCCCAGGTGCACAGTCACCTTCTGCCCCTCAAGCTCCACTATTTTTTGACTCCTGCCCACCCATGGTAAAATAATCCCTGCTGGCTTCAGGTGGGCATCAGAGCCAGAGCTTGTAATTAAGGCCCACACATTAAAATCTCTTGGCCTTATGGTCCAGAATGGTAGACAGTGCACCGCTCACTTTTGGTCCCTCTATGACTACTGCCCCATATTTAAAATCAGCCCTTTGAGTTCATTAACTTCTTCAGTTCATCATCTATAACTAAAGAGTATGGAAGGTATTGAAAAATTTATTCAAGGCTTAGGCCCTGTCACCTTCAGATTTGAATAACAACCTAACAACACACCATCATTCAAAATATTCAGCCACTTTGTTGACTCTAATTACTCATTTCTCACGTCATTTTTCATCACTCTTGTACAGCTCTCTCACCTGCTCTGTTTTTCAGAATATCATATGCTTCCAGTTCATAAGGCATCACCATACTGTCAAACCTGCCCAGGTCGGTTGGTCCAATGATGGCCCTTTAGGAACACGACAGATAAAATAAAACAATACTTTACCAAAATAAGGATATCTATCAAGTAAATACTCAGGCCTAGATTGTTTCTACATTGTGGTGAAAATCCCAGAAATAAGTGGAAATTCTGAGACCGGCCCCTGAACATGGCATTTGCTATTTTTGCAAGGCAGGACAGGATTGGGCCAGGGTTTGCGTATTCACAGTTTACAGAGGCATCTGAAGATTTAAATCACCAGCTGCAACCACTGAAGCAGGATTTTGGTGGGCCATTAGTGTGAAACTCCAAGTGTGCATATTAAACCAAGTAAGTAGGATGAGGTTTGAACTTGGTGATTCGTTTGTAGAGATAATTTTGATATGGTCCCAGGACATCTTTGGGAGAGATAAAGCATCCTTTAAAATTGTTAAAAGTAAACATGATTGTGCGTACAAAATGCATAAACCCAATGGAACTGCCGAAGCTGCCAAGGAACTGTCAAAAGGATACTTGGTGAGTTGTCATGGAGGGAGTAAGGGCAAAGGTGGTGGGTGGAGAACATGGTTTGGCATGAGTTGACACTAAGTTGGCAGAAGGGCTATAAAAGGCCATGGGGATGTGGAGGGTATAAGGGTTATAAGGGATCATAGGGGATATCAGGTCCATGGGGAATGCACGAGGTGGCATAGGTTGGCATGGGTAGGGCATGGAGAATGTGTGGTGGGGTGAAGGCTGTTTTTTGTTTTAATCTTTTAAAAATTAACTTAAACAAAGTGCCATAGCACAGAGGCAGGTCTTCCACCCATCCTGCCTCCGTACCTAACAGACGCTGCATTCAGGGAGAGATAGTCCTGACTTCTAATCCAGCCACCTCCCCGGAATGAAAATTCCAACTGCACCAACCTAGGAGCAGAAATCTCAGCCTCAGACTCTTATTGAGGTGCAGGAGCTAGTTGAATAATATAGACAACATAAGGAGCAAAGAATAAATATTATTAGATCAGATTTACAACAAGGTTCAGGTGGTCAGTTCAAACATATTTCTGAGGTCATCTGAATTTTAAGATGAGGTTTGCTACTTATAATTGCTCCAGGTTATCATTTCACAAATGGATTTTTAAATTTGAACACAGAAACATGGAGACAAACAAACATTTAACAAAAAAAAACCTCCTTTGGCACCTCCAAAATTACTGAGAGATTACAAATTCATAATGCCTGCTTGGGATGACTGAAGGCAGGTTTCCTAGGCTGAAGGTTTCTCTACTATTTCAATGCAAATGGATTGGATTTTACTCTCACCTGGCAGCAGGTTTGAAGGCAGGAAGGGCATGTAAAATACAGCTGGTGACCTTCCCACTACCCTCCTGTCCACCCAGCCTATCTGAAATTTCGAGGGGTTGGGGAGGTACCTAATGAGGTACCTAATCTCTACCCGTCCTTGGGCTGATTGAGACCTTTTGTGGCTATCGAATGACCTACAAGGGCCTCATTCCACTGCTACCAGTATTTTACCGACAGTTTGCTCCTCTGTGTCCAAAGATGTGCAGGTTAGGTGGGATAAGGGGATAGAGTAGGGGTCTGGGCCTAGGTATGGTGCTCTTTCAGAGGGTCAATGCAAACGTGATGGGTCGAATGCCCTCCTTCTGTACTGTAGGTGTTCTATGGATTCTATGAATCTCCTTTGGTCCCTGGGCCCATTGGAATCACTCATTCCCTTTAAACTTCCCCCTTGAACTCCTGAACCTGACCCATCAACCCCTACACTGGGACCCCTGACTCTTAGCCCCTCTGCCTGTTTGGACTGTATTAATCCCATCAGTGGCCATCATTCCCCTCTGACGCTGTTGGGGCTACAGAGCTGCCAGCCATCCACTTGGTTAGCAGCCCTCTGAGGTGAAACATGCCCCGAAGACCTGCCTTAAAATAATTAACATTGCTCCCAATGGGACAGCCATTGGGATCGTGGGTGCCAACCCAGACTTTTAGTCAGGGAGGTTGAGACACAGTTAAATTCAGCATAATGACTCTAAATACTGACCAGGTGGGATGGCTTTGCGCTGGGTCAATCGCAAGGCACCTAACTCACTTCGCCGGCACGATCTGTATCACGCTAAGGCAATTGGAGCCCCCTAGGTGGTCGGGGGGGAGGGTAGTGCCCTGGCACCCAGATAGTGCCACCTGGGCAGCCCTTCGGTGTCCAGTTGGCATTTCCTGGGTACCTGGGGCACTGCCAGGCTGGTTTTGCCAGGGTGCTCAGGTGCCAGGTTGGCACTGCCAAGGGTCGGAGCCTGAGGGGCATACCCATGAAAGGGGGGTGACGGGGGTTTGAGTTGCCACAGAAAGGTTGGGGGGTGAAGGAGGTTGGGGGGGGGGGCTCCTGACTAGGGTGGCGGGGGGGAGGGGGGGGGGGGGAGGGGTGGGGGGGGGGGGGGGTTGTAGAGATCAGGGCAGCCTTTCAAAATCATGCCCTGATCTGTGAGGAGCCGGTCCTGCTGACAGTTTCATGAGCTTCATGTTCCGATCTACATTCCACTCGTGGACTATAGTTGTGAACCATAGAAACAAACTCCACGAGTGGAATATAGATCAGAACGTGAAGCTCATGAAACCGTCAGCAGGACTGGCTCCTCACAGATCAGGGCATGATTTTGAAAGGCTGCTCTGAACTCTACAACCCCCCACCCCCCCCCAACCTCTTTCACCCCCCCCCCCCAACCTTTCTGTGGCAACTCAAACCCCCGTCACCCCCATTCCATGGGAATGCCCCTCAGGCCCCAACCCTTGGCAGTGCCAACCTGGCACCTGAGCACCCTGCCACAACCATCCTGGCAGCCTGGCAGTGCCCCAGGTACCCAGGAAATGCCAACTGGACACCCAAGGGCTATCCTACTGGCTCTGCCAGGGTGCCCTGGTGGCAGTATCAGGGATCCGGGTGCCAGGGCACTACTCTCCCCACTCCCGGAAAAATTTCAAAGTGTGGCCTCGACGGGTTAAACTCCCTGAGGTCCAACAAAAACAACGAAGCTCCCTTGAAGAGCGGTCTCCATCTCAGCATTGCAGCTGTTGCGAAACACTCCACCAAACGTGCCTGAAACCGCACTTTGAAATTTGTCCTCAAAGTCGCCCCCAAGGCTGTTAAACCTGAGTGGCACATGTCCCTCAGATATAAAACATATATCAGTACTTTATAATATGTAATTCTTAATTGTACAAGACAAGGATAGTCAGTAAAAGCTTATTTGCATTGAAGATAAAAATGAAATAACTTTCCTTAAACAATGACAGCCTGCTGAATTGTATCATCTTTTTCAAAAAACAATTGTTCAGTTTAATATTTTGTAAGATACTATAGTGAAGCTTTTGTATCTAAAGTTATCTGAAATGTAGTATCACGGTTAAAACATTTTCTTTAATAAGATGACAATTTCAATGTAAAACTATATGAATAGGAGGTGATCTGACGGCTGTGCCGTGTTGGGTGTGAATCTAAGTGGGCCAGTTAGATCACAGTAGAGTCTGAAATCGACGCCGATTAGTTTCTGATCTACATCCCATTAACGGGAAGGGCTTCCTATCTAACAGTCTGCCGTGATCGAACCAGCGAGCGGTCACGCGGGTGCCGTTTAGCACACCTATTTAAAAATGTAAAGCTGCCGAAATGGCTGCTATGGGGATTGGAGGAGGTGAGTAGCCATCATGGTAAATGGGCAGTCAGCCCCAATGCTCAGCGGGGGATTGCGGGATTGCAGGGGGGTGGGGGGGAGAGAGCTGTCCCGGGAGAGATGGGGTCGGGCCCGGTTGGGGGTGTTGGCTGCCACCGGAAGGGGTTGCCCCTGGGGGGCAGGGGTGGTGCATGCGCCGGATCCTGTATGAGCATTCCAGGGGCTACCTCAGCTTCTACCGAACGCCCCCAGGACAGAGCCCCATGCATGGTAATATGGTGCAGATCACTTTAATGCCCACCGACCGATCGGCATGGCGCTAGTAGAGAATTGGAAATGTTAGTAGGGAATTGGCAATGTTCGTAACATGAGCACTCAACAGCCGTGGATTCCCGTGGATAGATGTACCATATCCCGGGTGGGTGTGACTGCCTGGCATCCCGATCAGACTGTGAGACCTGGACACTGGAGGTTGCACAACCACAGGGTCAGCAGCCAACAACCATACACTCTAGAGCTGGACCGCAGCACTGGGGACACCTCCGCAACCAGAGAGTGGGTTTGCAGATCGGGGGATGTACCCGGGCCAGGTCCCAGTTACATTCCCAGCAGGGGTCTAGGGCCAAGGGTTTGGTACACAGGGCCCCTCCTCTGGCAGGCGGTGTGTATGCAGAGCAGGGTCTCCCAGCACAACCGGCCCGTCGGATGGCACCCTGCAAGATGGAAGGGAATGTAAGGGTGGGGGAGGCTTGGGGCTAGAGGGTAACAGGGTGGAAGCCATAACTGATTGTTGGTCCCACATCCTCTCCAATTTCTTACTGATATCATGGTATGGATGATATTGTGGACCCCTCAGCAGCTGCCCTCGTGGTGGCATTGGCAGTTCAGAAGGCCAGATACTAGAGTAGGCGGCGGCAATAGAGTCGGCAGAGGCTCGAGGCAGCAGCCCATGTGCAGGGGCCCGTCCCACACCCTGCCCATCAAGCCAGGGAGGTGCCATAGGGGAGGCCAGAGACGGCCCAAGGTGCACAGGCGTCGCTGGTCTTTTGAGGAGATGTCGGACAGCATGTGCCGCAGGAGGCTCTGCCTCAATAAGGGGAAGGTGTTGCACCTGTGCTATGTCCTTGCGGACTTGGCAACACATGGAGGAAGACAACCGCTCCTCGTGGCCGTAAAGGTCACCGCAGCCCTGAAACTTTATGCCTCGGGTTCATTCCAGCTGGGACTTGTGTGGCATATTGCAACCAACAGCCCACAAGTGTATCCGTGATATCACAGATGCCCTGTTTGCGTGGGCAGCCAACTATATAAATTTTGATCTGGACCAAATCCACCAGGATTCCCGGGCAGCATGATTCTTCACCACTGCTGGCATGCACAGGGTTGTCCAGGAGTGCCATTTGTTAACAAGAAGGGATTCCACTTCCTGAACTTTCAACTTATGTGCAACCACCACCTGAAGATCATGCACATGTGCGCGCGTTTACCGGGGAAAGTGCAGAACAGCTACATCCTGGGCAGTTGGAGATCCCCGGCGTCTTTGAGGTACACCCCAGGATGACCGGCTTGCTCTTGGGGGATAAGGGGTACCCGCTTAGGATCTCTATAATGGCGGCAGTAGAGGCTGGAGACCGATGTGGAGACCCAATACAACAAGGCCCACGTGACCACCCGGGCTATCATTAAGCGGTGCATCGGACTGCTTAAAATGTGGTTCCGATGCTTGGACCACTCTGGTGGTGCACTGCAGTACACCCCCCGGAGGGTCACCCGCTTTAAAAGATTCAAGTCTAATAATTTTCATGTTTATGCAAAACAACTTATTTAAAATAAACCATTAGGTGGCGAATACTGAAGTGTGAACTGTTTAAATATTTAACACAGCTGCAACTTACAAGAGCTTACTCATTCGAGTGTCAGCCTTGCGCAGTAGTAGCACTCTCACCTGAATATTAAGGTTTTCAGGTTTACCTCCACTCCAAGGATTTGTACACATAATCTAGGGGTGGAATTTTCCAGCCCTTCCTGCCAATGTGGTCTTCTGCTCACACAGAAGGTGACCCCCGCGACGGGTTCCCGAGAAGAGGGGCGGGCGAGCAACGAAAATGGCAGATGACTTCACTGGGACCTGAAGATCCCGCCGGCGCCCATTGCCGAGTTGTCTCCACCACCAGAAGCCCATCGTGCGGGGGTGGGGGTGAAAAATCCCTATCTAGGTTTATACTCTTGAGAAAGTGCTGCACTGTTGGAGGCACTGGGCGGGATGGCCCGACGCCGGTGCCAAGAACGGCGTGAACCACTCCGGCGTCAGGCCAACCGGAAGTTGCGGAACCCTCCGCACTTCCGGGGGCTAGGCCGGCTCCGGAGGGTTGGTGCCCTGCCAACCGGCGCCGAAGGGCCGGCGCAAGTTGGCGCATGTGCAGAACCGCTGGCATGGTTCACGCATGCGCAGACCGGCCGGCGTGTTCCTGCGCATGCGCAGGGGGGTTCTGCTCCGCACCGGCCATGGCAGAGCCCTACAGAGGCCGGCACGGAAGAAAGAAGTGCCCCCACGGTACAGGCCCGCCTGCAGATCGGTGGGCCCCGATTGCGGGCTAGGCCACTGTGGGCGGCCTCCCCGGGAGCCGGATCCCTCCGCGGTTGTGGTTAATGAGCAACAGCGCCAAGACAAACCAGTTGACAGAGGGATTGCCCTGTATGCCAATAGCGCCAGGTTGAAATCCGAGGCTGAGTCTGCAGCCTTGCACAGCAACCGCTTGACAATATGGACCCCTTTCTCGGCCTTCCCGTTTGATTGCGGGTAATGGGGACTGGATGTGATGTGACTAAAGTGGTAGGATTCTGCAAAGTCGGACCACTCTTGGCTGTAGAAACATGGATCGTTGTCACTCATTACCGTGAGTGGTATCCCATGCCTGGCAAACGTCTCTTCGCAGGCTTTGATGACGGACTTGGACGTGAGGTCCGACAGTTTCACCACTTCCGGGTAGGTGGAGAAGTAGTCGACCAGGAGCACGTAATTACGCCCATTGGCATGAAAGAGGTCTATCCCCACCTTGGACCACGGAGTGGTCACGATCTCATGCTGTTGCAGCGTTTCCTTGGGCTGAGCTGGTTGAAACTTCTGGCATGTTGTGCAGTTGAGGACTGTGTTGGCAATGTCCTGGCTAATGCCAGGCCAGTAAACTGCCTGCCGAGCTCTGCGTCGACATTTCTCGACCCCCAGGTGACCCTCATGGATCTGCCTGAGCACCATGTTTTGCATGCTTTGGGGAATGATGATTCTATCTAATTTAAGAAGGATCCCCTCAACAACCGTCAGCTCGTCCTTAACGTTGAAGAACTGGGGGCACTGCCCCTTTTGCCAGCCATGGGCGAGGTGCTTCATCACGCGCTGCAGTAGGGGATCTTTGGCAGTTTCTTCACATATTTGTATAACTCGTTCATCAGTGGCTGGGAGGTTGCTAGCACACAACTGCACCTGTGCTTCAATGTGGCGAATGAAGTCGCCCTGTTCACATGGCGTGGTGACGGATTGGAATAGGGCATCCACGACGATCAGCTCCTTACCCAGTGTGTAGACGAGTTCGAAGTCATATTGGCAGAGACGAAGAAGAATTCGCTGCAGCCGAGGTGTCATGTCATTTAAATCCTTTTGGATTATGTGGACTAAAGGCCTGTGGTCTGTTTCCACCGTGAACTTTGGTCGGCCGTATACATAGTCATGAAACTTGACTATTCCTGTCAGGAGACCCAAGTACTCCTTTTCGACCTGGGCATACCGTTGTTCGGTCGGAGTCATGGCCCTGGAGGTGTATGCCACTGGAGCCCAGGACAAGGAGTCGTCTCGCTGGAGGAGCACCGCCCAATGCTGTCCTGGCTTGCATCCGTGGATATCTTGGTATCCTTGGTTAGGTCAAAGAATGCCAGTACTGGTCCTGTGGTGAGCTTCGCCTTCAGCTCAAGCCACTCCGCTTGATGTGCAGGAAGCCACTGGAACACTGTCATTTTTAAGAGATGCCAGAGGGCTGTGGTATGGGATGCCATGTTGGGAATGAATTTCCTGAGAAAATTCACCATCCCGAGGAAACGGGGGAACCGCCTTTTGCCCTCTGGGGTCTTCATGGCATTGATTGCCAGCACCTTGTCAGCGTCAGGTTGCACACCCTGGTGTGAAATGTGGTCACCCAGAAACTTGATAGCGGACCTAACAAATGAGCATTTGGCCCTGTTGAGCTGGAAACCGTTTTCATGAAAACTTGTTTGAGGCGAGCGATGTGATCCTCGGGCGTCGTGGACCAGATGATCACGTCGTCCACATAGACTCAGACCCCCTCGATGCCCTTCATCATTTGCTCCATTATGTGATGAAATACTTTGGTAGCTGATATGATACCAAAAGGCATGCGGTTGTAGCAATACCTGCCGAACGGAGTGTTAAACGTGCACAGCTTCTGACTGGACTCGTCCTGCTGCATCTGCCAGAACCCACAGGAGGCGTCCAGCTTGGGAAAGAATTTGGCATGAGCCATCTCACAGGTTAACTCTTCACGCTTTGGGATCGGGTAGTGCTCGCACATGATGTTGCGATTCAGGTCTTTGGAATCAATGCAAATGCGGAGTTCACCAGAGGGCTTCTTGAATCAGACCATGGAGCTGACCCAGTCTGTTGGTTCTGTGACCTTTGAGATGATACCCTGGTCTTGGAGCTCTCATAGCTGCGTTTTCAGACGATCCTTGAGAGGAACCAGCACCTGGAGCGGTGCATGGATATTGGGATGGCATTGGGTTGAGCAATATCTTGTCACAATATGGGAGCGTGCCCATTCCATCAAACACGTTGTGGTATTGCGTAAGAATGTCGTCTATCTCAGCCTGGAGATTTACATTGGGCGAGGCAGTCGCCTGTGTGGAGGACATGGCATGGACGCGCTGGACCAGATTTAGGAGTTTGCATGCGCGAGCACTGAGCAGGGATGCCTTGTCAGGCCGGACGATCTCGAATCGTAACGTCGCTTTGATTGCCTTGTGAGGTACACTTGGCTGACACGATCCACTGGCAGCGATGGCATTGCCATTGTAGTCAAGGAGCTGGCAAGCTGGTGGAAGAATGCTAGGTTGGTCTCGGATGCTGTCGAGGTCCGACTGTGATATGAGGTTTGCAGATGCACCAGTGTCCAATTTAAATCGGATGCGAGACTGGTTAACCGCGATGACAGCACATCACTCATCGTCAGGATCCACAGTGAGGATTGAAAGGCAGTTTGCAGGCACGGTGGAGGCCAGCTCGCGCGTGGTGATTATGCCCACCCGGTATGGAGACTCGAGGCAGTCAGACTCGGGGTCCGTTGGGCTGTCGGGATCTGAATCCTGCATGCCTTGTTGTACGCAGCTGACACGTCTGCGCTGCAGCTGGGATCGCTGGCTGTTGGTCGGTGGAGGGGACCGGCATAAGGCCGCGTAATGCCCAGGCTTTCCACACTGTAGACATCGCCTTCCTTTGGCTGGACATTGCCGCTTTAAATGGGCGGAGCCACAATTTGGACCCGTCATGACGCTGACGTCAGCGCGTTCTGTGCGCCATCGCGCATGCGCAATGTGGTCGGCCGACGTTCGCACATGCGCATCGGGGTCTTCAGCCTTGTCGTCCACCCAGTCGTAGCGCGCATGCGTAGGGACCCTGGAAAAGCGTGCAAAACGGCCACTCTCCTCGATGCTCAGGCCTTGCATTTTTACGATGGCCTGCACCCTTTCTGCCTTGTGGGAGACTAGTTTTGCATTTTCTGCCGCCCTGATGCGGGAGTAACGATTCCTGGCATGCTCATGGACAACGCACGTTTCGATGGCGATGGAGAGGGTCAACTGTTTGATTTTGAGGAGCTGCACCCGCAGGGAGTTGGACTGGACCCCGAAAACGATCTGATCCCGGATCATGGAATCACCCGTCGAGTCATAATTACATGACTGCGCTCGGATGCGGAGATGGGTTAAGAAGGACTGAAAAGGTTCATCCTTACCCTGAAGCCTCTGTTGGAAGATGTACCGTTCAAAGCTCTCATTCACCTCAATGTCGCAGTGGTTGTCGAATTTCAGCAGAACCGTCTTGAACTTCGTCTTGTCTTCGCCATCGACAAAAGTAAGCAAGTTATAGATGTGGATGGCGTGATCCACCCCAGATGACAGGAACAGCATGATGCTGCCTCGAGGTCGGAGGCCTCGATATATAGGAGGAACTTCTGTTTGAAGACTTTTCAGTTGGCGCCAAGGTTGCCGGAGATCCGGAGTTGCGGAGGAGGTTGGGTCTTTTCTATGCCGCTGGATGGCTGCGTGCCGGTCTTTGCAGATTCACTTGAGGAAGGTTCATTAGAGTTAATTGGTCTCTGGTACCATGATGTGTTATCTGTGTTGGTCTTACATCGACTGCAACTGGATGCAGTGAAACGAGAAACAGGCTTCCGACACAGGAGATGGTCCAACAGTTTTATTGACCCTGTTGACTGCTGTACATAATCTGCTGTGGGTTGACACTCTATTAACCTAAATAATATCCTTGCCCAGACTAGCTCTCTATCACATGGTGATGATGTTCATTGGCCTGTGCACTGTGACTATCTCCCTAGCCGTGTCCTATGAGAGAGAGAGCCTTAATGCCCTGTGGGCTTTATAATGGTGGTGTCCTGTCTGGTGATTGGTTGTTCTGTGTCGTGTGTGTTCATTGGTTATCCTGTGTGTCAATCACTGCCTGTCTGCATCTCATGATATACATGAGTGGATATTATGACAGCCATCGCCTGCCCCTTGTGGAGAGCAATAGGGTTCTCCCCATCTCCTGACCCACATTTTCCCCTCAATCATCACTAAAATAAATTGACTGACATGTTTCCCTGCTTTATTCTACTATATCCATCATTGCTGTGAAAAACTTTGGAACATCTTGAGGTTTTGAAAAATTCTCTGTCATTGTAAATTCCTTCCTTCATTCCTTAAAGCATCTTCTGCACCAATCTGCAAAAGCCAATCTTCTCTTTGGTCAAAATGACTATGAGGATATCATAATTTTAATTGAATGCAATGTTACCTGTAAATACGCAAACAAACTTAAGCACACTCTGGACAAAATGGTAACTGCTGCATTTGTATAGTCAGATTTGTTGACACTATTAAAGTGTAATTCCTTTTCTAGCACAAGAAAAAGTATTCACACAATTCAAATTAAAGGACTTAACTGAAAATATATGCTGTGTAACATAGAACTTTCCTAGAAAATCATCGTAAATATTGTGGAAGTTTCAACCTGTGGATAACTTTACATAGAGAGTGGTGGGTGCGTGGAATGCACTGCCAGCGGAGGTGGTGGAGTCAGAGTCATTAGAGACATTTAAGTGACTCTTGGGCAGGCACATAGACAACAAATTGAAAGGGTGTAGGTTAGGTTGATCTTAGATTAGGATAAATGGTCAGCACAACATCGTGGGCCGAAGGGCCTGCACTGTGCTGTACTGTTCTGTGTTCTAACTGTTATATTTATGTGTTTGGATGTGAATTATCTTCAGCGACAACATGGATATATTTGTGCTTCTCTGGGACTTACAAGAAATGTTCACGTCTTTCCTGATCCAGTTTCCACTTTGCCTCCCATTCCATCATTCTGCAATATGAGCTCATATCCAGAACCTAGGTTTGCATACTTACCCGAGTATCGGTGAGCAGACAAATTTCCACTGGCCAACTCTCCCCTGTTCCTGGCAGGAAGTTGGCAAGCAGCATGCAATGAAGCCCAGTGGATAAATTCTGCTGCAGATGGGCAGGAATCTAACTACAACCTGTAATTGCCTGTTGGAAACCTGCTCGGTTCTCAACTACAGTGAAAAATGAAATGAAAATGAAATGAAATGAAAATCGCTTATTGTCACGAGTAGGCTTCAATGAAGTTACTGTGAAAAGCCCCTAGTTGCCACATTCCGGCGCCTGTCCGGGGAGGCTGGTACGGGAACCGTGCTGCTGGCCTGCTTGGTCTGCTTTAAAAGCCAGCGATTTAGCCTGGTGAGCTAAACCACAACCTCAGGTATAGTGAGGGAATATGGTCAAACAGCAGGCACTTTCACATTGCGAGAAGAACAAATACGATGATTAGCAGCCTGGAATGCACTTTCCTGGGAGGGTTGCCTCACATCCTTTAAAAAGTACCTGGATGAGCACTTAGCACATCATAACTTTCAAGGCCAAGGGCCAAGTACTGGCAAATGGGATTAGGTAGGCAGGTCAGGTGTTTTTCAGACATTGGTGCAGACTCAATAAGCCAAAGGGTCTCTTCTACACTGTATTATTCTGTGATTCTGAGATTCTGAGTAGTCTGGTTCGTGCAGCTCCTAGCAGCCAGTTACAGAATTTCTTTAGCCACCGTATGATGCAGGGTGTGGGGTAATGAAAGAAAGGAAAGGGATAGACTAGCATTTATGAAATTCCTTGGTCAGAAACAGTGCAAATTGTTTCACATACTGTGGCTGGATTCTCTGTTCCTGATTGTTGGCACCGGGGCTGGATTCGATGGCTTTCACAACAGCAAAACTGGCGCTGAACCTGGACCGTTTCAGTGACTGTGGAGGGGCTAGCACTGGCGCCACATGGAACACAATCAATTCCAATGAAAAATGGTGCGGGAATCGCCGGGTCCGTGATTGGCATTCGGGAGGCTGGCAAGCTGCAGCCGCATATACACACTTCACTCCCCGCACTCATCCCAGCCAACAAGATGGCAATGGTTACGCTGGGGTGCACCCATCACACTGATTGGTCGGCTGGGGCCAGACGGTACCCAGGGAGTGCACTGGGGGGACACCTATACAACCCGTGGTCATAAGTTCACAGTGGGCTGTCAGCGACATGCGCAGCTGCATAGCTGCCTTTCCGGCTGCGGCAGTGGTGTTCCGTCTACCCTGACCGCAAAACCCACTTCCTGGCCACTCCCCACTACTTCCCCCGGCCCTGGCAGAAGCCCCGCGGCCAACAGCACAACTGTCAGCAAACTATGGCGATGTTGGACACCCTCTCTCCCTCAGCAGCCATGACGCCTGGTTTCATGATTTCTGAAAGCACAAGTGAACCAGGCCATCAGGAATTCAGCCCAAGGAGGCGGAGAATCGTGAAGGCCCCAGAGTATACTGGGTCAGGTCCGCCAATGATATGTAACGGTATTTACTGTATTTACGCCGCTATCGAGGTGACGGAGAATCAACGATTTGACGTCAAATCTGCCCCCATCACGATTTTGGCGTTGGAATCTATTCTCCACCGAATCGTGTTTCCCGATTTTGCCGTCAGCCAACGGAGAATCCCGCGGTATTACATTAAAGTACAGCAACTGTTGTCATAAAGGCAAACAAAGGGAAGGGAAACAAATATAATTCCTATTCCAAAATGATGGAGCCTAAAGTCAACATAACAATTACAGCACTGTAGTTTTCTATTAACAAAATTATATCCCTGTTATAATGACTGTAATCACCCATAATCATATGTGAAATTATGGAGTGTAAATCTTACCATAACACTACCTGAAATTATTACACACAGCTACATCAGCACAGTGTTCTATTCTATATAATCAGTTATTATCATTAATTTTAAAACGTTTCAGCAATTTTACATAGAGACATTTGCATGTTCTCTGCTTACAACGGTTCTTTTCTACAAGCAAAGTTATTTAATATGGTTGCCTTCTATTAAATATAAGTGGCATTACAATGTTGCAGTATTAAGAGGGCACAATCATACATTGTAGTATTTTTCTTACCGGATCTCTCTCAAAATCAACAGTTTCTCTGGTTTATCTAATATAGAAAGTAGTGGCCGCACCAGGTCTTCCACTCCACCACCTGAAACAAACTACAAATAAAATTGATATTTAAATTGTATTTAAAACAACACATTCATCCTGTCATATAACCACAAGGTTTTATGGCATGGATAGTAATTAAACATACAAACATATTTGAATTAGGAGCAGGAGGCCACTCGGCCCCTCAAGCCTGCTCCACCTACAATAAGATCATGGCTGATCTGATTATAACCTCAACTTCACATTCCTGCCTATCCCGATAACATTTCATCCCCTTATTAATCAAGAATCTATCTCGCTCTGCCCTAAAAATATTTAAAGATTCTGCTTCCACTGCCTTTTGAGGAAGAGAGTTCCAGAGACTCACAACTTTGAGAGAAAACATTTCTCCTTATCTCTATCTTAAATGAGCGACCTCCATTTTAAACAGTGACCCCTGGTTCTAGATTCTCTGACAAGAGAAACCATCCATTCCGCATCCACCTTGTCAATACCCCTCAGGGTGCTGAAAGGTTTTGATCAAATCGCCTCTTATTCTTCTAAACTCTGGTGGCTATAAATGGAACCTCTCCAACCTTAGATTTAGATTTATTGCCATGTGTGTCAAGGTACAGTGAAAAGTGTTGTTCTGCGTACAATCCAGGCAGATCGTTCAATGCAGGAAAAAAACGTAGGTTATATGATAAATACACAATGTAAATACATAGACAACGGGTGAATCATATGGAGTATAGTACTAACAACAGTAGATAAGATGCATAGAGAGATCAGTTCAGTCCATCAGAGGGTCATTCAGGAGTCTGGTAACAGCGGGGGAAAAGCTGTTTTTAATCTGTTAGTGCGTGTTCTGAGACTTTTGTATCGTCTGCCCGATGGAAGAGGTTGGAAGAGAGAATAATCTGAGTTATTTCCTCAGAAGACAACGCGCCCATTCCTGATATTAATCTAGTAAACCTTCACTCAACTGCTTCTAACACATTTACATTTTTCCTTAGGTAACGAGACCAATACTACACAATACTCCCGATGTGATCTCACCAATGCGCTGAAATGAAAAATGAAAATGAAATGAAAATCGCTTATTGTCACAAGTAGGCTTCAATTGAAGTTACTGTGAAAAGCCCCTAGTCGCCACATTCCGGCGCCTGTTCGGGAGGCTGGTATGGGAATTGAACAGTGCTGCTGGCCTGCCTTGGTCTGCTTTAAAACCCAGCAATTTAGCACTGTGCTAAACCAGCCCCTGTACAATTGAAGCATAAATTCCCTACTTTTGTAATCAAGTCCTCTTGCAATAAATTATGACATTCTATTAATTCCTGCATTAGGACATGTACTTGACCTTCTCTAAGTACAAAAGTTCCATAAGGTCACTCAACCAGGATGAAGCACTGGACGGAATCTGAGTCCTCCACCCAAGCAGAACTCATCTCTGGGCTATTAACGACACAAAGGCGAGAGCATCCGTCTGCAGCTCCAGCCTGTCCAAGACCCCAAAGATGGTCACAAGCAGGCAAGGCTCCAGCTCAATACCAAGAATCCCTGACATGGTGTTGAAGAAGGAGACCCAAAAACTTACAAGTTTAGGACATGACCAGAACATGTGTGTATGATTCGCAGGCTCCTGAGAATAACGCTCACTTATCCTCCATTCCCGGAAAAAAATCTACTTACCCGTGCTCTGGTCAGATGTGCCCTGTGCACCACCTTGAACTGAATCAAGCTGAGCCTAGCACATGAGGAGGTGGAGTTTACCCTGTAAAGAACCTCACTCCACAGTGTGGTGTTTGTACATTCTCACCGTGTCTGTGGTGGTTTCCTCTGGGCGCTCCGGTTTCTTCTCACAGTCCAAAGATGAGCAGGTTAGGTGGATTGACCATGCTAAATTTCCCCTTTGTGTCCAGAGATGTGCAGGTTAAGTGCAGTTATGGCGTTGCAGGGATAGGATGGGAGCCTGGCTCGAATGCTTTAAAATGTTGAACTCGATGGGTTAAATGGCCTCCTTCTGCACTATAATGATTCTATGACCATAAATATCCTATATATTCCCCTACCCCAACTAAGCCAGTGAAAGGACTCTATCCAAAAGAGAAGGTAAGAGTGCCAAGGGAAAGGAAAGAATCTCTTTGGGCAATGCTATGGCCAGTGGCTCAATTGCCAAAGCAAACGAAAGCGGGGACAATGGGCAATTCTGCCTCGTACCCCTATAGTATCCCAGGTTCAGGGCATTCATATGAACAGCTGTAGTGGGGGCCTTGTAGAGAAACGGATCCGAGAGATAAACTTAGGCTCAAAACAGAACTTTCCAAGGATCTCAAAGAGATGCACCCACTCTACCTTCTCAAATGTTTTTTCAGCGTCAATTGAAATAATCAGGGACTTGAGAGGGGGACAAGATAAAATTAAGTAGTCGTTGAAAGCTGCTGGCCCTTGACAAAACAAGTCTATTCCTCTGAGATCACCCCGGGGAGGCAGGGCTCTAAGCGCATTACCAGAACTTTCGGCAACGGTTTAGCGTTGGTGTTCAGTAATGAAATAGGATGATACGACCCACACTGTTGGATCCTTATTCTTCTTTAAAATCAAGGAGATCAATGCCTGCGCCAGTGTGACCGGCAATAGCCCGGAACATGGAAGCATTTAACCCATACATTTCATGATCTCCTCCGGGCTCAATGGGGATTCCAACTCCTCCCTTATCTCCCGCTCCACAATAGGGATAGACAAGCCATCCAAAAATTCCATCATGGGCAACTTCTCCTCTGGGGTCTCTGACTTATAAAGGCTTCAGTAAAAGGTCTCAAAAGCAGCTCTTCCCTGGGGGAAGACCAACTTGCCACTCAAGTCCTCCACTTGCACTATCTCCCGGGAGACATCTCACCGCCTCAGTTGGCCCGCTGACAGGTGACTGGCCTCCCCCCATATTCATAAAGTGCCCCCCTCGGACGTTGCAGCTGGTGCACCGCCTTGCCCATCAAGAGCAGCTCAAATTCCATCTGCAACATTTTCCTACTTGCCAACAACTCCAGTGTCGAGGTAAACGAGTACTGGCGGTCCACCTCAAGAATGAAATCCATCAACCTCTGCCTCTCCACCCTTTCAATCTTCTCCTTATGTGCCTCATACGAGATTACCTCCCCCTAATAACTACCTTCAGGGTCTCTCATAATGTGTAAAGCGAGATCGTCTCATTAAACTCAATGTATTCTCCAATGGCGGAGGACACCCATTCACAGAATCCTTTGTCCACCAGCAATGCTGTATCCAGTCCCCACGGGGGCGCCGAGAGTGCCTCAATACCAAATCCACAAAATGTGAAGCATGATCTGAAATAACTATTGCCGAATATCGCGCCCTCACCACTCAAGAAAGGAGACCTCCACACCACAAAAAAGTCAATCCGAGAGTAGACCAGATGGACATGAGAATAAAAATGTAAAAATTGCCACGGGTATGTCCTCCCACCCCCGTCACATACCTCCTGTTTAGGTCTGCCAAAACTTTAGTCGCCAAAAAGATACCCTTTTATTAACCAAAACCTCAACCCCCGGGCCCTACTATCAAATCCCGAATGGAATACCTGCCCCACCCAGCCCATCCATAGCCTTGTCAAGTCCTTTATCCTGCAAAAACACCACAAAAGCATTCAAACTCTTAAAGTGTGCAAACACTCTAGATCTTTTCACTGGGCCATTCAATCCCCTTACATTCAAAGTGATTAGTCGAACAGGGGGCCATCTGTGCTCCCCCCCCCCCCCCCCCCCACACTGGATCCAGAGTCAGCCATTCCCACCATATGGGGTAAACCAGGAACTACACAGAGTGCTGACACCAGGACCACTCAAGATGGTTGCCAACCCCCCTCATCAGAGCAAAACAAAGAAAAAGATGTATCCACCGTCAGAGAACCTTCCCTCCCTCGCCCATCCCCCACCCATCAATACCACACCCAAATAAACCTGCAAAAGGTGAACACAGGTCCCTACCCTCCCCCACCTCACCCTTACCCCCAAACAAAATTAAAACAAAAGTCCTAAGCTCATCCTTGAAAGTATGAGCTGCGGTTACCCACACCCTACACTTGCTCTCGTTAACTAACTATACAGCCAGCAGGGCAGCCTCCGCTCAGAGAAAACAAACAGAACAAATAACCATCAACCAGCCCCCACACATGTCCCACTTCAATAGTCAAAGAAAAAAGAACAATACCCACCCCACAAACAGCAAAAATACAAATACCAACTCTAGAATTCCCCAAATCACCCCAACAAATATCACCCTCCCATTCTCCAAACAGAAACCTCACAACAAATCCAATTCGCAGGTATCTCGATCCCAGTTCATGCTTCTTCACAAACGCCTCTTTCTTCTCCAGTGAATCAACATAGTAGTCTTTTAAGTCCTAAGTTACTCGGAGACGTGCAGGGTATACCACACCAAAATGAGCATTGCTCCTGTACAATGCGTCCTTGGCCTTGTTGAATGCCGTAGGCCTCTTAGCCAGCCCCACTCCCACATCCTGGTAGAACCTAATGACATGGCCCTCACATTTAGAAACCCTATGGTCCTTCACCCACTGCAGGACCCTTTCCTTCTCCTGGTGGCACAGTGATCGCCCATGGAGATTCACAATAACGAGGCTTTTGTCTAAGCAACCTGTGGACCTTTTGTCTAAGCGATCCAATTCAGGGGGCGATGTCATTCCACCATCCCCCACCATCTTCCCAAACCTGGGACCTTCCAGAGCTTCAGGGAGCCCTATAATTCCCAAGTTCTGCCTTCTGGATCATACACCTTTGCATCTTGTTCTCCCTGACCACCAGGGAGATGATCTGATCACTCTGCCACGAGAGGGCCATCTCCACACCTGTGGCACCGCACCTTATTCCTTCACCATCTGATCTGCTTTTGCCAAGGCCACACGAATGGGGGCCAGGGTCCCTTCCATTGCTCTGCAGAGGTCTTCAGAGATGCCTATAAACATCTCAGCAGTTAGTGGAGTGGCCAAAATCACAGCAGGAGCCTCCTCCATTTTTTTAGCAGACGAGGCTCGAGAGGCTTCCGAGTTTGTAGATGATTCTTTACTTTTCTGCTGCCTGGTCTTGTACTTGTTGGGTATTCCTATTATGTGAGACTCTTATCCCATTGAAGTAATAAAGTTCCTCTCCTCATCACCCCCGAAACCCTGGCAAAGTACTCTGGCAGAAGCCACTTTGTGTGTCTCTACATGCACCACTGGAAGTCATTTGCCAGATATATGCCCACTCACTACCTATATCCCTTTTGTAGCCTCACGTCCTCTTCAAAATGTACTTTCCTACCTATTGAGTTGTCAGCAAATTTATCAACCATACTTTCAGTCCCTTCATCCAAGTAATTTTTATAAATTGTAATGCTCTGAGGCCCCAGCACTGATAAATAGCACACCACTCGTCGCATCTGCTAACCAGAAAAAGGACCCATTTATTTCAACTCTCTGTTTCATGTTAGCTAGCTAATCTTCAATCCATGCCAACATGTTGCCCTTTACATCATGAGCTTTTATTTTACACAATAATTTTTGATGTGGCACCTGATCAAATGTCTTCTGGAAATCTAACTACAGGAGTGCAGCTGAATTCCAGTTTACGTGTATACACGGGGTCGCCACTTCACTTCCAACTAAGTTACAGCAGAGAAGCAGGAGTAACTCTGAAATTTCAGTTTCGTATCGGCAATCACAATAGGGTTAGATAGAACATAGAACATAGAACAGTACAGCACAGAACAGGCCCTTCGGCCCTCGATGTTGTGCCGAGCAATGATCACCCTACTTAAACCCACGTAACCCGTATACCCGTAACCCAACAATCCCCCCATTAACCTTACACTACGGGCAATTTAGCATGGCCAATCCACCTAACCCGCACATCTTTGGACTGTGGGAGGAAACCGGAGCACCCGGAGGAAACCCATGCACACACGGGGAGGACGTGCAGACTCCACACAGACAGTGACCCAGCCGGGAATCGAACCTGGGACCCTGGAGCTGTGAAGCATTGATGCTAACCACCATGCTACTGTGAGGCCCTAATTGGTGATTGGTGATTCAAGGACAGTGAATCAAGGGATATATGGCAATTTGGTAGGTGCCTGCTCAAACTCAGGCCAAATACCAACAAGAACTGATTGGCCCAGGTGGTCTTTTTCTATGTTGCAATTTCTATGAATTTTTATGTAGTAATGTGTGAAATAATATTTTACCGCCATCTAGTGGAAGATTAAATAGTAAAAATTTTACTTTGGAACATTAAGAATATTTTGATCAACAGTTTCTCTGTGCATGAAGCATAAGAAGATACAACGCTTTAAAAAATGTGTTTCAGATTTTCGTTACCCCTGTCCTCAAACAATCTACTCCATTGTGGCTCTTTGGAGGGAAGGGTAGGTTAAATATTTGTTTCTGCTTTTTGCAGAATATATAGGTTGTTGCAAAAGTATATTTTGTTGCAGATAGATGCCATAACATTAATGGATTTTTCTTTTAAAAATTGTTGTGCCGATTTTGTCAGTAGTTTACTCAGCAGTGGAATGCTACATTTACAATTTTCCACCCGAGAGACTTTTGGGATGCCCAGTCAATGAGAATATTCAAGACAGAGATTGCATAGCCTTTTGGGTACTGTACTAAGCTAATTAAGAGGTCTGGTGGCAGAGTGTCCCTACCTCTGTGCCAGAACATCTGGGACTTTATGGCCAAGATAGGTGCTTTCATATCGTGGTCAAACAAGTTGAGTGTCAACTTGTTTATCCTTCCAACATCCTACCAGGCAACGATTGAAGCATCTGCCTCCTGTTCCTATTTCCTATGGTCTCATTACTGATGTTATACTTGTGATTGAGTAGAAATAGTTTCTTGCTGTAGTCGATATTTGTAGTGAATGAAAATGCTACATGAGGGAAATACCTGCTTACAGTGGCGCAAAACTGCATTTACTTCATCTTGATTCAGGAGTTTCCTGGCAATGTCTTCAATCACAGCTAGTGCATGGCTATACGAGTCTGTTATTGAGAGGCCTGGTTGATCTCTCTGAGAGCCAAAAATGTTAAAGCGATGACTTCTTTCTTTATCTTAAATCAAAGGCAGACAAAAAAGTCCAAATTACATTAATTATTTTACTGATAAAGAAGGAGACCTCATTTGAAAGAAAAACAGATACTATCATCATTCAACAATGTTTTGAATGGAATCATGCTGTACATTTAATCAATATAGTTATTGATAAAAACAATCAATGACAAGTACAGTTAAAATACACACAAAGATACTTGTCAAATAAAGTGATTGTTGTTCAAAAGATTTTTTAAAAGATGCAGTAAGAATTGAAATTCTCCAAATCCAATATTTTCAAAATCATTATTAAATGATGCAGTTAAATAGATTTCATAGTGCCGCATGTGCTTTTGCATTCTCCAGTACAAACAATAATGAAAAATAGAAGATTTCATTGTGCTTCAAGCATTCAGAAAGATATGTTTTGCATGAAAATAAAAACAGGAGCAGTTCAAAACTGTCTTTCAATACCAAGCATTCTCAGGCATATTGCAAACATTTACCCCGCTTAAGACTTCTGATGACAAATTTTGGAACAGCAGTCACTGTAATAAAAAGATTTGTAAATAAAACAGCTCTCTCTTTACTAGTCTATATTAATTTACTAAGAACAATCATTGGCATTGCTATTTTCCAGCAGTTGGTATTACTATTTATGAAGACAAACTCTGAGAGCAAAAAAAAATAGATCAACTTGACCTCTCAACAATTGAATTTCTTTTTCTTTAAATCTAGAGGGTCCAATTCCAACACGAGGGGCTGGTTTAGCTCACTGGGCTAAATCGCTGGCTTTTAAAGCAGACCAAGGCAGGCCAGCAACACGGTTCAATTCCCATACCAGCCTCCCCAAACAGGCGCCGGAATGTGGCGACTAGGGGCTTTTCACAGTAACTTCATTGAAGCCTACTCGTGACAATAAGTGATTTTCATTTCATTTTTCAATTTCAATTCATTTATTCCAATTAAGAGACAATTTAGCGTGGCCAATCCACCTACTTTGCACATCTTGGGTTGTGGTGGCGAAATCCACGCAAATACGGGGAGAATGTGCAAACAGTGACCCAGAGCCGGGATCGAACCTGGGACCTCGGCGCCGCGAGGCAGCAGTGCTATCCACTGCGCCACGGTGCTGCTCAACAATTGTATTTCTAACGTAAGGTCATAAGTTATTTTAACACAAGTTCAGAAGTAGTATTTCCTCATGGATATCAGAGATATAGGCCTGGATTCTCCGTTCTGGAGTCGAAGTGCTCCTGCCAGCGGAGAATCACTACTGGAGTCTGCTGGCGCGAGGAGCGGGGCCTTATTTGCGAGTCTCTCCCCTTCACCATGCTAATTTATGCATGCGGGAGAGTTCGCCGGATACTGTCAGAATCTCGGTATTGGGCTGCCATTTTGATCAGGTAGACTGGTACCGAGGCCTGACAGAGGGCCTGTACCCCTCCGATGACAAGTAGGGCATCTGCCGCACTCTTACCATGGAAATAACGCGTCACCCCACCCATAGCACATACGAGGGTGACTTAAATCCCCCCCCCCCCCACTACCCCTCCCTCCCCGTCTCACACCGACACCCCCAGCCCCCCCAGCTGCTTGGATTGTTTTTCTATCTTTCCCTTCACACATCTCAAGTCCCCTGCTTTGATGCTAACCACAATGATTATAAACAATCTTGCAACGACTGACAACTCATCACTACATCAAAAGGAGCTAAGTGCCATATGCTGTGAAAAAGAGGAAGTGAATACCTGCGTGCTGTGGGGGGTGACCCATTATCCCTGTGAGGGGAGGGACGATGCCCCTATTTGTCAGTGGGCGAAAGCAGGATTTGCATTGTGGTGCGGGGGAGGAGGCCCTTCCGATGGATTTTGACAGTATTTCAGTTATGCACTGACCCCCTTGGCCCACCAGATGCAAGGAAACACCACCACATAAGACCATAAAATGTAGGAATAGAAGTAGCCACTTGGCCCACTGGGTTTGCTCCAGCATTCAATGAGATCATGGCTGATCTGATATTATAATCCTCAACTCCACTTTCCCGCCTTATCCCCATAACCCTTGATTCCCTTACTGATTAAAAACCTGTCTATCTCAGCCTTGAACATACTTAACAACCCAGCCTCTACAGTTCTCTGCGGTAAAGAATTCCACACACTCACTACCCTCAGTGAGAAGAAATTCCTCCTCATCTCTGTCTTAAATGGACAACCCCGTACTCTTTGATTATGCCCTCTGGTCCTCGTCTCTCCCACAAGAGGAAACATCTTCTCAGCAGCTACCTTGTCAAGCCCCCTGAGAATCATATATGTCTCACTAAGATCACCTCTTATTCTTCTAAACTTCTTTGAGTACAATCTCCTGAACCTCTCATTAGAAAATTCCTCCATTTGCATGCTCCCCTCTAAGCTGCACACTATCCTAACTTGGAACTATATCGTTGTTCCTTTACTGTCACTAGGTCAAAGTCCTGGAACTCTCTTCCTAACAGCACTATGGGTGTACTTACACCACATGGACTGCAGTGGTTCAACAAGACGGCTTACAACCAACTTCTCAAAGGCAATAAAGGATGGGCAATGAATTCTGGCCTAATCAGTGATGCCCATACCAGCGAATGGATAAGCAACAAACAAATTATAAAATAATAACCTCCTTGGAGACAGATATTAATTGGTGTACACGGAATTAATCAAATCTATTGAAAACAGATGCCATATAAACAATTTAATACATTGCCTGCCTGTTCTTCACTCTTCCCATCATCATACGGTTGGCATGGGCAGGCGTGTGTGAGTTGGCAGGCCGTTTTTTAAACACAAGTGTTGAAATGACAAGAAGGAAGGGGGAGTATGTTCCACAGGGGTTGCCCTGTGTCCACCACCCCCCCCCCCCAATCCTTTGTTCAACCCCTTCTGACCACCAAACCTGTCCCTCCAGTACCCCTCACCTCCCTCCCTAGGCTGCCTGTTTTGATCTTGCTTTAAAAGCAAGAGACTTACTCTGCTCAGGCCTGCTTGCAGTCGCAGAAGTGCCAATGACTGGCACTGCTGGGACTGTCACAGCTGCTGGCCAATCTAATTGGCTTGCAGTACTCAATGACAGGACCTCTTCCCACTGAGGGGCACAAGTCCCATTCTCAGCCTGTTTAGCATGCCGGGAGTGTACTGTCGCTGCAGGGTGGGATTTTTATTTTAGGTACATCAGTTGCTGGCTGACTCTTGCAACACAATATGCCCCCGCCGCCCCCAATGACATTTTGTTGGAAAATATTTAGATCTTTTGTAATTCAGACATTTAATAAACAAAGTTAACAACAAAGGACTGTACAAAACAGGAAACTCCAGATTGAAGTGCAAAAGTACTAGAATTTTTAAAGCTGGAAATAATTTCCAATAATGTGTAGCAGAGTTACCAGCAAGTTCATTGAAAGTAGAGACACAACATTGCAGTTTTTTTCTATTATTAGGTCTTCAATGCACTAATTATTTCTGATTCACATATATAATAAATTATCTCATCATAAAGTGCTTTACAAACAGTGAACTGGTCTGAACTGTAGCTATTACTGTTAAGTGGACAAACTAGGCACTCAGTTTGAAGTCCAATGAACAACAATGATATAAATGACCAAATACTTTGCTCTTTTTGGTGCTGGCAGTGAGTGGAATATAGAATAGGAGGCCAGCATAATTTCCTGGCCTCCTTCAAATAGGAATCATTAAACCAACACTCAATGCCCTGGTTTAATGTTTCAAGGATGAGTAACAAGTCCCAAGTCACACATCGTTCTGTTCTTGCCAACCTAAGTGGCTCTCAGTCTGGCAACATGCCATTTAAAGTTCACATGCTGGTTTTCAAATTCTTCCACTGCCGCACACCACAGCATCTCTGGAAAAAAACAGACTCGATTTCCATCATTTACGGCTGTATGTTCAGCTGCCTTGGCCCGATTCTCCTGACTTCTCTACCTAAACCTGTCCCACTCTCTCTCTTCCATTAAGCTTTTTAAAAAACCCACCCATCTGTCCTAATGTAGGAACACTTGTGGTGCAGTGGGTAACATCCCTGTTTCCGACCTGAAGCTCCGGGATCAAGTCCCATCCCAGAACTTGATGGCCAAGGAAGGTGCATGCATAAAGCGGCCAAACAGGTTGAATGTGTCAACCTGCAAAATCTTTCCAGCACAAGCCAATGGGAGGTAGTAAGAGTGGAAGAGACCCAGCCAGCCATGCTTGGTGTCAAGTGGTGACCCTCAAGCTTCAAGAGTGGAAGAGACTCTAGCAATGCCTAATGCAGAATAGCGCTCCCTCAAGCTACAAGTACCTGGCGACAGGCTACAACAATCTGGCGACAGGCTAGTGACTTATTCCAGGAAAAACCTCATTATGGAAAAAGACGAAAGTCTGGCTTGTGCACCACTCATTGTGCACAGGGGCAATGCCAGGGGTGCCCCTATTGTGTAGGGGGGGGAGGTCCCCTTATTCATGGAGGGGGTCCGCCTCGTCTGTTGTGTGGAACAAGGAGATGTTTTTTCTTGGAGATTAGTGCATCCTTTTTCTCTGTTGACAGCTCTATCCAACCCCGGCCCACCAGCGTGACAGCGTCAGGGTTGATTTCAGTGTTTTTTCACACTCTGGTCCTGCATTATCTGGCAGGAAAACCCGGCTGTGCAATGGGGGAGCTGCACGCCCGTTTCCTCACCAAAGCCAGCACTTACATAAAAACAAAATTGGAAAATTTCACCCAGGGATTCCAAATATTAATATAACTATATAACTTATTTCTTATTACAGCAGAAACATTTAGGGCTGGATTCTCCAGTGGCGGGTTTCTCCGTTGCGCTAGCAGTGCACCCACGCCCGGGGATTTCCCAACGGCAATGGGCTGCCCACAATGGGAAAACCCATTGGCCGGCTGGCGGGATGGAGAATCCCGCTGCCGGCAGGGGCGCGCTGCACCAAAAAACTGGTGCAGCGGGACAGAGAATTCTGCCCTTAATCTATTGTGTCATAGTTTTATTTGCTAAAATTCATTATTAAAGTGACTGACAGATTAATAACAAAATTATAACACATGCCACAGCCATGGCACGTTGGAGAATATACTGGGCAGGATTCTCCGTCCCCGGAATTTGATCCCCGATGGGATGGGGATTTGGGTATTGGGGGTAAATAGGGAATGACGCCCCAAACGCGATGCTCCGACAGCCCACTGGCAGCGTGAACGAGGTCCACAATCTGCACCGGAGGGGGATGTAAATAAATGCCAATGGGTCTGACCCATTTGCCTGTGGGTTTCCCGGCAGCATGGGGTGGCCACAATGGGAAAACCCATTGGCTGGCTGCCGGAACTAAGGATCCTGCTGCAGAAGGGGCCAGGAAAACGCAGGTGGCGGACAGGAGAATCCTGTCCATAGTCTCCCAAACAGAATCCAACCCACTGTTCCTGTACTGTCAAAACATTTCATGGAATAAATTTCCTTCTGTTGATAATTTTCTGTGTACACAGTGCAACAACTTGCATTTATATTGTGCCTTCAACATTAAAAACAGAAAAATGCCAAAAACGATTCGCACAAGCATAAGGAAAAAGAATTATGCTGAGAGAAAGGAAGAGAGGTAACCAAAAACACCTGATCAAAAAGGGAAGATTTAAGGGGGATTCCAAAGGGGAAGGATGTGGAGAGGTGGAGGGATTTAGCAAGGTAATCCCAGAAAGTGGAGCCTAAATTCAATTAAGGTTGTAAGGATGGCCCCAGATGGGTACAGACATGATAGGCCAAATGGCCCTGTTGTGAATTGTAACAATTCTGCGATTCTGTGAAGTGACTGAAGGTGCATCCATTAATATTATCATAGAATCATAGAACTTACAGTGCAGAAGGAGGCCAATCAGCCCATTGGGTCTGGACCCGGTCCTTGGAAAGAGCACCCTACTTAAGCCCACAGCTTCACTCTACCCCGTAACCCCACCTAACCTTTTTTGGACACTAAGGGCAATTTATCATGAGATGAAAATCGCTTATTGTCACAAGTGGGCTTCAAATGAAGTTACTGTGAAAAGCCCCTTGTCGCCACATTCCGGCACCTGTTCGGGGAGGCTGGTACGGGAATCATGGCCAATCCACCTAACCTGCACATCTTTGGACAGTGGGAGGAAACCGGAGCACCTAGAGGAAAACCACCCAGACACGGGAAGAACGTGCAGACTCAGCACAGACATTGACCCAAGCCGCAAATCATACTTGGGACCCTGAAGCTGTGAAGTGCTAACCACTGTGCTGCCGTTATTAGAACAAAAGAAGGGTGGGGGCAAATGTATCAGAGGAAATTAGTGTTTGGTCGGGAAGAGCGTGGGGGAGAAAATTGAAGCATGACTACAGTATAGGATTAGGGTCGATTACAGAGATGGGGGAGTTGAGGGTACAGAAGCATTTAAACACAAGGATGAAAATTCCATTTTATGTTCATTTTTACGTTTTCACTAAAGCTATTGACAGAGGAGTTTTTGCTCTTCTGTTTTGATGACCACATTTCATAAAGCTATACTTTCCGTGAAGATATAATGCCACGTTGCTTCCTCAGTGAAACCTCACATAATGATTTCTTACCTTTATCTGATTCTGAGTGAGATGGGGATTTGGACCTGAGCTTTTCTTTTGGGTTTTGCTCACTGGGTGGCCTCCCAGATCGAACACTTCTAAAAAATATATTCATAAATGTTTTGGAGCGTTCCAACTTTGTTCCTTCTGCAGAAGTCTTTTGTTTCTTTTTCTTTTTCTTCTTGTCCTCTAGGAAAGTGAGTTAAAAAAGGAAAATTGAGACCCAGCATCTGTAGCTATTGCGGCAAAATTGCAAAACTGTCCTCTCCATACAGAGTTTCGGGCATTGGGAGCACATGTTAGGGGGGGTGTTTTCTAGAGCTGTTGGGGAGGGTTTAAACTAATGTGACAGGGGGATGGGAACCGATGCAGGAAGTTGGAAGGTAGTAAAACAGGGACAGAAGCAAAAGGAAGTAAGGGGAAAAGTGCAAGGCAGAGAAGACATAGTCAAAAATCTAAAAGGGCGACAGTACAAGGTACAGTGACTGAGGGGAGCTCAGTGAATAGGCCCAGTAATAACAAAAGGAATAAAACTGGAGATGTTAAGATTCAAAACAGAGGTAAAAAAACCAACATAAGTGTACTTTACCTGAATGCTCGTAGTATTCGGAATAAAGTAAATGAGTTGATGGCACAAATCATCGTAAATGACTATAATTTAGTGGCCATTACTGAAACATGGTTAAAGGATGGTCACGACTGGGAGTTAAATATCCGAGGGTATCAAACTATTCGGAAGGACAGAGTGGATGGTAAGGGAGGTGGTGTTGCTCTGTTATTTAAGAATGACATCCGGGCAATAGTAAGGGATGACATCGGTGCTATGGAGGATAAGGTTGAATCCATTTGGGTGGAAATCAGGAATAGTAAGGCGAAAAAGTCATTGATAGGAGTAGTCTATCGGCCACCAAATAGTAACGTTATGGTGGGGCAGGCAATAAACAAAGAAATAACTGATGCATGTAGAAATGGTACAGCAGTTATCATGGGGGATTTTAATCTACATGTCGATTGGTTTAACCAGGTCGGTCAAGGCAACCTTGAAGAGGAGTTTATAGAATGTATCCGCGATAGTTTCCTAGAACAGTATGTGATGGAACCTACAAGGGAACAAGCGGTCCTAGATCTTGTCCTGTGTAATGAGACAGGATTGATTCATGATCTCATAGTTAGGGATCCTCTCGGAAGGAGCGATCACAATATGGTGGAATTTAAAATACAGATGGAGGGTGAGAAAGTAAAATCAAATACTAGTGTTTTGTGTTTAAACAAAGGAGATTACAAGGGGATGAGAGAAGAACTAGCTAAGGTAGACTGGGAGCTAAGACTTTATGGTGGAACAGTTGAGGAGCAGTAGAGAACCAAGCGATTTTTCACAGTGCTCAGCAAAGGTTTATACCAACAAAAAGGAAGGACGGTAGAAAGAGGGAAAATCGACCGTGGATATCTAAGGAAATAAGGGAGAGTATCAAATTGAAGGAAAAAGCATATAAAGTGGCAAAAATTGCGACTGATAGAAATGAGGCTATGACAGGTGAGGACCTTGAGAGGATTGTTATCACTAAGGAGGTAGTGATGGACAAGCTAATGGGGCTAAAGGTAGACAAGTCTCCTGGCCCTGATGGAATGCATCCCAGAGTGCTAAAAGAGATGGCTAGGGAAATTGCAGATGCACTAGTGATAATTTACCGAAATTCACTAGACTCTGGGGTGGTCCCGGTGGATTGGAAATTAGCAAACATGACATCACTGTTTAAAAAAGGAGGTAGGCAGAAAGCAGGAAATTATAGGCCAGTGAGCTTAACTTCGGTAGTAGGGAAGATGCTGGAATCTATCATCAAGGAAGAAATAGCGAGGCATCTGGATAGAAATTGTCCCATTGGGCAGACGCAGCATGGGTTCATAAAGGGCTGGTCATGCCTAACTAATTTAGTGGAATTTTTTGAGGACATTACCAGGACAGTAGATAATGGGGAGCCGATGGATGTGGTATATCTGGATTTCCAGAAAGCCTTTGACAAGGTGCCACACAAAAGGTTGCTGCATAAGATAAAGATGCATGGCATTAAGGGTAAAGTAGTAGCATGGATAGAGGATTGGTTAATTAATAGAAAGCAAAGAGTGGGGATTAATGGGTGTTTCTCTGGTTGGCAATCAGTAGCTAGTGGTGTCCCTCAGGGATCCGTGTTGGGCCCACAATTGTTCACAATTTGCATAGATGATTTGGAGTTGGGGAACCAAGGGCAATGTGTCCAAGTTTGCAGATGACACTAAGATGAGTTGTAAAGCGAAAAGTGCAGAGGATACTGGAAGTCTGCAGAGGGATTTGGATAGGTTAAGTGAATGGGCTAGGGTCTGGCAGATGGAATACAACGTTGACAAATGTGAGGTTATCCATTTTGGTAGGAATAACAGCAAACGGGATTATTATTTAAACAATAAAATATTAAAGCATGCCGCTGTGCAGAGAGACTTGGGTGTGCTAGTGTATGAGTCACAGAAGGTTGGTTTACAGGTGCAACAGGTGATTAAGAAGGCAAATGGAATTTTTTCCTTCATTGCTAGAGGGATGGAGTTTAAGACTAGGGAGGTTATGTTGCAATTGTATAAGGTGTTAGTGAGGCCACACCTGGAGTATTGTGTTCAGTTTTGGTCTCCTTACTTGAGAAAGGACGTACTGGCACTGGAGGGTGTGCAGAGGAGATTCACTAGGTTAATCCCAGATCTGAAGGGGTTGGATTATGAGGAGAGGTTGAGTAGACTGGGACTGTACTCATTGGAATTTAGAAGGATGAGGGGGGATCTTATAGAAACATTTAAAATTATGAAGGGAATAGATAGGATAGATGCGGGCAGGTTGTTTCCACTGGCGGGTGAAAGCAGAACTAGGGGACATAGCCTCAAAATAAGGGGAAGTAGATTTAGGACTGAGTTTAGGAGGAACTTCTTCACCCAAAGGGTTGTGAATCTATGGAATTCCTTGCCCAGTGAAGCAGTTGAGGCTCCTTCATTACATGTTTTTAAGGTAAAGATAGATAGTTTTTTGAAGAATAAAGGGATTAAGGGTTATGGTGTTCGGGCCGGAAAGTGGAGCTGAGTCCACAAAAGATCAGCCATGATCTCATTGAATGGCGGAGCAGGCTCGAGGGGCCAGATGGCCTACTCCTGCTCCTAGTTCTTATGTTCTTATATGTTGCAGAACTGGCCGTGGGGGTTCTTAGCCAACCTGATTCACAGTTTTCTAAAGTTTTGGGCATTAAAATCAGTAACTGGAAAATCTAAATTTCCACTGCCCCAACCTGTGATGCTTGAACGATATTCAACACCATGGCTGAATGTTGCAATTTCAAGGCTTATATCATATTTTAAAGTTGCATTATTGATTGAGAAATAAGTCTGGTTTAAGTTCTTTTGTAGGTGCTGACACATGTGACAGTACATTTCCTTTTTTAAAAAATATTTTTATTCTCCTTTTTCACATTTTCTTCCAAATTTACACCCACCAACAATAAACAATAATCAGCAACAAATACGTCAATCCCCATAACAACAACAACGATCCCATCCTCCCACCAAACCCCAAACATTAATCCCACTCACTGCCCAACAAACTGAGATGTCGACAAACCAGCAGCCAGGCGCAGGAGGTTTTCTGGCACAGCGCGCCCCTACTGGCAGCCGGATTCTCCGTTCCGGCAGCTGGCCAATGGGGTTTCCCCACTGTGGCCATCCCAACACTGTCTGGAAACTCGCAGGTGGGGGTGCGCTGCCGGCAAAGCGGAAAATCCCGCCGTCCATGTCGCTTAGAACTGTATTTGCAAACTTCCAACTACCTTCCATTTGCGATGACATTTCTGCAGTTGTTTATCTGCTCAATCATACCCTCACCTAAACTTCTGATGCATTTTCCCCAGCCAAACCTTTGCTTTCTTGCACCATGGTCATTCTCCCTGGTACAGCATCCATTTTCATTCCTTCAAGTTCAACGACAGAGGATGGGACAACCTTGGATCTGGTCTGCAGGCATCAGAGGTTGAACAGATTCCCATTTGTTCTGTAGTATAACTCCACTCCATTAGGGAGCTTGTTGAAGAGTGATATGGAGCATTTCAGCAAGGACGATCAAGAAGAGCATCGGTGAAATGACACAGCTTTGCTTGACCCTAGTCCAAACGTGAATTGAGATTGTGGTGGATCCATTGGTCAGGATTATGGTTTGAATATCATCATGGAACAGGCAGAGGTTAGTGACAAAGCTTTGGGAGCAGGTGAAATGTGGGAGGATGTTCCATAATCCTTTGCGATTGGCAGTATCAAAGGCCTTTGTGAGGTCAAAGAAGACCATATACAAGGGTTGATTCTGTTCTCTGTATTTCTCGTGTAGTTGCTGCGTGGTGAAGATCATGTTCGTTAGGTCCCTTAGTGGGGGGAATCCGCATTGCGACTCTGGGAGGAGCTCTTCAGCCACAGGGAGAAGGCGTTTAAGGAAGACGCTAATGATGACCTTCCCTGCAGCCGACAACAGGGAAATTTCTCTGTAGTTACTGCAGTTGGACTTGTCACCTTTCTTGAAGAAATGTCACGATTATGGCGAGATCTCCTGGCATGTTCTCCTCCTTCCAGATAAGGATGGGTGAGATCATGTATTTGCGTCAATAGTGCTTTGCAATCATGTTTTAGCACTTGGACGGAAATTCCATCTGCTCCTTGATGCCTTGTTGTTCTTTAGCTGTTGGATGACCTTTTCTACCTCTTGCCGGTTTGGAGTTGTGCTGAGATGATGATGGAGTTGAGAACATTCGTATTGGATACAGAGTCTCTGTTAAAGAGATCTTCAAGGCGCTTCTTCCAGCTGGTGCTGACTGTCTCTCTGTTCATGATGAGCAGTGGGGGTCAAGACTCGGGTGCTGGAACCCAGGTGGTCTTGACTGTGCTAAAGAAACCTTGTGTGTCATAGAGGTCAGCTAACTGCTGGATCTCCTGCACTTTCTCCACCCACCATCTGTTCTTCAGGTTGCGGGTGTTTTTGCTGGACCCTGAGCCTTCTGCCATCTATACGGCAGCTTTCTTACTCTTGAGTTGAGTTGCTATTTCAGCTTCCAAAAAGCTTTGTGTTTGTGGCCTATCAGCTCCTAGTTCTCCTGGTTATTCTCATCAAGCCAGTCAAGTGACCAAGCATCTCTTTGCAGGTGCTGATTATGAAGGCCTTGAGGGCAGGCCAGGTGCCTTGGGTATTCTGTGTCTCTGAGTCACCAGGAGTCGTCAGGTTGGCACTGAGGAGCTGGCAGAAAAGGGCTCTTTTATATGGGTCTTTGAGTGGTTCAGTGTTGATTTTCCTGAGGCATTGGTCATGTTACTATCACTGATTTGGGGCAATATTGATGTTGATCACAGAGCAGATTAGACGGTAGTCCGTCCAGCAGTTTTCGACTCCTGTCATGGCACGGGTGATATGCACGTCCTTGTGGTCCCTCGCTCGGACGATGACGTAGTCAAGCAGGTGCCAGTGCTTGGAGTGAGGGTGTTGCCATGAGTCCTTGCACTTGTCTCTCCGATAGAACAAGCTGTTGATTATGACAAGGCCGTGTTTGAGGCATTTAGTCAGGAGCAGGGTACCATTGGTGTCTGATTTCCCTAACCCCACTTTGCTAATTACACCTGCCCAGAGGTCTGTGTCCTTTCCAACTCTGGCGTTGAAGTCACCAAGTGGGATCAACTTCTTGCCTTTTGGGACTAGAACCAAGAATTGTTCGAACCTGGAGTAAAATTCCTCTTTGGACATGTCTGTAGCTTTGAGTTTTGGGATGTAAGTGCTGAGGACTGTAGCACACTGGTTCTGGGATAGGGTGAGTCAAAGAGACATGAGATTTTTGTTCATCCCATAAGGGAAGTCTCTGAGACGGCCAATTAGTTAGTTTTAAATGGTGAAGCTAATCCTGTGAGGCAAGAATCTTCTTCTTGTTTGCCTTTCCAGAAGAAGATGTAACTGCCACCTGTTCCTTGAGTTGGCCTTGACCTGCGCACCAGGTCTTGCTTAGGGTGGTAATGTCAATGTCAAAATGTCTGAGCTGCCGAGTAACGATAGCAGTACACTGTTCCAGTCTGTAGCTGCCAGGGTTGTCCATGAAAGCTATGACATTCCAGGTCCCAAACTTAATTTCAAGGAGTGAAAAGGTGCCTGTGCATGAGTTCTTTTAATGTGGGGTGGCTGTTGCACACCAGCTACCAATTGGGCTTGACAGAGCAAGCCCTTAGTCCAGTGGCAAAGGGGTTTAAGTCTGGAGACCAGGCTCTGCTGTATGGGATTGGACATACAAACACACATACTCCTCGTGCCCTCCTTTCTCCTTTCCACAGGATCTCTCTCCCTGAGATTCATAAAGTGCAGTGGGTCTCATGAGGGTGGCATTGGCCTCTCACAATTAATGGCTGTGCTGCTCCTCTCCCGTTGTGAATGGTCCCTTTGCTCTTCTCTTGTTAATGGCTGTGCTGCTCCTCTCTCAATGTGAATGGCCCCGTTGCTCCTCGCTCGCTGTTAATGGTCCTGTTGCATCTTCCTCAATGTTAGTGGCCCTGTTGCTTCTCATTCACTGCTAATGATCCCATTGCATCTCCCTCGCTGTTAGTGGCCCCACTGCTCCTCTCTCACTCTTCCAGGTGAATGTTACTGCCTCTGGATCTTCTTTTCACCTGCTCAACATAAAATCTTATTCAACCCTGAACTGAGCTTTCGATGCCATAGTCGATACTACTTCATCTCCATAACATTTTCCTCTGTCTTTGCCATTGTCACAACTGGCTATCTGCTCTGATCCATGCCCTTGTAGACTTCTTGTCCAAATATACCTCTTGGTTGACCACCCATCTTCTGCAATCAGTAAACTTCAGCTCTTCCAAAACTTACTGATCATATCCCATCGCTCACTTAACCCATTACGCCTATCCTTGCTGACTTCTATCTCTAATTTATAATTTTCCAATTCATGTTTTGATCCATTCATGATCTCACCCCTTGCTATATCTATAATTTCATCCATCCCTACAACCCTGTCAGATCTCTTGTGTATCCCTCTCTGCATTCATATCACCAGCGGTGATCATGGGCAAAATTCTCCGACCCCCCCACAGGGTCGGAGAATCGGCTGAGACCGGCAAAAATCCCACCCCCGCCATGGCCGGAATTCTCTGCCACCCGGGAATTGGCGGGGGCGGAATCGCGCCCTGCCGATCGGCGTGCCCGCCACGCCGATCGGCAATTCTCCAGCCCGCGATGGGCCGAAGTCCCGCTGCTGAGAGGCCTCTCCCGCCGCCGTGGTTTGAACCACCTCTGGTAGCGGCGGGATCGGCGGCGCGAGCAGGCCTCCGGGTCCTGGGGGGGTGGTACGGGGCGATCGGACCCCGGGGGGTGCCCCCACGGTGGCCAGGCCCGCGAGCGGGGCCACCAATCAGTGGGCGGGCCAGTACCGTGGGGGCACTCTTTTTCTTTCGCCGCCGCCGCCACGGCCTCCACCATGGCGGAAGAGACCCCCCTGCCACGTATGCGCCGGTGGTGACGTCAGCGGCGAACCGGCGAAGGCCTTTCAGCCAGCCCGACCACCGGGCGGCAAAGGCCACTGGCGCCGGTTTTGGCACCAGTCGGCGTGGCGCCAACCACTCCGGTGCGGGCCTAGCCCCCAAAGGTGCGGAGAATTCCGCACCTTTGGGGTGGCCCGACGCCAGAGTGGTTGGTGCCACTCCGCTACGCCGGGAACCCTGCCCCGCCGGGTAGGGGAGAATCCCACCCCCTGTCTTCAGTCATGTTGGGTTGACACGTTCTATTTCTCTCCTTAAATTTCTCTACCTCCCATTACTCCTTTAAAACTCTCTAAAAGCCATCTCTTTGACCAGGCTTTAGGTCCTCCACCCCACACCAATATCTCCTTCTTCGGTTTGGCATTCAATCTTGTCTGATTATGGTGCTGTATAACGGAAGATCGCAGGAGAAAATTATACTTGCATTTATATAGCACCTTTTACAGCCAGAGGACATTCCAGAGTGTTTAGTAGCCAGTACTTTTTTTGAAGCGTAGTCACGATAGACTATGTGGCACCCAATTTGCATACAACAAGTTCACTACAAAAATATGATAACCAGATAATTTGTTTCAGTGATGCTGTTTGAGGGATAAATATTGGCAGGATGCCAGTGAAAACACTCTTGCTCTTCTTCAAAATAGTGCCATGGAATCATTTATGTTCACCTGAGAAGACAGACAGAGCCTTTGTGACATTGCCGCACTCCCTCACTATTGCACTGGCTGGCTTTTTGTGCTCAGGTATCTGGGGTGGTACTTGAACTCATAATCTGATTTAGAAGTGAGTTGCTATCAGCTGAACCAATCTGACATTCTGGACCCGATTTTAATTCTGTGTAAATGAATGGATTTAGAGTGAGTTAAGATCTGGCTCTCTGTACCAGCACCATGGGACTTTTGTTTTAGTTGAAGATGAGATGTTAATACAAATTGTTTTTACAACCCATGAATCTGGAATCCTGGACTGCCTTCCTTAAGGTTTCATCACTAATTTTCTGTTCATATCTAATGCTTGTACGCCAGCATGCCTGTCATTTGCTAACATTTGAGTTAATTTGCTAATGCCATGCCTCCTTTTCCTATAATTTGTTTGCTTCCCTCACCTCTGCAAGTTTATGTATTCTCTGCCTAATCTCCTCTTCAAGGTCACCCACACATCTGAATAATGGGAAGTAGTGATTTGAGAACTGATCCCTGTATCATAGAATTTACAGTGCAGGAGGCCATTCGGCCGCTTGGAAAGAGCACCCTGCTTAAGCCTACACCTCCACCCTAACCCCGTGACCCAGTAGCCCCATTTAATCTTTCTGGACACGAAGGACAATTTAGCATGGGCAATCCACTATTTATTTTCAAGTCTATTGCATTCGCTGCTCCCAATGTGGTCTCCTCTATATCGGAGAGACCAAACGCAGACTGAGTGATCGCTTTGCTGAGCATCTTCGGTCTGTTCGCATTCAGGATCCTGACCTTCCTGTTGCTTGCCATTTTAACAAAAGACCCTGCTCCCATGCCCACATGTCTGTTCTTGGCCTGCTGCAATGTTCCAGTGAAGCGCAACGCAAACTGGAGGAACAACATCTCATCTTCCGGTTAGGCACACTACAGCCTTCCGGCCTGAACATAGAATTCAACAACTTCAGATGATCAGCCCCACCTCGACCCATTTGTTTTCATTTCATTTTAACTGTCTTTTACCATTTCTTTCTTTCCTGTACCTTTCCTGCACCTTTCTCCTCTTTGTTTCCCCCTTCCCCTCCCCCCACACCTACAGTTCATCCTCTGATGTTAGTTTCCCTGCTGTTTGACCTTTCACATTTTTGTCCTCTCTGGGGACTGCCAGTAGCACTCCTTCCCCTTGGTTTCTGTGGCCATTAGCACCAAGTTTCCCTGGGTTTCTGTGGCTAAGACTAATCTTTCATTCCTACTCCACAGTATAAATATTTCCCACTCTCTCTGTCTGCTAGCTTTGACAAAGAGTAATCGGACTCGAAACGTTAGCTCTTTTCTCTCCCTACAGATGCTGCCAGACTTGCTGAGATTTTCCAGCATTTTTCCTTTTGTTAAAGCTCCTCAAAGCTTCTTTCTCCTACCCCGGATTTACATGTAAGGATTTTAGGTCACTAATAAATTTAACATCACCAAATCACTAAGATGTTTGGGGTCAGTTTGAAGCAGTCTGATTAGAACAATAGATTAGGAACATAGGAACATAAGGCCATTCATCCCCTCAAGCCGATCCCGCCATTTAATGAGATCATGGCTGATTTGTGGTCTAACTCCATATACCTGCCTTTGGCCCTTATCCCTTAATATCTTTGCTCAACAAAAATCTGTCTTTCTTAGATTTAAAATTAACAAATGTTCTAGCTTCAACTGCTGTTTGTGGGAGAGTCCCAAACCTCTACCGCCCTATGAGTGAAGAAGCGCTTCCTAACATCTGTCCTGAACAGTCTGGCCCTAATTTTTAGACTATGCCCTCTAGTTTTAGAATCTCCAACCAGTGGAAATAGTTTATCTTTATGGGCTGGATTCTCCGCAGCCCTGCCTGCACGGGGGCGGAGAATCCACTTTCACGCTGTAATCGGGCCCGGCACTGGTCAGGCGATTCTCCATTCCCCGAAAATCGGCGAGTACGCTGTGCGGCCGGGGGCCCATTGTCAGAGGCCCATCCTGCAATCCTCCACTCCCGACCAGCCGAGTTCCCAAGGGCGTGGATCTAACCACCTATTGCCGGTCGGGATGCTGGCGTGGCGTCTGTGGACTCAGTCCACGGCCACCCTGGTCAGGGGCAGGTTGATTGGAGACCGGGGGGGGGGGGGGGTGCCTTATAGGCGGCCATGGATTAGATCTGCGCAGTTCCAGGCTTGGGCACGATCGGGGGGGGAGGGGGGGGGTGTCCTTTCTCTGTTTGCCTCCGTGGTCCGAGTCCGCCATGGAGCTCAGCGCAGCTGCTGGAGGCCGCCGCCGTGCGCATGAGCGGACTCCGAACCGGCAGTGCAGGGGTCCTGCGGGATTTACTCCGGGTCTCTGCTGGCCCCCTGCATTGCATTGAATTAGTTCAACTTTTTTATCGGAATTTCGGGAGTAAAACTCCACCATTTTTACGCCGACGTGGGGACACAGTCTCATTTTGGAAAAATCCAGCTCCTTGTCTTTCCCTATTAATATCTTGAATACTTTGATCAGAGCACCCCTTAACCTTCTAAATTCTAGTGAAAACAGGTCTAATTTGTGTAATCTCTCCTCGTAATTTAACCTTTGTAGTCCAGGTATCATTTTTGCAAACCTGCAATGCCCTCCCTCCATGGTCAAAATATTCTTCCTAAGGTGTGGTGCCCAGAACTGCTTGCAGTACTCCAGATTACTTCATTAAAGCATTAATGTTGAGAGTGAGGAATAATACATACCCTATCTCAGCATTCATCATTGCATATCTACTCACTCTCGTATTACCTTATACCATAAGACCATAAGACATAGGAGCAGAATTAGGCCAATACAAATAGCATGATCAAGTTTAACTATCTGTGTTAATCTGTGATATCTCATTAGCGTTCTGAAGTTGAATTTGTCGCAGAATCATAATCACTTAATGGGTAAGAAACAGTTTTCTAGTTATAACTAACTAGAAAAATAAACCACAAATGCTGGAAACCTAAGCTCAAAGCTGATAAAGCTAGAATTACATAGCGAGACCAATCAACTCCTGTATAAAGAAATGTTAATGCTCAAAAACATTTACTTGATGTTCTCGTTCCAGCTGCTCAGTGCAGGCCGTTGATTTATTTTAGAATCATAGTCATAAAATTATACAGCACAGAAAAGGCCCTTCTGCCCATCGTGTCTGCGCTGGTCAAAACAACCACCTGACCATTCTGATCCCATTTTCCAGCATTTTCTGTTTTGATTTCAGTGTTCTAGTTGTAACCAATTTACAAATAAAACGCTTCTTGTTTCATCAGTTATTAATAAAAGCAGCTAGCAATCATTTTCCAGTCAAATCATTAAAAAATAATAATTAAGGACTCCTTCTCCAATCCACCATTGCTTGGATCAGTCTAAAATGCCTCGGACCAAGTTAGCTTTGATTTAGGATCTTTATACAGATTACGGTGAAACAATAGAAATCACAACTATGTAAGTATACTTAAAAATTAACTTTAAAAAAAGGGTCATAGAAACCTCCAAAAGTTAAAACTAAGAACTTGTGATTTGGTGCATTTAAATAATCTCACCTCCAATCGTAATGTAACTTTGCGATCGACTGATTGGTTTCCTTGGTTTGCTTAGGGCCATCAACACTGCAGTTTTTGGTGAGTGCAAAGGTTCATCAGCAGAATCCCCAGTGGAGTAAGTTCTTTGTTTGATGTGAGTTTCTTTAAAACTCTCTGATCTTATGGCTGTCTCCTTCAACAGTACTGTACGCCCAAGTGTCCGGCTTCGCTCTGTCACTGCCTTTCCTGTCCTCAGTTCACTTGAAATGTCAATGTTTGAGGAAGGAGACAGCTGGAGGTCTGTCTGTATAGCAGTCTCTATTGTCTCTAGATGCTTGTACTGAAGAGATTTAGAGTCCTCTGTGGAAATACATACATCTACCGTGTCAGTTGAACTGTGGGTAGTTGGGAGGAAGACCTGTAAAGAATCACTCATGGAGCTCAAAGGTGTCCCAGATGAATGAGATGAAGTGGAAGAATTTGTGTCTGAGCCAAAACGCTGAGAATGATTATTTGTCACTGAAAAAACAAAATGGCACTGTAATTTAGCATTAGGAATACTAATCCGGAAGATTGTAAAGAACAATATCGGCATAGCAAAAACTTTGATGACTTCTTTGGATGATTCTTCCTGCTGGGATAGTATTTATAAATGTATGTTTGATCAATCTGTATACATCTTGCGTGGAATTTTCTGATATTTTTTCTAAGTGCCAGTGTCGGCCAGAAAACCAGAGAGAATCTCACCTGTGCTGTCGGCGAGGAAGCTCACCGCATTTTCAGCCTCTTTAAGGAAAAACATTTTTTTCACGAGTTTTACAGGGTGTCCTCAGTAAACTTCTTGATGAGGTCGAGCAGAGGCAGGAAACCCTCTACCCATGAGACGGTGAGTCCATTATGGTACTCCTAATGACTGACTGAACAGTGGAATAGCCAGAGTAAGGTGCTCTAATTCCTCTAATTCCCAAGTTGGAAAGGAAAGATCACTTTTAAAGAATCTTGATTGCTTGAAAATGTCCTTCTTAAATTATGAGCAAAAGACCAGGGGATTTGGTTGAAGGAAAATGCTTTTAATAACTTGTAAATGTTAATAGTTCAGCAATAATAGTTTAGCAAAAAAATTATCATCAATTTCACAGAGAGAATATACCTTAAATTCTATTTTATTTGGTTGGAGGAATATGGCAAAACAAAAACATGAGTGATAGCTGCTTAGTTTTATTCACAACAGAACATTGACAAGCAGTGCCGGAGTAGTAGTTATTGAGACTTCTGTTTTGTACTTACATTTAGTTAGCCAACTATATTCAGCCACCATTTCCTTATACGCAGGATATTTGCCAACTTCCTGACGAAAGAGATAAAATATATCAGTGATTTGACCAACGCACATTTAGAAGAGAATTTGATCTGAGAACCTGCTAAATAATAAATTCCCTAAAGGGTTCTTCACAGATGAAAAGGCATATGGGGCACATTACATGGCAACAGCACACAGAACTGCGACAAATACTAATAACCTGGGAGTTTTTGAATGTCCAGAACATTCAAGGTCGCTCTTGTAGACAATGTAATCCTCTCTCTATTTATGTTATTTAATTACTCTTGGCTTTTGAAGCTAGTTTGATTTCAGTTATTTTCATCTTACATTCTGATTTAGAACCATTCTGTATTTATTAATGGCTATTAAAGCAAATTGAGTATCGCTGATAAAGAGTGAAATGTTGCCAAAGCTTTTTGTCTTGAATCTTGCATTTGTCCCGATGATAGCAATATGAAAAGCCGTGGCAGCGTGTCGCTCTTTTCAGCAATATTGAAGTTTTGCACATTTAAGATAACAATGGTTCTATTCTAAAGTAAAGTCAGAGAATATTGGAAATACTCAGCAGGTCTGAAATTATCTGTGGCAAGGGAAATAGTTAATGTTTCAGGTCCATGAGATTTTTTGTTTGGCGACCAATCCGCTGCTAGGAGGTGGCGGGCAGGTCAGTCAGGAAATTCTTTTAAGAAAGGTGCACTTTGCTGTTTTTACAGGAGTTTATTTTTGATGAATTTCAACCTGGTTTTCCAAGCCTCATGAAGCCTAGCAGGTAAAAGGAAGTGAGATGGGCCAGATCTAAAAGCTAGGAACTATTTTTGGGCCAGGATGGGCAGCAATGTTTCCTCCAGGCCCAACAGGTTTACCAATTTCCCACTCCAGCACCAGCTGACAACCCACTTCTGCAATCTCCAAAAACACCAATCCTGGCTCGAATTTTCCCCCTCGGCCTCTGAGCTTCCGCAATCTAACACGGTAACCTTCCTCAATCCCAATTATCTCATCCAACCCTGAAGCTCTTCCCAGATGATGATCTCTTTCTCCTGACCATAAGCGCTTCTGATCACAATCCCTACATCCTGACCATGAACACTCTCCCTCAACCATGATCTCTTATCCCACTGGACCATCCCTCCCAATGACTTTGAGCTCTCCTCACCCCTGCCAGAAGCTCTTCATCTAGTATGATCTCTCTCTTTCCCCTCCCTCCTCTCTGCCCCTTGATGGCTTTCCTTATTGACGGTTAGTCAGTCTGCCAATTCGTAGATCTGGCAGTATTTGTGCAGAGGAAAACACAGTTCAGTTTCAAGTCGATGAGAGTTCTGAAATGTTAACTCTGAATCGCTTTCCACAGGTGCTTCCAGAGCTGTTGAGCATTTCTAGCATTTTCCGATTGTCTGAAAAAGGAGACAAGCTGTTGAAGTCATGTGCTCATGCAGGAAAGAGACCTGAATGCCAAATTTCAAAGAGAGCAACAATTTACTCTGCTCGAATAAAGGTGCTACGTGTGCTTAGAATTACATTGGGTAGGATTTTCCAGCTCTTCCCACTGGATAAGATTCTGGTTCCGCCGACGTCAACGGGTTCCCCGGCAGTGGGGCAGGCAAGCCATGCAAAACATTGTAGATTTCAACAGGACCGAAAGATCCTGCCAGCAGCTAATGACTTACTGCATCCGTCATGGGAAAACCTACCGCGAGGGACCGGAAACTCCCTGTCATTAACAACCAATTTACAATTATCAGTTGGGCTGAAAATGTGGCTGACACGCTTGCTATATTCATATCCAGGGACTAGTTCTCTGCAGGAAAAACATGTCCAAGCCTTTCTTGACTTAAACAAAATAGTGGGGAACAATTGTCCCATGGTACAACACCCGTGGGAATAGTTTGACCAATTGGAGATGGCTTGGCAACCAATCAGCACCCTTTTCTCATGTGGTATGAATTGTTGCTCCCTTGAAATTTGGCACTGTTACATGTGTCCCGATGAATGCAAGCTTTGACAGCATGTCTCTTTTTTCAGCAATACTCAAGTTCTATATTACCGAGTGATTATTTGCTGTATAATTTCAAATTTCCAGCATACTATTTGCTCTTAAGTCTATCAATTAGACTAGCTGTCAGACCAGAAACCTGGTGGAAAAATTCAAAAGCTATTCCACTGTCAATTTTCACAGGACATCCAGGAAACCCAAGTTCTATATTACTGAGTGATTATTTGCTGTATAATTTCAAATTTCCAGCATACTATTTGCTCTTAAGTCTATCAATTAGACTAGCTGTCAGACCAGAAACCTGGTGGAAAAATTCAAAAGCTATTCCACTGTCAATTTTCACAGGACATCCAGGAAACCTGCACTTCCAAGTTTCCCATCTAGAACTCTTCCATTCCATTTCCCCTCTGCCTCCCCATAGATATCAGAATTACTGGTTTGATTCCACTGTTTCAGATCAGGGGCGAAATTCTCCGACCCCACGCAGGGTCGGAGAATCGGCCGGCAGCGGCGTTATTCCCGCTCCCGCAGGGTTTTTAATTCTCTGACCGGCCAAAAACCGGCGCTGTGCAAATCCCGCCGGCAGCCTCTGAAAACAGCTGGCGCCGGCGGGATTTCATTATTTTTTTTTTCCACAAATCTCCGGCCCGGATGGGCCGAAGTCCCGCCGATGTGGCCACGGGTCACGTCGGCGAAAATCACAGTACCTTTAAAACGGCGTCACCCATTGATGATGGTTGACGCCGTTCAGTGTCGGGGGGGGGGGGGCGTTTGCGGCATCGGGGGGGAGGGTTGCGGCATCGGGGGGGGTTGCGGCATCGGGGGGGGTTGCGGCATCGGGGGGGGTTGCGGCATCGGGGGGGGTTGCGGCATCGGGGGCAACCCCCCCTCACGCCGCAACCCCCCACCCTCAACGCTGGTACCCACACCCCGTCCCCCTCCCTCTGAAGGCCGGTACCCACACCCCCCCCTCCCTCTGAAGGCCGGTACCCACAACCCCCCCTCTCCTCCTCCCCCCCTTCCTTCCTCCTCCCCCCCTTTCTTCCTCCCCCCCTCCTTCCTCCTCCCCCTTCCTTCCTCCTCCCCCCCTTCCTTCCTCCGTTAGTGGGGGGAGGGTGCGGCGTTGGAGGGGGGTAGGGGTGGTGAAGGGGGTAGGGGTGGTGAGGGGAGGGGGTTGGGGTAGGGGCAGCTGCGTGCAGAGGGGGGGCGACGGTGCGTTGGCCCCAGGCATCCGTCGCCCCCTTCCTCTGCACGCCGCTGCCCCTACCCCAACCCCCCCCTCACCACCCCTACCCCCTTCACCACCCCTACCCCCCTCCAACGCCGCCCCCCCCCTCCAATGCCCCCCCCCCCTCTCAACTCAACGCCGCAAACCCCCCAACGCCGGGTCTGTCTCTCTCCTCCTCCCCCCCACCCCCAAATGCCGGTCTGTCTCTCTGTCTCTCTCCTCCCCCCCCCCCCAAATGCCGGTCTGTCTCTCTCTCTCCCCCCCCCCCCAAATGCCGGTCTGTCTCTCTCTCTCCCCCCCCCCCAAATGCTGGGTCTGTCTGTCTCTCTCTCTCTCTCCTCCCCCCCCCCCCCCCCACCCCCAAATGCCGGTCTGTCTCTCTCTCTCTCTCCTCCTCCCCCCCAAATGCCGGTCTGTCTCTCTCTCTCTCTCCTCCCCCCCCCCCCCCCCCCCCCCAAATGCCGGTCTGTCTCTCTCTCTCCCCCCCCCCCCCCCCCCCCAAATGCCGGGTCTCACCACTTCCGCAGCTGGTGAAATTGACGCGTATCGCGTCAGTCAGCTGCTGGCTCCTCCGGGAACGGAGAATCGCCGCCTAAAAGAAGGCCCCCACGCCGGAGTCATCTACTCCAATTTTGCTCGCCGGAAATCGGCGTTACGACGGTCTGCAGAGAATTTCGCCCCAGATTATTAAATATATTTGGAAGATATTCGGCATAGCGAATCAATACCTTCCAGATTTGTGAAATTTTATGTACTTTACCATCTGTTATTTTCACTGATACATCATCAGATGAAAGCACTGTCAATTGCTGTGATATCAAGGGTATAATTACCTTCTGTAACACTGTAACAGGAAAATGATATAGCAACATGATTTATGAAAGAGTGCACTCGTTTTATGATTTGCTGTATATTGTCAGGATATTCACTATGCAGTATATTATAACAATCATTTCAATACAGACTATACACATAAAGCACTTTTAACCTGCAGATTACTGTCACGCTTATTTCTTTTCCAGCTGTTAGTCTAGTTGTGTACAAACGGATCAGTTTAATATGTAATTATCTGATGAATACTGGAGCTCAGCCAGGCTAAATGCAATTTGCCAAATCCCAATGTTATTATGAAAACTGAATGTTTTCCACATAAATATTTTTATACTGTAGAAATACGGTAGCACAGTGGTTAGCACTGTCGTTTCACAGCTCCAGGGTCCCAGGTTTGATTCCCGGCTTGGGTCACTGTCTGCGGAGTCTGCACGTTCTCCCATTATCTACGTGGGTTTCTTCCGGGTGGTCCGGTTTCTTACCACAAGTCCCGAAAGACATGCTGTTAGGTAATTTGGACATTCTGAATTCTCCATCAGTGTACCCGAACAGGCACCCAAATGTGGCTAGTAGGGGCTTGTAAGAGTGACTTCATTACAATGTTAATGTAAGCCTACTTGTGACAATAAGGATTATTAAAATGTATATCATATCTTGTAAAAAGGTGCTCTGGAACGGGAAAATCCAATTCTGCACAACAATATTGCTATGGATTGTCGATTCAGTGATATATTAAGATTACCTTTACTGTCAGCATAACATGTGTGTAACTCTTCATGATTTCTACTGCTTTGCTGTGGGTAATTTTCTCAAAGCTTATTCCATTGGCTGCCAGGATTTGGTCACCAACTTTAATGCCATTCTGCTCTGCTAGTCCTCCAGGATCAACTCTGCCATTAAATAATTATCCTTAATACAAAGGTGCTCAATAAAACAGAAAACAAAGAGACACATGCAATCAGAGCACTTGTAATGGTTCAGCTAATATTTTATCATACAAATAATCAAAGTCTCACTATACTAAATCAGTGTTTTCTGGCAAGCAGGTGACTACAATTGGCTGTAGTACCGTTAGATGACAAAGGATAAGGTAAAAACAGTCAAGGTGTCTGCTTTTGACAGTCATCCTGCAATCTTTGCTCGAAATACGGGTGTCAGTTGAGGGTATAATTGGGCTCAGGTTGCAGACCACATTTGAAACAGTTAATACACGTGACACCCACCAACTCCATTCACAGATAAAGAATAGCCACTTGGGGAAGACATTAAAAGGCCCTGAGTGCCTACAGAACCAGCGCCTGGAAAGAATTTAACATCTTGAAGAGGTGATGAAGGGAGGTTAAAAGGTTGGTGGGAAATAAAAGCAATTGTTGTGCTTTTGAAGCATTCAAAAAGGGAATTGGCCATGGACTTAACTGCATTGTGAACCTTCCTTCAAGATACTGAGCAGAAAAAAGATGTGTAGAAAATGTTCACTCCAACATTTCTTGTTGTGTGTTGCCTACTTGTTGTCCCTTCAAGTGCTGTGGGGCTGTGCAGCTTCGGGGGAACAATGAAAGGGAAAAGGGCAGTTGAAACTGATCAACAGCAGTAGCACAAAGCCAGCTGATGGTAATTCACGTCTGATTTATTTTCCACGGACTTCAACTAGAAATAAACTTTGGTGCGATGTAAAATGGTCAACTAGTTCACCATCAACCCATTTTGTGCCATCACTGTTGATCAAATTCATCCCCATAAATTCTGTGTAACAAGTAAAATGCATGACTATACATATACATTTAAGTAAAAAAAATGGCATAGTAAAATGTTGCATTTTTAAGATTAAGAAAGTATGTCCGATTTGCACTGAAGCATAAAAATACTCTGGGCGGGATTCGCTGATTCTGAGGCTTAAGTGTTGACGCCTTCGGAAACGCCGTCGCATTTCCCGACGGCGTCAACATGGTCTCAGGATCAGCAATGCTGGCCCCTACAGGGGGCCAGCATGGCACTAGAGCGACCCACGCCGCTCCAGCAGCTGATCCCGGCGTCAACTGGGCGTCGCGGGGTCTGCGCATGCGCAATGGCACCGGTGCCAACACGCGCATGCGCAGTGGCTCCCTTCTCCGCGCCGGCCCCACGCAACATGGCGCAGGGCTACAGGGACCTGCGCAGAAGAAAGGAGGCCCCCAGCCCGAGAGGCCGGCCCACTGATCGGTAGGTTCCGAACACGGGCCAGGCCACAACGGAGGCAACCCCCCCCCCCCCCCCCCCCCCGGGGTCGGATCACCCCTTCCCCCCCACAAGCCGCCCCCGGACCCTTCCATGCAGAGGCCCCGCCGGCTAGGAGCAGGTTAGAACGGTGCCGGTGGGAATCGGGATTTTTGTTACGGCTGCTTGGCCCACCCTGGGCCGAGAATCGGTGGGAGTCCGCGTAGAGCGACCCCCAGCCGGCGCCGCGTCTACCGCGCTGGCGCCATTGCTGCCGATTCTCCGCTCTGTGGGGAATCGCGTCCCGGCGTCGGGGCAGCGTGGCATGATTCGTGCCGGTCACGGCAATGCCCCGGCCCCGGGCTGAGAGAATCCCGCCCTCTATGTGTGACAAGCAAGTTCCACTGCAAATGGCATGCATGAAATCAGAGCCGCATCATTCTAGTTTTGTGCAGTCATGTGCAGAATCAGATCTCTCTCCGAACAAGAAGTTCATGTGCATGTTTTAAACATCAATTTAAGAAATATATTTGGCTAGAACAAAAAAGAATTTTGATTGGTCTGAATGAAAACCCTTTTATTCAAAAAAACATTTTTTATTTGCTTTTGTGTCTTGCTATTGATTTTCTGCATATGTGACCTCTCAGAAGCACACAAGGGTATAGTTTCCAACCATGCACCTTTCTCGTATGAATGCCAAATGTGGTTTTATTACATTTCTCTTGCATTATTTTGAAATAGGCATTAATAAGTTTAAAATTAATGGATTTTACCTACAAATGAAAAGCATATTTTTTCCAACCCAATGCCCGCTAGCAATTAACAGGTTAGGTGTTTGACTTTAAAAATAAAGTATAGGGATCATGAGACTCTGCTCTTTAAACTCTTTAACAACCAGCAAGATCAATATACTGATTAACTTTACATAAATAGCTATCAACAGTATGCTGAACCTTACCTGGACACATATATTCCCAAGCCAAATTCCTTTCCACCTCTGATATTAAAACCTAAGCACACATCATCTGAACTTGTGTAAAGGTGGATAATTTTCCTGGCTCCATCCTCAGATGAATTGTCTGTAGATTTTTTTGTTTTTTCTGTTATTATTCTTCTTGTTGCTGTGTCAACCCTGATAAAAAAAACAGGATTTCTACATCTGCATCCTTATTCTTATGCAGTAAATAAATGAAAATGCTTTGTTGTGACATCAATTTTACACAGAACTACACTGAAACTACAATGTGGAAACAAGCTAGTTCGTCCAACCAGTCCTTGTTGATAATAATCTGCCAGTCATCCAAATCACAAATGGCTGCCTTATGCCCATAGCCTTTACCCCTTTCCTTCAAACATCAATCCAACTTCTGTTCACAAATTGATATAGCCTCTACTTCAACCATCAGCTCCAATAGCAAATTCTATTGCTACTTCAATCATTAGCTCCAGTAACCCACTATACAACCGTTTTTTGCTATTCACTCAGGATTTGTGGTAATTGTTTCTGAAAGATGCATATATGTAACATTGTACAGTTATGAAAAGAAGGCAGCACTTGGACAATATGGTGATCTCTGATATTTATTCATTGTAACCAGTGCTGTTGTTACCTTCAGACACGACTATAGTAAGCTCTCCTGGCTCGCTTTTCATCTTTGACTCTCCATAAACTTCAGCATCCAAATTTCAGCTGCCTATATCCTAACTCACACCAAGTCCCATTCATCTATTACCTCTGTGCTCGCTGACCTCCATTAACTTCTGGTCCAGCAACACGTCAAATTTAAATTCTCATCTTCTTCTTCAAATCCAAGAATTAACTCTCCCCTCTCTAAATCTGTAACCTCTCCCAGCACTAACACCATCCAAGAACTGTGTTTCTCTAATTCTGGCATCTATTGAATCTCGGATTTTCTCTGCCCCGCTATTGGCAACATGTCTTCAGCTGCCCAGACCCGAAGCAGAGTTTGGAAATGAGGGCCGGGATTCTCCCCTACCGGCGGGGCGGGGGGTTCCTGCATAGCGGAGTGGCGCCAACCACTCCGGCATCGGGCCTCCCCAAAAGGTGCGGAATTCTCCGCACCTTTAGGGGCTAGGCCCACGCCGCAGTGGTTGGCGCCACGCCGGCTGGTGCCAAAACCGGCGCCAACGGCCTTTGATGCCCGCCGCCCGGCATCGGGGCTGGCCGAAAGGCCTTCGCCGGTTCGCGCATGCGCCGGTGCGTCAGCTGCCGCTGACGTCACCTCCGGCGCATGCGCGGTAGGGGGGTTCTCTTCCGCCTCCGCCATGGTGGAGGCCGTGGCGGCGGCGGAAGAAAAAGAGTGCCCCCACGGCACTGGCCTGCCCACCGATCGGTGGGCCCCGATCGCGGGCCAGGCCACAATGGGGGCACCCCCCGGCGTCTGATCGCCCCGCGCCCCCCCAGGACCCCGGGGGCCCGCTCGCGCCGCCAATCCCGCCGCCACCAGAGGTGGTTGAAACCACGTCGGCGGGATTGGCCTCTCAGCGGCGGGACTTTGGCCCATCGCGGGCCGGAGAGTCACCGCGGGGGAACGTCGATTGGCGCGCCGCGATTCCCACCCCCGCCAATTCCCAGGTGGCGGGGAATTCCGGCCACGGCGGGGGCGGGATTTATGCCGGCCCCGGGCGATTCACTGACCCTGTGGGGGTCGGAGAATTTCGCCCGAGATCTGAAAGTCAATCTGCACATACATGAACATTGAATTTAAAATCTCACCATGAGACAAATAGTGCTCAACACAATCTGCGTGGCTCCTCATTCTCTTTAAATTTTATTAACAGATTCAGTAAGTGGGATTTATCTTTTTAATGAGCTTTCTGATAACTTTAATACTTTAATTATATTTTATCAATACAAATTACAGACATATCTTTCAAGCACCAATGAATGGTGAAATCATGCATTTTGAAATCCTTACTGATTATACGGGGCTATTTTATTTTAGGTAAATGAACTCAATTGATCCATTGGTCATACAGGGCAGCACGGTAGCATGGTGGTTAGCATAAATGCTTCACAGCTCCAGGTCCCAGGTTCGGTTCCCGGCTGGGTCACTGTCTGTGCGGAATCTGCACATCCTCCCCGTGTGTGCGTGGGTTTCCTCCGGGTGCTCCGGTTTCCTCCCACAGTCCAAAGATGTGCGGGTTAGGTAGATTGGCCATGCTAAATTGCCCGTAGTGTCCTAAAAAGTAAGGTTAAGGGGGGGTGGGGTTGTCGGGTTACGGGTATAGGGTGGATATGTGGGTTTGAGTAGGGTGATCATTGCTCGGCACAACATCGAGGGCCGAAGGGCCTGTTCTGTGCTGTACTGTTCTATGTTCTACATGTCACACGTACAATTTTAATGCTTGTTAGTAGGTTTGCAGATTGTATAACTCTTCTTGTTCTTTCTCACACCAAGTCCCATTTGGGTGGCACGGTAGCACAGTGGTTAGCGCTGTTGATTCGCAGCGCCAGGGTCCTGGGTTCGATTCCCGGCTTGGGTCACCTGCTGTGTGGAGTCTGCACATTCTCCCCTTGTCTGCGTGGGACTCCTCAGGATGCTCCGGTTTCCTCCCACAAATCCCGAAAGGCACGCTTAGGTAATTTGGACATTCAGAATTCTCCCTCAGTGTACCCGAACAGGCGTCGCAGTGTAGCGACCAGGGGCTTTTCACAGTAACTTCATTACAGTGTTAATGTAAGCCGACTTGTGACAATAAAGATTACTATTACCCATCATGCTTGTGCTTAGTGACCTAACTGGATCCTTCTTAAGCCATGCCTCAATTAAAACATTTTCATCCTTGTTTTCAATTCCCTCCATGGCCTCTCTCCTCCTTATCTATGTAATCTTTCTGTACAACTATTTGTTAAAACTAGCAAATGGTCATAATGTTAGTGAGCTGCAGTTAACCATGACTTGTAACTTGAATTCAGCTGGTGAGATTGACAAAATTATGAAGATAATATATGTGGCCTGACTGTGATTCTTACCACAGTTAAATAGCCTGCTAACACTCAGTTTCTAATCTTACATGAAGAATAACCACTTCAGCAAAGTATTAGAGGGCATCTAATGGAATCATTCAAACATGAGGCTCCATCATCAGGAAGGAAAGGAAGAAAAGACAAAAACTGGGAGAAGAACAAAGTCAGAATGAAATGTGAAATGTATACAATTCCATTATTGCTTTTTCCCTTGGGACAATAAAATACATGCCAATGTTCACATCCTTCATAATTAATTCTTGCCAACTTTCTTTCCTTCTATTCTTTACCAAAGAGACTGACTGTTTGATGGGCCTACTTCCCTCCAATACCTGTCTAAAACTATTATACATGAGCAAATGTTAGCAGCTATTCAATTGTTGAATTTTCACAGCCAGTCCAATCCAGTTTTCACTAATATCCACCCTCATGGGCTTCCGGCAAGAGTCAGGGGGTCGGAAAGAAAGTGGTGACTGTGTGGTTGCTGAAACTGATTACTGTGGCCTTGCTACCATCCCAGTAGATGTCAATTAGCTCAACAAAAAAACATTCCCACATTCATATATTTTCTTTTTATGCTCTCAATTCTACCTGGTGTGCAATTTCACTACCTGTTTGTAGTGTCCACTGATAATACCTAATTGCACAAAAGGTTAGTATAATTGGCCTTTTATGAAAGGGATTACATTCTCAGGTAGAAAATAGTTCATAAATGTATCTATCAGACCCAAGGATTGAGTACCCTACACTGTAATTAATTGCTCTAATGGGCAAAATTTTCTTACAACACCTTAATTTTATCACTGGTCCCTCCTTTAAAATCATAGGATGCTATCTATAATTTGTTCTGCAACCTATAAACTTACTGCTTTTAGAATTTTGTACCATCATTTAAAATTAGATAGTTGTGCAGCTTATAATATTTAAACACATTTTACAATTACACAACCCTTATACGTATACTTTGTACATCTATTCTTAGCACAAAAAAATTCAGAGGCAGAACAAGACAGTACAATATGTAAATGTACAATATACACTCAATGCTAAAGATAAACTATAATTTCTTCAAACGATCATAGCCTGCTCGTGCACACAAGAAAGACATCTTTGGAGAGAGCAGTGACAATGCTTCATTACCATTTGCAATTGCCAAAAAATTAATAAAGTAAAACACTAAATGACTATTGTCCTTGGGGCTGCACTGTCACGCAGTGGTTAGCACTGCTACCTCACGGTGCCGAGGTCCTGGGTTTGATCCCGGCCCCGGGTCACTGTTTGTGTGGAGTTTGCACATTCTCCCCACCTTTGCGTGGGTCTCAGCCCCACAACTCAAAGATGTGAAGAGTAGGTGAATTGGCCACGCTAAATTTCCTCTTAATTGGAAAAAGAGAACGAATTGGATACTCTACATTTTTTAAAAAAAGACTATTGTCCTTGGTGAGACAGAGGTTCAGAGCAACTTTTGTAAGCTCTCCTCTCAACTCAAAACATCAAGGATGCTAGAAAACATTCCCCCAAATATCGAGTCGTAGTATAGCCTTTCCTCTTCACTCCCCAACGCCATGCACATGTAAGTACTAGTATTACACTCTAAGACATTGGAAAAATCTTACAATTTATGTGTTTATATTTTACGTAAAACTGCTTGCAGCCCTTGTTGACAACGGCAATAGAATCAGATGTCTTTTATTTGCATTTCATTTATATTACAGATTTCTATAATAAGACCACAAGACCATAAGACAATGGAGCAGAATTAAGCCACTTGGCCCATTGAGTCTGTTTCGCCATTCAATCATGGCTGATATATCTCTCATCCCCATTCTCTTGCCTTCCACCCCATATTCCCTGATCCCCTCATTAATCAAGAACCTATCTATCTCTGTCTTAAAGACACTCAGGGCAGGATTCTCCGCAAATGCGGAGAATCGTAAAGGCTGCCGTGGGACAGGCCGTGACCCACGGCAGCCTTCACGACCACTTCCAGGGCCGATTCTCCCCCCAGGCGGGGCTAGGAGCGTGACCCCGTGTGTCACGGCGGCGCGGCCTTGACGACCGTCGTCAAGGCCGTACGTCAAGCATCACGCCGGCTGACACGGCCGATGACGACAGCCGCGCATGCGCAGGTTGGACAACGCCAACCCGCGCATGCGCAGTTAGCGTCTTTTCCCTCAGCCGCCCCGCAAGACGTGGCGGCTTGATCTTGCGGGGCGGCGGAGGGAAAAGAGTGCGTCCGTTATGGACGCACAGCCCGCGATCGGTGGGTACCGATCGCGGGCCTATGCCCCCCTTGGCACGGCCGTGGTACTGCCATGCCAATCGGGCCCCCAGATGCCCCAAACGGGGCATCTGGTGCCTGTTTCACGACGGCAGCGAGCAGGTGTGTTTGCTGCCGTGTTGAAACGGGCGTGAAGGCCCGGCCGCTCGGCCCATCGGCCTCAGAGAATCGCCGCTCGCCGTAAAAAACGGCGAGCGGCGATTCATGGCGTGGGTCGGGCGTGGGGGGGGGGGAGAATAGCGGAAGGGCGTGAAAAATGTCGGGAGGCCCTCCCGCTATTCTCCCACCCGGCGTGGGGGGGCGGAGAATCGGCCCTCAGTGTCCACAGCCTTCTGCGGCAAAGAGTTTCACAAATTCACCAACCTCTGGCTGAAGAAATTCCTCCTCATCTCTGTATTAAAGGATTGTCCCTTTAGCCTGAGATTGTGTCCTCTGGTTCTAGTTGTTCCTACAAGTGGAAACATTCTCTCCACGTCCACTCTATCCAGGCCTCGCAGTACCCTGTAAGTTTCAATAAGATCCCCCCTCATCCTTCCAAACTCCAATGAGTACAGACCCAGAGTCCTCAACCGTTCCTCATACGACAAGCTCTTCATTCCAGGGATCATTCTTGTGAACCTCCTCTGGACCTACAATCTACAAGGCTGACTAATTTCTCCAGATTAGTGTAGGAAAACAATTGAGAATTAAATGGAACAAAAATATTTGCATTTTGCTGGGATGTTAAGATAATTCTGGAAAGGTGCTAGTCCACCAGTTGTGATATTTATCAGGTCAGAACCCTTTCAAATCGCACTTGGGAAGAAAAATTGCTTTCAGTCGTGACATAATAACAAAAGAATTGCGAATGCGCAGTTTAATTTCTCATTTGAAAAAATTAAATGAAAATCACTTATTGTCACGAGTAGGCTTCAATGAAGTTACTGTGAAAAGCCCCTAGTCGCCACATTCCGGCGCCTGTCCAGGGAGGCTGGTACAAGAATCGAACCGTGCTGCTGGCCTGCTTGGTCTGCTTTCAAAGCCAGCTATTTAGCTCAGTGAGCTAAACCAGCCCCTTGTACTCCAGATGAACTTTATGTTATTGAAAAGACAAATTTTACCCCAAGGTCTCTTATTATCAAAATGTCTGCATGAATTCTACATCGAGTTAGATCTATTCCCGTACCAGCCTCCCCGAACAGGCGCCGGAATGTGGCGACTAGGGGCTTTTCACAGTAACTTCATTGAAGCCTACAGTGACAATAAGCGATTATTATTTATTATTATCTCTTCCTTCACCTACATTTTAACATTTGTAGTTGTGTTATGAAGGCTTTATGCTGGAATTTGCTCCAATTAAACCGAAAGGTATGTCATTTGTATTCTAGCCCAGCTCAACACCAAAAATGTGCAACGTCTTAGAAGTTTACTTACCATGTGGTCAGTTCTCTAGCAAACTTGATCCCTGGCACTTTTCCCAAGCGTCTTATTACCAAACGTAAGCGATGGCTTCCAGTGAGCACAGTGACAGCACTTCCCATAGTGATATTTTCTAAACTGATTCCGTTAACCTCCATAATTTTATCACCTACGCAGAGGCCACTTTGTTCTAGGCAGAAAAACAAAGCAAAAATAAACTCATTGATAATCTGAACATTTCACTGATCATTTGTTCCAATATATTGGCTCTGAACCTCCGTCGATTGGATAGACATATGGATGAAAATGGAATAGTGTAGGTCAGATAGGCTTCAGATGGTTTCACAGGTCGGCGCAACATCAAGGGCCGAAGGGCCCGCACTGCGCTGTAGTGTTCTATGTTCTATGATTGGCAATCAGAGTCCGATTGCCACTCCGCTCTTAGTTTCTTTGCTGTAAATCAAGTTGCTTCTTTCTCGCCTGACCTTCTGACTCAGGCTGGGCAAGAACTGTGCAGCACTATCGTTACCCAGGAGTTAGAAATGGTTTTAATTCAACAAACTTTTCCTGGGTAACTATTCTGGAAAGACTGTAACATCCATCCGAAGTATGCAATTTATTTGGACGGTTCTTCTTACAGGGCAATTGCCTAACAAAAGTTTAAATTTTCCAGACAATTGCCGTACAATCCTTACCTGCGGGCTTCTGAGGGAGGGCCCCAGTGCATTTTTGGGGTACCCCCAGTTACAACACCCTGGAGCTCAGAGGTTACACACTGGGCTGGATTCTCTGCCCCACTGTGCCACATTTCTGCCCCAACCCGCCAGCGGGATTCTCCGTTACGCCGGCCGGTCAATGGGGCATTGTGGGGCAGCCCCACGCTGTCGAGAAACCCCCAAGCGGCGTCAAAACGGAGAATCCCGCCCACTATAATTTATTTCTCGTACCCTACAATCTTTCAGATAAAAGCCTGAAAACAAGCAAAATAACTTACAAATAAGGGAGAGAGGGATAACGCAGTGATGACAGTTTTAAATCACAAAGACAATATACAGGTTCAGCTAACTTTAGCTTCAAACCAAAAATGCATTAAAATTAATGGTAAATAAATTCAGAAATGTTGCTTTAAAGTATCAAAGACATAACTTACCAGCTGCACTTCCTTCTTCGATTCTGCTGACAAATATTCCAAGACCATGTTCAGAACCCCCACGGACACTGAATCCCAGCTTCCCATCAAAGTTTTTCCCCACTGTGATGGTATGGATTGCCTCAGCTGAATTGCATTCTTCTGTGCCGGCTGTGGAAATATTAGAAGAACAAAATATATTTCATTGCATTAATTTGATCTCTGTCTGAATCTCATAACAACAGCTGAATGGAGGTACCTCCCTGGAGAGAATGAGAAGAAATTAATTCAGAAAAAGCAGTAAACTGATCACCTGGCTCTCTCATAATTCTTGCACAAGCAGGAAACTTGAAAAAGCCATTTTGCATTTCTGCTGTGAATACACGGGCATTGTTAGTTATAGCATTCAAATCCTGAATCATGATGTAATGTCCCACTAATCAGCATGAGAGATGCTGCAAATTCCAATATTAATTTCAACACCTGAGTGTCAGCTTGATTCAATTGGTTGAAATCTCTCATCATTGAGTCAGAAGGTTGTGGGTTCCATCCAGATTCCAGGATTTGAGCATAAACACTGTGGTGCAATATTGAGGGAATTGTGGAAGCATCTGTTTGTTTAGGCTCAGTCTGTCTGTTTAGGTGACTGCTAAATCTTCTTGGACACCAGGCATCGATATAGGTATAAGCACTACATTTTTTAATTTACTGGGGTACTGTACTCTGATTAAATAATCTGCTGTTCAAGAGAAAGAAACCCTGTTACTAGTTACCCCTTTTCTAGTGTTACTAGAACTAGGGGGCATAGCCTTAAAATAAGGAGGACATTCTTCACCCAAAGGGTTGTCAATCTGTGGAATTCCCTGCCCAGTGAAGCAGTTGAGGCTACCTTGTTGACTGTTTTTAAGGCAAAGATAGATAGATTTTTGAACAGTAAAGGAATTAAAGGTTATGGTGAACGGGCGGGTAAATGGAACTGAGTCCACAAAAGATCAACCATGATCTTATTGAAGGCAGAGCAGGTTCAAGGGGCCAGATGGCCTACTCCTGCTCCTAGTTCTTATGTTATAGAGAAGAATATTTGTAATCTCTCAAAACTGCCATAAAGGTTTGTTTCCATCAACATTTCATTCTTTATAAAAACATCCAAGCAAGAACCGAGGATGGAAAAGAAGGGGAAGTGATTAGTACAAGCATAGCGTAAGGACGAAGTATGTCAGTATGGAATCAAGGCAAGGGTACGGTGAAAGATGCCAGCAAGAACTGAGTGGGAGATGGGAAATTGTAAGTATTAGCTGGGGAGGGGGGGCGGAACCATGTGAAATTTGGGAAAGACAAGTGAGAGCTCAAACAGGTGCGAGGGAAAATAAGTGTTCCATTTTGAATTTTGAAAAGAGAGGGAGAACCAAGTTAACATAAAGTGTGGAAAGAATGCCTACATAAACCGAGGGTGGAAATAATACCATAAAATGAGAGAGGGAGGAGAGCAGAATGAAATAGGAGCGGGACATGGGGGAGTAAAACAATTAAACCAAACCAGAATACAACATTTTCAATGCAAAATTTCTAAACGTTCCAAGGCTTGTCCTCAAACTGCCCAACAATTTATGCAGATGTGAGTTTGTGTATGACAAGTGTAGAGGCAGCATTTGGAACAACTGTGTAGAATTCTATATTTACAATCTACTCGCCTTTACATTATTCAGATTGCAGGTAACTGTCAGTGCTCTAACCAACATTCATACCTCAACAAGCATCTACAGAAAAGCAATTAATCTGTCTCAATGCTCTCTGCAAAAAAAGCTCTGCGGTATTTACCTACATAACTACAATCACCGGAGTTCAAAGTAATTCCCTGTATGTGAAAGGAGTTGTAATATTTCTGAAAGATATGATATCGTGCAACAGAAATCCAAGTTTTTCATCCAGATAACAAATGTAAATCTCCTGTATCAGAGTCTGCCAGAGATGTAAAAATATTAATTGGCTCCATGATCAAATATTAAAATCCTAAACTTTTGTTTTTTTCTAGACCATTATTAATAAAAAAAATAGCATCCTGCACAACACAATATCTGTTGTGCGGAATTTAAGATAGATGTCAGGATTATTTGATCATTTCCCAATGGAAAGGATCTAGACACGAGTTACGCTTACTTCAAAAGATTCAGTTTCTCAGGACTATGCAGCGTTGTGTGTCTGAGGTCAGTTGAAGGACAGTTATTATGTGAATCAGACATCTTTCCCAGAAGGAGCAGGTGATTCATTAGCTTGTCTGGACATTTGGAAAGCCAATCACCACGTGGTATTGGGAAATATTTTGTCCTCAGCTGAACTATGAGTAAAGCTTTTAAAAATCAGAATACAGACACCACGAAGTCAGTCAAAGAAAAAAGGGCTATAGAACATTGAAAAGATAAGAGATCGAACGGAGAGATTCTGTCCTGTCTGTAGGACAGGACACAGATTTTTTTGTTTAAGTGAGATTAATTGTTGCATATTATTTTAGTTTTTATGACTACATGATTATACGTTATACCTTATCAAATGGTACAGCAGGCTTGAGGGGGCCAAAAGCATGCTCTTGCTCCTAATTTGTATGCTTGAATGTAACTAAGCAATTCTGTTATATCTGTTTTCCTATATGTGTCATCTTACTGTAAAATAAAGCAGTTTACTGATTCAATCATGCCCTGTCTCACCTTAAGTAATTTATTATGCCTTTGGGAAAATAAAATAAACCCTGGTGAAAAATGTACAGATATCTGGTCAGGTCACAAGAGATGTGTTCTTAGACAAACATCCCGCATGGTGCATTCTATAAGTAAGACTTATTTGTTGACATACTTGTTACTTATTGATAATGGCAAATTATAGACAATTTTCAGTTTGACCCCAATAAGATACGGATTGAGACTTTACTTGCTTCACATAAACACTGAGCCCTAATGGAACAGCATTAACAGTTCAGGGTCGGGATTCTCCCTTACCCGGCGGGGCGGGGGGTCCCGGCGTGTCGGAGTGGCATGAACCACTCCAGCGTCGGGCCACCCCAAAGGTGCGGAATTCTCCGTACCTTTAGGGGCCAAGCCCTCACATTGAGGGGCTAGGCCCGCGCCGGAGTGGTTCCCACTCCGCCGGCTAGCATGAACGGCCTTTGACGCCAGCAGCCGGGGCCGAGAGGACTTCGCCGGCCGGCGTAAGTCCGCGCATGCACAGGGGAGGGGGTCTCTTCCGCCTCCGCCATGGTAAAGGCCATGGCGGAGGCGGAAGAAAAAGAGTGCCCCCACGGCACAGGCCCTCCCGCCGATCGGTGGGCCCCGATCCTGGGCCAGACCACCGTGGGGGCACCACCCGCGGTCAGATCACCCTGCGTGCCGCCCCCCCCCCCCCCGGACCCCGCCCGCGCCGTCAATCCCGCCGGTCAGGTAGGTGGTTTCATCCACGCCAGCGGGAGAGGCCTGTCAGCGGCGGGACTTCGGCTCATCGCGGTACCTCATTTTTCGATTGGACAAGTCACAGACATTTGGACTCAACACGGAGTTCAACAATTTCAGGCCATAATCTTAGTTCCCAATTTTGTTTTGTTTTCATTGCTTGTGTCAGCCTTTATTTTAGATTTTCCCCCTTTGCTTTCAGATGGCAAGTTCATTATTCTGCCATTCACACCTTCTCTGAACCGATTTGTTTCTTTATTTATCCCATTACTTCTTTTGTGTCACATCAGCAGGGATGCATTCCCTGCTGACTCTTTGGATGGAAAGCCACCCAAATCTGTTCTCAGCTCTGAAGGTCATAACCTGAAACATTAGACTGAATTTTCAGGCCCATCCCGCCAGCAGGATTATCTGGTCCCGCTGATGGTGACTTTGCCCCGGTGGGATCACCGGCGGCACAGCGAAGAAAGCAAAGCGCCATAGACACTTGTGGGACAGGAAGATCCCACTGCCGGCCAATGTGAAGCCCTTCCGCCACTGGAAAATACATGTGGGCGGGTGGGGGGCATCCAGCGATATTGCCAGACTTACTGAGTTTTTCCAGTATTTTCTGTGTGTATTTCAGATTTCCAGCATCTGCTTTTGGGCTAAAGAGAACAGATTTACAGATTATAATTCTCCACTGGATTCTGCTCAGAACGTGGAGGTAAAAAAAACAGCTCTAATCTATTGCACTATTGTTGAAAGCTTTATAAGCTGTCAAACTGCTATCCATCCGTGTCACCTGATCAAATTTAAAAGTAATTGTAAAGTGGATAATTTTCACTACTTGTTAAGTTATTATCCAGATATTATGTACTTACCTTCAACTGGAGAAGTACCAGTAATAAGGATCACCCTGCCCATGGGTGAGGTTGATCGAGTTCCTCGAGGCTGTCCATTCACTTGCTTGTGCTGTTTCTTCAGCAGGTACTTTGTTGCTGTGTTTGCACCACCAGCATGATTGCTGGTGTGTATAGCATTAGTCATCTCCCTTCTTGCAGAGTCAAATGAATGCGCCATGCCAGTGCAGTGCACCAACAATTCATCAATAATCTGGGTTGTATAAATGTTGGAGTGTTTATCAGGCAAGAGAGATGGGTCTGCCAATTATTTTCATTTTTACTGTCTGGAACAGTACAAAGGAAACTTTGCCTTACATCTTCTTTCCCAATGAATTGGTGACATCACAGAAACAAATGCTTTGTGGCATAAAATACTTGCCAAACTCTCCACCATTTTGCCGCAGTGATTATCTGGAAGTTGTTTAACTGGGAAAAAAAATAAGCATAACTGTTAAATCGAATTAATGAAAGTTACTTATATTAAAATAAATACCACAAGACGACAAGGACTTTGCAAATCTCAATGAAAACCCTGAAATTCAATTTCAGGTACTAAGGCAAATTTTATTTTGAAATGAAACAAGTGCTAGACTGTACCCAATCAACAATTAATATCTCGAATGAGGAAGATAGTGTAAATATTCTGCAATGGCAGGGGTCTTAATGTGACAACATAGATTACTGACGTATTAAACAGAAAAATATTGAATACCTCCCTGCATATATTGCTCTACCTAAAATGGCATTTGCCGAATTAAAACCATCACTCACATCCATCTAATTTTATACACTTATTTGCAAAAAAGGCATTTAATGAATGATCGAACTGAGATAACATAACCCATCTCTAATGAACCATGACGCAACCCATCTTTTACTAGTTCATGATTTAACCCATCTTTTACAAGATTATCCTTTAACTCATCCATTACGTGATCATGCTTCAGCCCATCCTTCACTGGGTCATAATAGAAATGCAACCATTTCTTTTTTTAAATAAATTTAGAGTACCCAATTAATTTTTTCCAATTCAGGGGCAATTTAGTGTGGCCAATCCACCTACCCTGCACATCTCTTGGGTTGTGGGGGTGAAACCCACGCAAACACGGGGAGAATGTGCAAACTCCACATGGACAGTGTCCCAGAGCTGGGATCAAATCTGTGAGGCAGCAATGCTAACCACTGTGCCACCGTGCTGCCCTAACCATATATGGCAAGTGGAATATGAAAAGAATCTTAAATTTTCACAACTACCTATCATCTCAAAGCACTTTACAGCCAATTAAATACATTTGAAGTACAGTAATGTAGGGAACAGGGCAGCTAATTTATGCAGAGAAAACTACCACAAACAGCAATGTGATAACGGCCAGACAATGTTTCTAGAACATTGAACAGTACAGCACAGTACAGGCCCTTCGGCCAACGATGTTGTGCCGACCACTTATCCTAATCTAAGATCAACCTAACCTACACCCCTTCAATTTACTGCTGTCCATGAGCCTGTCTAAGAGTCGCTTAAATGTCTCTCATTACTCTGACTCCACCACCTCCGCTGGCAGTGCATTCCACACACCCACCACTCTCTGTGTAAAGAACTGACCTCTGACATCTCCCCTATACCTTACTCCAATCACCTTAAAATTATGTCCCCTCGTGACAGCCATTTCCGCTGTGGGGAAAAGTCTCTGGCTATCCACTCTATTCATGCCACTCATCACCTTGTACACCTCTATCAAGTCATCTCTCTTCCTTCTTCTCGCCAGTGAGAAAAGCCCTAGCTTCCTCAACCTTTCTTCATAAGACACGCCCTCCAGTCCAGGCAACATCCTGGTAAATCTCCTCTGCACTCTCCACAAAACATCCACATACTTCCTATAATGAGGCGACCAGAACTGGACATAATATTCCAAGTGTGGTCTAACCAGGGTTTTATAAAGCTGCAGCAAAACCTCACGGCTCTTAAACTCAATCCCCCTGTTAATGAAAGCCAACACACCATATGCCTTCTTAACAACCCTATCAACCTGGGTGGCAACTTTAAGGGATCTACGTACGTGGACCCCAAGATCCCTCTGTTCCTCCACACTTCCAAGAATCCTGCCTTTAACCCTGTATTCAGCATTCAAATTCGACTTTCCAGATTGAATCACTTCACATTTATCTAGGTTGAACTCCATCCGCCACTCCTCAGCCCAGCTCTGCATCCTGTCAATATCCTGTTGTAACCTGCAACAGCCCTCGACACTATCTACAACTCCACCAACCTTCTTGTCATCAGCAAACTTACTAACCCACTCTTCCACTTCCTCATCCAAGTTATTTATAAAAACCACAAAGAGCAGAGGCCCCAGAACAGATCTCCGGGACACCACTGGTCACTGACCTCCAGGCGGAATACTTTCCATCTACTACCACTCGCTGTCTTCTTTCGGCCAGCCAATTCTGTATCCAGACAGCCAAATTTCCCTGTATCCCATGCCCCCTGACTTTCTGAATGAGTCTACCATGGGGAACCTTATCAAATGCCTTACTGAAATCCATATACACCACATCCACTGCCCGACGTTCATCAATGTGTCTCATCACATGCTCAAAGAATTCAACGAGGCTTGTGAGGCATGACCTGCCCCTCAAAAAGCCTTGCTGACTACCTTTAATCAAACTATGTTTTGCTAAATAATCATAAATCCTATCTCTCAGAATCCTTTCCAATATTTTGCTCACCACAGACGTAAGACTGATGGGTCTGTAATTCCCAGGGATTTCCCTATTCCTTTTCTTGAACAAGGGAACAACATTCGCCTCCCTCCAATCATCCGGTACTACTCCACTGGAGAGCGAGGACGCAAAGATCATTGCCAACTGCACAGCAATCTCCTCCCTTGCTTCCCGTAGTAACCTTGAGTTTATCCCATCTGGCCCAGGGGACTTATCAATCCCGATACTTTTCAAAATATCCAGCACATCCTCCTTCTTAATATCAACCTGTTCAAGCCTCGAGCAACAAGGTCCCTCTCTCTAGTGAATACTGAAGCAAAATATTCGTTTAGGGCCTCCCCTACATCCTTAGACTCTAGGCACAAGTTCCCTCCACTATCCCTGATCGAACCTACTCTCAGTCTGATCATCCTCTTATTTCTCACATAAGCGTAGAACGCCTTGGGGTTTTCCCTAATACTTCCTGCCAGGGCTTTTTCATGCCCCCTTCTAGCTCTCTAAGTCCATTTTTGAGATCCTTCCCGGCTACCTTGTAGAGACCTGGCCTTCCCCAGGTAGGTTGTTCCCCTCAACAGCATCCAAAGCAGTATACTTGTTTTGAAGGGGAATGGCCACGGAGATCCCTGTACTGTCTCCTGTTCCCTTTCCTTCCTCTGACTGTAAACCAGCTACTCCTGTCATGAACCTTGGGTGTGGCTACCTCCCTGTAACTCCTCTCTATCACCTCCTCTGCCTCCCCGATGATCTGAAGTTCATCCAGCCCCAGTTCCCTAACAGGGTCTCCGAGGAGCTGGAGTTGGGTGCACTTACCGCTTTATCTAGGATGTTGATTGAGGGAAAAATATTAGCCATGCACCAGGAATAATTCCCTTCCTCTTCTTTGAAATAGTGTCACTGGCTTGTTTATAACCATCCAAGCGGGCAGCTGGGGCCTCGGGTCAACATCTCATGAGAAAGGCTACATCTCTGATAGTGCAGGATTCCCTCAGTGCTCAAATGGAACTTGAAATCAAGACTATGCAGCTCAGGGAGAGGCAAGAGAGCTATCCACTGAGCTATGGGTGACAAGGTTCAGTCAGAAGAAACCCTGGACACTGAAGGCAAACAATTCTGTTAAAAGCAATGATGTGGAGATGTCGGCATTGGACTGGGGTGGGCACAGTAAGAAGTCTTACAACACCAGATTAAAGTCCAACAGGTTTATTTGGAATCACTAGCTTTCGAGTGCAGTTCCTTCATCAGGTGAAGCTAGTAATTACAAATAAACATGTTAAAAACAATGCGCCGTGTAACAGCTTTGTCAGAATGAGAGGTGCGTTAACATGAAAGAAACTAAACTGAATCTTAGGAAAAGAATGCAGAGATGCTATAATTTGTCAACTATTTTATATGACTTGGAGCTGACGTGGAAACAAACAGACTATTGATAAGTTGAATGCATTCATGATGTGGATGGACATATAAGAGGATATTCTGCAAAAAAACCTAATGGGAAACTGCAGGAAATAGCTGAAGAGAGGAAAACAGTATATGACATCAAAGTTACAGAGGACGCTATCTTCCCAAAAGGGCACAAAGTCCCCAAACGAGCGTGTTTAGCCGCGTGTTTCCCAGCACTCACAGTGCCGAGAAAACATGGCTATTCAATGCGGCTCGTGTTGAATAAGGGGCCTGAATGGGGAACACACGGATGAGGCCATACATAGCCCCATTTTTTGCAATGGGGAGCTCTACTCGCCAAAACTCCCCATTGTAGTGAGAGGTCAGCACGACATTTTTAAATGGCGTCCCGATCTCCGAGGCCCCTAAAACAATCCCTGGCCTCCCCACCAGCCCAAGCGCAATTTGGAAGGGTCACCACGCCCCCCCCCCCCCCCATTCACGCCAGGCAACCCCGGCCCGTTCATGCGCATGCAAAAAATGCCAGCTTGGCACCACCAGTCTGGCACATTAGCAGTGCCCATGCCAGCTTGCAGAGCCACCTGGGCACCTTGGCAGTGCCAGGCTGGCATCCAGGTGGCACAAGCAGTGCCAGGGCACCAACCTGCCCAAAGCATGCAGCTGGGGGCCTCCAATCTCCTTGAAGAACCCGAGTGCTGTTCCATCTGGTCCCCGTTTGCGTGGACCAGTACCAAACAGCATTCGCCCGAGGTCTCTAAGGCCAAGGGATTGAATCCCAAAGCCTCAGGTACCTCGGGAATCTGCACATTAGAGTAAGGCTTACTGCCTCGCTCTATAATGCAGATTTGCTCAAAAGTGATCCTGCCCATTGTGGACGGGATTCATCTTACAACGTCTCACGAGATCACCTTGAATCTCACGAAGCGTTGCAAGCCGGGTAGATCCCAGGAGCACGGTTTTCGGCTTTCAACGGCGACGCTGCACCATGGTGAGCTGTTTCTCCAGCACAGTGTGGTCGGAGGGTCACGCCGAAGATAAAATACTTTGGGGACCTCATTAGATGGTCGGCAGAGCCATGCAGATGGTAGACAAGAGCTGGTTACTGGTGGGAATAAGCGAAGGAAAACATTTGACATAGATGTATTTCTGAGAGATAGATATATTTCTGATTTTTTTAAAACGGATTAAAGGGACATGGGGAACATTTGGGGAGGTGGATTTGAGACCAGGAAGAGATCAGCCATGATTGAATGGCTGAGCAGGCTCTCGAAGGAGCTGAATTTCCCACTGCTGCTCCTAATTCCTACAGGAGAGCGAAGCGGAGGGAAATGGATGACAGGTGCAATGGGCTGGATGCAATTGACTCATTGAATCACAGAATCCCTACAGTGCAGAAGGAGGCCATTCAGCCCAGAATCTGCAGCGGCCCTTGGAAAGAGCACCCCACCCAAGCCCACTCCGCCACCCTATCCCCGTAACCCAGCAACCCCACCCAACCCTTTGGACACGAAGGAGCACGGACAATCCATCTAACCTGCACATCTTTGGCTGCGGGAGGAAACCGGAGCACCCGGAGGAAACCCACGCGGACAGGGGGAGAACGTGCAAATTCCACACAGCCAGTCACCCATGGTCAGAATTGGACCCGGATCCCTGGAGTTGTGAGGCAGCGGTGCTAACCACCGTGCCACCCCTCATGTGGAAGGAAGGCGCGGAAGCAACACAAGGAACGCCGCTGCGGGGGGTGGCGATTGATCTTTCCAACCCCACAGATGCTGTCAGACCCGCTGAGATTGTCCAGTGTTTTCTGTGTTTGGTCTCAGGTTGGGGCATCTGCAATCACCTGCATTCTGATCTTGTTCTCACTGGCGATGTTGGGCAGGGGCCAGCTGCGCATGCGTCAGGTGGCAGCTCTCCCCCCCCCCCCCACCCCCGCCCCCGGGATGGAAGGAGGCGATCGAGTGCTGAGAGGGGGCACAGCAAGAGTTAAAAATAAACACCGACAAGAGCTGGGGGGGGGGGGGACGTCTTCGCTTTTAATTCGTCGACGCCAACTGGCACGGTAAGCGGTTCAAAGTGGACGGCGCCGCCGGGGCTGCTCTTTCTCCTGGCCACCTTGGACAGCTCCCCGCGGGGCGGCCCGGTGTCCGGGAGGGCAGTCAATTAACGACAATCTAATTGGGTCGCTCGGTTCAGCCAATATCGGCGCGCAGGAGGAAAAAAAAGGGAAGAAATAGGTTTTAAAATAACAAGCGGTTGGCGCGTCAGCTCACCCGTCGGTTCCTTCAAACCGTTTTGACGGTTGGCGAGCGCGCGGTCCCACCTGACGCCGTCTCCCGACCCCGCCCACAAGCGACGTGGCCCCCACAAGTCCCGCCCTCTCTCGTTGTGTTGCGCAGCCGCTGCCACCCCTGCGGCTGACCATTGGTCCGTTGGGACGCCAATCAATCGCCCCGCCCCCGAGGGCTCCCAGCTGGCCGCTTTGTCATCATTTGTGTCCCCGGCTCGCTGCAGCGTCTGAGGAGCGAAGCAGCCTCCAGATCAATATGACTTTCTTTCCAACCTGCAGTGACAAGCAGGTGGGACACGTCAGATGAAATGCTGGCCAGGTACAGCCAAGTCAGCCAGCATGTAAAGGACTTACATTTATATAGCGCCTTTCACAATTTTAGACATGCCAGAATGACTTGCATAATTGAAGTACTTGTTCGAGTGTCATCACTGTTGCAATGTCGGAAATTAAATGGGGCAACCAATTTTGCACACCGAGTTCCCACTAGCAGCAATGACCATGCATAATGTTTTTCTGATGTTGAGGGATGGACAGAATGCCATAAATACTTTACCTGCTCATCCTCAATGTGGTCCCTTGGAAACCCTTACATGAAACCGGGGCCTCAATTTAATTACAGCACTCCCTCAATACTGAACTCTTGGTCTATCAGTCTAGATTTTTCTACTTAAGTCTTGGAGTAGGTCTTGATCCGGCAACCATCCAATGCCGGAGCAAGAATGTTACCAACTGATCTGCAGCTGACACAGAAGACATAGATAGCTTTTTAGATATACTTTGGTGCAGTGACTAAAGAAGATTACACATCTATCCAAATGTGTGCTTGTTGGGCATCTCTTATTTTCCAGTTAACGTGCCTACTAATGGGTGTACGTACCTACATAATATGGACTGCAGCAGTTGAAGAAGATGCTCAGCACCATTTTCCCAAGGGCAATTAGAGATGGGCCACCCTGAGAATGGGCGGGCGGCCTGTGGAATTTTCTACCATAGAAAGCATCCTATCGGGCTGCATCACAGCCTGGTATGACAACTGCTCAGCCCAAGACTGCAAGAAACTTCAGGGAGTTGTGAACACAGCCCAGTCCATCACCCGAACCTACCTCCCATCCATTGACTCCATCTACACCTCCCGCTGCCTGGGGAAAGCGGGCAGCATAATCAAAGACCCCTCCCATCTGGCTGATTCACTTTTCCAACTTATTCCATTGGGCAGGAGATACAAAAGTCTGGGAACGCAACCAAACAGATTCAAAAACAGCTTCTTCGCCGCTGTTACCAGACTCCTAAATGACTCTCTTAAGTACTGACCTGCTTAATACTACACTACTACACTCCTGTATGCTTCACCCGATACCATGTCTACGTATTTACATTGTGGACCTTGTGTTGCCCTTTTATGTATTTTCTTTTTATTTTCTTTTATTTTCATGCACTAAATGACCTGTTTGAGCTGCTCGCAGAAAAATACTTTCAAAATACTTACAACGTGTATTGTTGGTACACGTGACAATAAACAGATCCAATCCAATCCACTTGAGGCCAAAACATTATGTTTTCAAGAAGCAGTTGGATCTCGCACTTGGGGCAAAAGGAATCAAAGATTATGGGGGAAGGCGGGATCAGGGTGTTGAGTTGGATGATCAGCCTAGCGGAGCTCGAAGGGCTAAATGGCCTCCTCCTGCTCCTATTTTCTACATTTCTAAATGCTGCCCTTGCCTGTGATGCCACTTCCCATGAACAAATAAAACAATGTTGTCCATGTTTAGAGAGTGCTGCAAATTAATGTTAGCATCGTAGCAATTTAACAAATGGAAATCTTGATGGTGTAATGTTAATAACTTTGATGTTAAAAAATATTGTATGCCCTTGGCTACACAATTAATGGTGGCATTTTCGCCATTCAGCTCTTCAAATCCTGATGTTAATCATTCTAATGTTAATTATCATTAGTTATTTCATTTTAACAAACCTTTTTCTCGACATGTACATTTATTCGGCAATGCAGTTGGTGCTCTCTCTCTCTCTATATATATTATGAAGTCTTACAATACCAGGTTAAAGTCCAACAGGTTTGTTTCAAATCACTAACTTTCGGAGCACTGCTCCTTAGATAAGTGCTCAGAAAGCTTGTGATTTGAACAAACCTGTTGGACTTTAACCTGGTGTTGTAAGACTTCTTACTGTGCTCACCCCAGTCCAACGCCGGCATCTCCACATCATATACTGTATTATGAAATCATGCTGTGATTAAAGCATCTCTCCGCAAATGATTGAACCCTCCGTTCATATTACTGCATCGTACAGCCTTCCTCTTGTTCAATATGTTTAGTCAGTTCTCAGTCGAGGTCTTTTGAAAAACGAGACCGTGATGGTATGAGTCACTTTGAGAAATGTTGAGGATGGCGTTTCGCATCTGTCTGAAACATGAGTGTATTTTGTGCGGGAAATACGAGCAGGCACCAAAAAAGATATTGCCGAGCGAAATCTGTTCCGGTTGTGACATGGCCCAACGACGCAATGCAAACACTGATCCTAAATCAGCACCATGGATAGCTCACACGCAGGATTGGTAACAGCAGCATTGTGAGGAACTTCAGAACGCCGGATCAAATGGCAAATTAACGTGGCGTTGTTAGCCAGGCAATAAATCTTTCTGAGAAGCGTGAACACTGAATCATATTCCTGTGACTAAATCAGCGTCAAGCTGCATCACGGTGAGAAAGAAGAAGTGCAATGAGTTCATGAGAAATTAGGCAGTGCGGCATTGGAAGAAACCAATCACTTTGATGTTTCCTTGCTTGTTGTCTTGTCATGGCAGGTATTGGAGAGGCCGGAAGGCCAGGTAATACTCATATAAAGTGGCAAAATGACATACAAACCAAAGAGGTGTGTTCATTTGTCATGTGAGAGTAGGATAGAGTCTGCAAAGAAAACTGGCAAGTTATGATAACTGAGAAGATTATGATTAACATTATAGAGTGTTCTATCTATAAAAAATGGACTGCAGCAAGCTCCTTTGACAGCAGTCACCAAGCAGGTGACCTCTACCACCTAGAAGGACAAGGGCAGCAGAGGCATGGGAACATCATCACCTGCAAGTTCCCCTCCAAACCACACACCACCTGACTTGGAACCACATCACCGTTCATTCACTGTTGCTGGGTCAAGATCCTGGAACTTGTTTCCTAACAGCACTGTGGGTGTGCCTGCACCAGTTGGACTTCAGCCATTTAAGAAGGTGGCTTACCAGCACATTGCGAGGTGTTGTACTCGCATACCAATAAATTTAAAAAAAAAAGAACTATAACTGAATCCCATGGCAGATAACGTTTTGTGCTCAGAGGCCATTTAAATCCACTTCACACGTAGAACATAGAACAGAGAGAAATACAGCACAGAACAGGCCCTTCGGCCCACGATGATGTGCCAAACTTTTGTCCTAGTTTAATCATAGTGTCCAAAATTCTATGATAATCTAAGGGCAATTTCTCATGGGCAATCCACCCAACCTGCACACCGTTGGACTGTGGGAGGAAACCGGAGCACCCGGAGGAAACCCACGCAAACACGGGGAGAATGTGCAGGCTGCACACAGACAGTGACCCAAGCCGGAATCAAACCTGGGACCCTGGAGCTGTGAAGCAATTGTGCTATCCACAATGCTACCATGCTGCCCTTAAGAACAAATTAATCTACACTCCATTATTCTACCATAATCCATGTACCTATCCAATAGCCGCTTGAAGGTCCCTAATGTTTCCGACTCAACCACTTCCACAGGCAGTGCATTCCATGCCCCCACTACTCTCTGGGTAAAGGACCTACCTCTGACATCCCCCCTATATCTTCCACCATTCACCTTAAATTTATGTCCCCTTGTAATGGTTTGTTCCACACGGGGAAAAAGTCTCTGACTGTCTATCTATTCCCCTGATCATCTTATAAACCTCTATCAACTCGCCCCTCATCCTTCTCCATTCTAATGAGTAAAGGCCTAGCACCCTCAACCTTTCCTCGTAAGACCCACTCACCATTCCAGGCAAAACCTGGTAAACCTCCTTTGCACCTTTTCCAAAGCTTCCACATCCTTCCTAAAATGAGGTGACCAGAACTGCACACAGTACTCCAAATGTGGCCTTACCAAGGTTTTGTACAGTTGCATCATCACCTCACGGCTCTTAAACTCAATCCCTCTGTTAATGAATGCTAGCACACCATAGGCCTTCTTCACAGCTCTATCCGAGTGGCAACTGTCAAAGATTTATGAACATAGACCCCAAGATCTCTCTGCTCCTCTACATTGCCAAGACCCCTACCGTTAACCCTGTATTCTGCATTCATATTTGTCCTTCCAAAATGGACAACCTCACACTTGTCAGGGTTAAACTCCATCTGCCACTTTTCAGCCCAGCTCTGCATCCTATCTTGTCTCTTTGCAGCCAACAACAGCCCTCCTCACCATCCACAACTCTACCAATCTTCGTATCATCTGCAAATTTACTGACCCACCCTTCAACTCCCTCATCCAAGTCATTAATGAAAATCACAAACAGCAGAGGACCCAGAACTGATCCCTGCGGTACGCCACTGGTAACTGGGCTCCAGGCTGAATATTTGCCATCCACCACCACTCTCTGACTTCTATCGGTTAGCCAGTTTGTTATCCAACTGGCCAAATTTCCCACTATCCCATGCCTCCTTACTTTCTGCATAAGCCTACCACGGGGAACCTTATCAAATTCCTTACTAAAATCCATGTACACTACATCCACTGCTTTACCTTCATCCACATGCTTGGTCACCTCCTCAAAGAAGTCAATAAGACTTGTAAGGCAAGATCTACCTCTCACAAATCCGTGCTGACTATCCCTAATCAAGCAGTGTCTTTCCAGATGCTCAGAAATCCTATCCCTCAGTACCCTTTCCATTACTTTGCTACCACCGAAGTAAGACTAACTGGCCTGTAATTCCCAGGGTTATCCCTATTCCCTTTTTTGAACAGGGGCACGACATTCGCCACTCTCCAATCCCCTGGCACCACCCCTGTTGACAGTGAGGATGAAAAGATCATTGCCAATGGCTCTGCAATTTCATTTCTTGCTTCCCATAGAATCCTTGGATATATCCCATCAGGCCCGGGGGACTTGTCTATCCTCAAGTTTTTCAAAACGCCCAACACATCTTCCTAACAAGCATCTCCTCGAGCTTACCAGTCTGTTTCACACTGTCCTTTCCAACAATATGGCCCCTCTCGTTTGTAAATACTGAAGAAAAGTACTCGTTCAAGACCTCTCCTATCTCTTCAGACTCAATACACAATCTCCCACTACTGTCCTTGATCGGACCTACCCTCACTCTAGTCATTCTCATATTTCTCACATATGTGTAAAAGGCCTTGGGGTTTTCCTTGATCCTACCTGCCAAAGATTTTTCATGCCCTCTCTTAGCTCTCCTAATCCCTTTCTTCAGTTCCCTCCTGGCTATCTTGTATCCCTCCAGCGCCCTGTCTGAACCTTGCTTCCTCAGCCTTACGTAAGTCTCCTTCTTCCTCTTAACAAGACATGCAACCTCTCTTGTCAACCATGGTTCCCTTACTTGACCATCTCTTCCCTGCCTGACAGGGACATACATATCAAAGACACATAGTACCTGTTCTTTGAACAAGTTCCACAATGCACTTGTGTCCTTCCCTGACAGCCTATGTTCCCAATTTATGCAATTCAATTCCTGTTTGACAGCATTGTATTTACCCCTCCCCCAATTGTAAACCTTACCCTGTTGCACGCACCTATCCCTCTCCATTACTAAAGTGAAAGTCACAGAATTGTGGTCACGACCTCCAAAATGCTCCCCCACTAACAAATCTATCACCTGCCCTGGTAGAAGGAGGCCATTCACACATGGAATCCATGCCAGTTCTCTGGACACTAATTCAACTAGTTCCATTCTATGCTACCTCCCTCTCATGCACACACACACACACATCCCTGTAGTTCATCAGGTAATTGGGAAGTCAGATGGAATGTTCAAAAGGAATTGAGCATAAAACTAGGGAAGTCCTGCTAAAACTATACAAAGCACTAGTTAGATCACACCTGGAATACTGTGAACTGTTTTGGTCCCCTTATCTAAGCAAAGATATACTGGCATTGGAGGCCGTCCAGAGAAGGTTAACTTGGTTGATCCAGGTATGGAGGGATTTTATTATGAGGTGAGGTTGAGTAGATTGGGCCTGTATTCATTGGAGTTGAGAAGAACAAGAGGAGACTTTTTGAGACAAATAGGATTCTCAGGGAGCTTGACAGGAGAGATGCTGAGAGAATGTTTCCACTTGTGGGAAAGCCTAGGACCAGAGTAAGGGATCGCCCATTTAAGTCAGAGATGCGGAGACATTTCTTCTCACAAAGGCTAGTGAATCTGTGGAACTCTTTATCTCAGAGGGCTGTAGAGGCTGGGTGATTAAGTATGTTCAAGACTGAGATTGACAGATTTTTAGTCAAAGGAACAAAGGTTTTGGGGATAAGGTGGAGCCGAGGATTATATCAGATCAGCCATGATCTCATTGGCTGGCAGAGCAGACCCGATGGGCCATTTCTTTTTTTTTTAGAAATTTAGAGTATCCAATTTTTTTTTTCCAATTAAGGGGCAATTTAGCATGGCCAATCCACCTACCTGCACATTTTTAGATTGTGGGGGTGTAACCCTAGACATGGGGAGAATGTGCAAACTCCACACGGACAGTGACCCAGGGCCGGGATTCGAACCTGGGTCCTCAGCACCGTGAGGCATAAGTGCTAACCACTACACCGCTGACCACCCCTCAAGTGGCTATTTCTGCTCCTATGTCTTATGGTCTCATGCAAGTTTTATTCCTTTAAGTCGCCATCTTTTGAAATCATTAACCACCTCTTTTATCATCCTCCCAGGCAGTGAATTCCAGGACATTACAACTTCGACATAAAAAAATTCTTCTCACATCCATGCTGCCTCTATTATTGAAACCTTAAATCTGTGTTCTCTAGTACTTGTCCTTGATCTTACGATTCACACCCTTATTGTATCACCATGATGATGACAATCACAGGAGGCAAAGTTCTGTAGTGTCCCATATGTTGGTAGAATTACGATTTGTAGCTATTTATGCAACAGTATTCTTCACTGAACTTTAAAATATTACTTGGATTACATTTTTGTTCAAAGCAAATGGTTATTAAGAAATGGTAGAATCAATAAACACTTGGTGATGAGTACTTTTGCAACACACTGGTAAGAGATAGGCAAAAGTTAATTGATCGGCAATTGCTCCATGGAATATTTGTTAGAAGTGTGTAATGCAAATAGTGAAGGTTACTGATATATGTGTACAAGAAGGCACCTATGATTCTTGTACTGCAGATTCCAACTTGCAATTGAAATAAGGAAGGTGTTCAAGGAGGTGAATTTGCCCAGAACCACTGGAGCATCTGACATGTATATCCTGTTAGATTACTTAAGAATCTGACCGTATATTCATTAGACTAGCAAGGAATCATAGTCATATTGAGCACAAGAACAGTAAGGATTGGGTCATCAGAAGAAATGGTGCTAAGAATGAGGAGTCCACAAACCCTACTCCACTCATTAGGATTTTGTATATTTCCATTTCCAACAATGGCAACTGAGCAAAGGGAAACAAAATAACAATGTGGATGATTGAAGGACACAAACCAGTAAATTGGTTAATTTTATTAAAGGAGGAGGTTTTTATGAAATAAAAACAAAATGCTGGAAAAACTCAGCAGATCTGGAAGCCTCTGTGTAGAGAGAAACAGTTAATGTTTTGAGTCCATAAGGCTCTTGAATTTCGCTGAGATGTTGTAGAGCGATAATAATAGCTATATGTTTCATAATAATTATGCCACACAAGTGTCAGTTAATGTCCACCTCCAACAAGATAAAATCTAACCATCACCTCATGACATTCAATGGCATTACCATTACTGAATACCCCACCATCAACATCCTGGGGGGTGACCATTGACCAGAACCTTAAATGAAACAGACATAAAAATACTCTGGCTATGAAAGCGGGTTGGGAATTTTGCAGCAAGTAACTGACCTCCTGACTCTCCAAAGCATGCCCAGTATATGGTCCAAGTCATAGGTATGCTGGAATACTTTTCATTTGTCTGAGTGAGTGTGATTCTATAAACAGTCAAGAAGCTTAGCATCACACGCGACAAAGTAGCCTTCTTGTTTGGCACCCCAACAACCACCTTAAACATTCACTCCGTCCATCACTGATGCACAGAGACAGCAGTGTGTTCCATCTATAAAATACACTGCAACAACTTGCCAAGCTTCTTTTGACAGCAGTTACCAACCAGGCAACTTCTACCACCTGGAATGACAAGGGCAGCAGATGCATGGGAACATCAAAACCTGCAAATTGCTCTCCAATCCACACACCACCCTGACTTGGACCTGTATCGCCGTTCCCTTCACTGTCACTGAGTCAGGATTCTGGAACTTGTTTCCTAACAGCTCGGTGGATTTACCTAGACCAGTAGGACTTCAGCCATTCAAGAGGTTGGCTCACCATCACCTTGCTAAGTGTTACGCACATCTCAAAAATGATTAAAACTGAGGAACTACAACTGTGAACTCCAATGCAGGAAACCTTTTGTGCACAGATGCCTTTTAAATCCACACCACTTCATCCAAAGGCTGAGTGTCACTGCCTTCTGATTGAAAGAACATGAGTGAACTCCTCCAATAACACAGTGAACAGCAATATCACCAACCCTGTCGTAGCATATGAAAGTCACAAAGAGTAGACTTGGAAATTGTATGGTGATCATTTCACATCGAGCCAATTGTTTACGAGAAAATATTAACAGGATCCTTGAGGTCCAAAATGACAAGTTGGGTGACAAATTAATGTTGAACACTGATTGTCATCACTATCTGCCCACACTGTATGCATCTGGTGCATATTATGATTGGCATAGGCCAAGTTGTTAGTCTTCCGACCCAACACCCATCACCCTCCAAAACCAGCAACATTATCAAGCCAGAATTTTGGCCTTAAACTTTCTCTCCCCCTCCTGTTCTGTCCAGCTTGTAGCTAATGCTACTAGGAGATCTGCTGATATGTCACATTTGTCTGTCTTGCACCATCTTCAGGCATCTGCTATCGATTGACTTCAACCACTCTATGACGTCTGTCATCCAATGGGGGACTGATTCCATCACTGCGGCAAGGCAGCATTTTTAAGAGCAAATTGCAGCCTAATTTTCAGGTTCTCAAAGGCAGTTTTCCAGTTTCTGGGCTCAGATAGGCAGTGTGCTGCTGACAGGCGCAGTGACCATTCTCCGTTGCGATCCTTTGGTCCGAGTTGTGGCCTGGTGAGTGAAGGGTGCAGGGGTCCTGGTGTTTCAGAGGGAGATTTCACAACTTCCCCCTGCTCATTCAAAACATATCAAATTTATAGATCATATTTATAAAAGTAAAAAAGATAGGTTGGTGTGGCATTATAGAGTCAAAACCAATCCCATAAATTTGAAACAGGGTGTCAAGTTTTAATCGCCATAAGTGCCGTTTTTTGTAATTCAAACATTGTAAAGTTGAGGACTGCCCGCACTGATATTTTCTTTTCTGGATGTCACTTTTCAGAATCCTTTTTTGAGCTGTAAATTGAGCACCTGGAGGAAACACATGCAGACATGGGAAGATCATGCGAACTCCACACAGTCATCTGCATTACAATATTTTGTAGGGCCTCTTGTCATTCTGCAATTAGTGCTGTGTCATTAACGTACCATTAGTTTATCATCTTGCCTCTAATTTCTACTCCAGCAGATACCTCTGACTCTCAGAATATTTGCTCTATGTACAGATTGAACAATTTTGTGACAGCAAACAGCCTTGTACTCCTCTCTTCACTTAAAACATACATGATTGTCCCTCTTCTAGCCTGATCTTCGCTATTTGGCCTCAATGTAGGCTCTAGATCAATCTCGTATCTTTTCTGTCAATTTCACATTTCAGCAGGACATCAGCTTTTGGTGATAAACACAGTCAAATGCTTCTTCGTAGTCTGAAGCATATGCAAATGTTTTTTATTTATTTCTAGATATTTACTGAAGATTGATTTTTAGTTAAACATTCCCCCTCTTTTTTCTGCTCTAGGTCTAAAATGCGTTCACCAATTTCTTCTTCAAATGTGTCATTATTTCTTTCGATTATGCTTTTCAAGATCAGTTTAATTAAGCTCATTAAGCTTATAATTCGAAAATGATTGCACTCCATTGCTTTAGGTTTCTTAAGTACATTAATGAGTATTTCAAGTCACTTAGAATGTATCCTTTCATATTTATTTAACCACAAATTTCAGTTATCACTTCTATTTCTGTTTTTCCAAGGGTTTTTAGATATTCTGCATGATCTTACAATGGTATATTCTAAATTATAGATTACTGTTATAAATCCTGCTGACATTCAATACGGGAGCAACCCAAATCCCAGAAGAGAAACTGGAACGCCAGTTCTTAACTATTCATTTTTGTGATTTGGAACAATTGAGAGAAAAAATGAAACCTGGTGAGGAAGGGGGTCAGTCTTGTTGTAAATTATTCAATTAACAAAACGTTTATTAAACTTTAAAAAATACAAGAAAGGCAACAGTAAAGAACGATGTTTGTGATTAACTACAATAATGGTTACCCAGGCAGCATGCTTAATTAACACCCAATATAAATCCACCTACTTTCCTAAAGGCTGAGACTACACCTGACCCAAAACAACACTCTGAGCCAAATCCCGAAAATAATTATCACACAGGGCCTGTAGCTTTCTTTTGGAAACTGTCCTTATAGTTTAGAGTAGAACCTATGGGGTCTCATAGCTTTTTTCTTCATCGTTTTTGCACAACAGCTTGATTCTTATGAGAAAGCTCTGCTTTGCAACTGTGTGTGGCTATGATCTAGGTCCTTAGACTGCTAGCTTCCACTGTGGGCAGCACGGTAGCACAAGTGAATAGCACTGTGGCTTTACAGCGCCAGGGTCCCATGTTCGGTTCCTCGCTGGATCACTATCTGTGCGGAGTTTGCACATTCTCCCCATGTCTGCGTGGGTTTCCTCCGGGTGCTCCGGTTTCCTCCCACTGTCCAAAGACGTGCAGGTTAGGTGGATTGGCCATGATAAATTTCCCTTAGTGACCCAAAAAGGTCAGATGGGGTTATTGGGTTACGGGGATAGGGTGGAAGTGAGGGCTTAAATGGGTCGGTGCAGACTCGATTGGCTGAATGTCCTCCTTTTGCACTGTATGTTCTAGGTTTGCTTCACAAAGAATTCGTGTCATCCTGCTTCTAGGCTAATCTGCATTTCACAAGTTCTCGGTGCAGTTAAATACCTATCAATTTATTTTTATTAATTCCTAACATTCTAAATAAATTTCTGTGGAAAATATTATTCATTCAGGTCGTTGAAATGGACATTTCTCTCCCAAGTTTGGGCTGATGCACACTTTGGCCATGACTGTGCTGACATAGATGAATGTTGTTTTAGGATGAATTAATAAAACAACCCAAGCAAATTAAGTACTTTCCCAATCAAGTCCCATCAGCACACCCTGCAGCCAGAATAATGGGTTAGACTTACTCATGAGAATAATTTCAATAAATGTAATTAGAATTATGTGTTGCAAATGAATAATGCATCTTGTAAGATTCATGTTGAATGATTTGGGCAACATATCTCTATTTGGCAGTCTCTTAAAGACAATCAATTGGACCATGTATATATATTACAGGTATACATGCCATGCAGTATGATGTTAGTCAGCCATTAACAAAGCAATGTTGTCAAGCATTATTTCCAATTGATTTGTGAGACACTGGAAGGCTTATAAAACAAAAATAAGTCAAGTGGTTCAATAAATATTGTGGTATTGCATTGCTCCTGGTAAAGTTCTAAACAAAAGCAAGACAAAATTCTCATCCCAACAAATTGTGCCTGCTCCATTGGTGAACTTACTACAATAACTAATCAGCCAGTGGAATTTTGGGAGTGGACTATTCCTGGAACTTAACCTCTTTGAAAACTCCTTCTCTACTAACAATACTGAATTAAAGGAAACAGCAGTTTAAAAAAATATTTCTTAGAATGGCAAAGCCAGTATTATGTACTTCTTATTGACCAATTACTTGTCACCAATCAGCTCAAGCCTGAATTTGTGACTCGGTCTTGCTGCATTTGAATTACAATTGAATTAACCAATAATTCTTGGAAAAATAGCTGAAATCTTTGGTCCTTAGCTGCCCAATAGCTACAGTCACCAGGTTTGCAAATTTAAACACATTCACTTTTTATTTATAACAAGAACTATAATGAAATATGCAGCAACTAAAATTGATTAACTATTATCTGATTCCTAACTCCCCACTTTAACTTCCCCCACCCTCTACACACATACACATATAAGACAAATAAACACAGAGGGGAAGAGAGGGGTGAAAATAATAAGTAAAAGGATAAAGAGTATTTGTTTCAGATAGTTGTCTTTCAGCACACATTCCTTCAAGGCTTTCAGTTCGAGAGAGAGAGAGCAGGCCCTTGTCCCTCAGAGTCCAGGGGCAGGATTCTCCGACCCCCCATCGGGTCGGAGAATCGCCAGGGGGGGCGGTGTGAATCCTGCCCCTGTCAGCCGCCGAATTCTCCGGCACCGGAGATTCGGTGGGGGCGGAAATCACACTGCGCCAGTCAGCGGGCCTCCCCCTCGGCGATTCTCCGGCCCACGATGGGCCGGAGTCCCGCTGCTGTAATGCCGGTTCCGCCGGCGTGAATTAAACCACCTCCCTTACCGGCGGGACCAGGCAGCACGGGCGGGCTCCGGGGTCCTGGGGGGGTGCGGGGCGATCTGGCCCTGGGGGGTGCCCCCACGGTGGCCTGGCCTGCGATCGGGGCCCACCGATCCGCGGGCAGGCCTGAGCTGTAGGGGCACTCTTTCCTCTCCGCGTCATCCGTGTCAGCCTCTGCGACGGCCGACGCGGAGGTGACCCCCACTGCGCATGCGCGGGGATGACGTCAGCAGCCGCTGACGCCCCTGCGCATGCGCAGACTTCCGCCGGCCGGTGGAGTCCCTTCGGCCCTGGCTGGCATGTCGCCAAAGGCCTTCCACGCCAGCCAGCGGGGCGCAAACCACTCCGGCGTGGGCCTAGCCCCTAAAGGTGAGGGCTTGGCCCCTAAAGGTGCGGAGGATTCCAATCCTTTGGGGCGGCCCGACGCCGGAGTGGTTGACGCTACTCCACCCCACTGGGTAGGGGAGAATCCCGCCCCAGGTCTCCAACTTTGCTTTCCTTGAGTCTCTGTTAATCATCCCACTCAAGTAGGACCCAACCATCAATGGGTAGAAAATGGCCTTTTGGCCAATTCATTGGCTGCCAGCTAACCAATCAAACTGAGTCCCACCCCTTCATTGAGTGCCATAATGTTTGAGTTCTGTAGCTCAAAAACGAGCACCATATACTATTTCGCAACTTTTTGAATTCCTCATTCTCTGTGCTGCTTGACGTAAAGATATACGTCCATTAAGCAGCCATGGATCAAAATGATGGAAGCAAAAAAAAAAAGAAAGGGGGAATAAGGGTATCAACAGAAAGGACCCTTACAGCATAAAGATGGTCTGTGTGTTAAAGCTGAGATAGCAAGTAACACTTCTAAAATACAACATGATACATTCGGTTGAATAGTCATAAGGACTACACAGGTATAAAAACTGATTACAGAATTTAATCCTCAGCAAAGGGTGCATAGGGCTATTATATCATTTACCAGAAAGTGACTGCTTCACAAATTAAAAATAACATTGATGTAGGACAGAAGACTGAATATAATGAAAATATAAAAGTGAACTTTGCACAGGTCTCAGGCCATGTCATATAATTCACTTGTCAACCACACACAAAGAGTGGAATTTTGCCTTCTTTGGCAAAGTGCCATCTCAGGTGGAAAACATGGAGGGTAGCCCGCTGGCTGCTATATTTTTTGACACCCTGTCAAAACAAATGCAAGGGACAGGTCCCATGATGTCGCACTGGTGGAGTATCTGCCTCACCACCAACTCCAGTGTTTAAAAGATCGAAGACACCCTGATATGAAAAAACTGGAAGCACCCTGCCCCCACCGAATCCTCCCCAACCTCACCACAAAGCCCCACCCCACCGCCCCCAAACCAACCATGAAACTCCCCCCACCCACCACCACAGGACTCACCCTTCCCCACCCCACCCTCATCACCATAGAACTCCTCCACCACGGAATCCATGGCAATTCTCCCATAGAAATCCCCCCACACACACACACTTCCTCACCCCCGGATGACCTTGACACCTCCCCCACAGACACTCCCAGCAATTATTGTTGAGGGGCAGTAGAGTAATCATTCTGCCATGTTGATGAAGTAGAAGCCAGGAACAGCTGCATGATGGCCACCACGGTATATCTGGAATAAAGGAGTTGGCGAGAAGCTATTTCTGGTGGCCCGGGATGGATGTTCAAATAGAGAAGGTGGGGTTATGCCAATCCTGCTCTGTGTTGAGAAATGTACCTCCACTACAACGTTTGCATCCATAGGATTGGCCCACCAGGCCATGGCACAGAGTTATGTTGATTATGCGAGATCAGTCAAAGGACATGTTTTTGGTTATGGTTGACGCACATTCAAAGGGCCGGAGGTTGCCATCTTGAAATCAACAACTACAGAATAGAACATAGAAAAGGCCAGTAGAGGTATTTGCAAGATTCAGCCAACCTGAGCGATAACGGTACTCCAGTTCACATCAGCCGAATTCAAGGATTGCTTGAAGGGGTGTGGCATCTGCCATATCAAATTTTCCCCTACCATCCAGCTACCAATGGTCTAGCTGAACATTTTGTCCATTCGCTCAAGCGTGCAGTGAAGATTTTGAGGGATGAAGGCTGTCTACCTAAACATGTCAATAACTTTCCAATGACATACCGAAACATTGTGCATTTAACAACACAAAGCTCATTGACTATACTGATGTTCAAAAGGAAACTATACAGATAGTTTGACCTATTGACTCCCTCTTCAACTTCAGAGATAGTCAGGCAACAGTATCAAATGCAAGTGGTTCAAAGGGACAATATTCCAAAAGTAGAATATTTGATTGTGCGAATGTGTTCTTGCGAGAGACTCCAGCAATTGTATTAGCCAAAACGGGTCCGATTTCATCCACTGTACAATCTGACGATGAAAGAATTTGACATTGACACGCTGACCAATTATTGTCTGCATGTAATGAGAGTGCAGAATCTGTCCCAGATGTTTTCATCACTGAGAGTATGTACATTGATATGCCCGACATGAGGACTACAACTGCCCAAATTATGGAATCTGTTACGACAGAATCATCCACACAACCTGAGTTGATTTTGCCAGATGTAACACCAACCAGTGTACAGGAAGACACTCCTAATACCCCCAAAGAACAAAGTTCCTAAATGTCCTGTTCTGCCAAAACGAGACAGATGTTCACCCAAGAGATTGCCTTACTAATGTACAGATACATCTGCAACATAGTTAGTTCTGACATAATGTGTTTGATCTGCGTTAACGAGTTTGATTAAGTAAAAATGCCAGGGGCAGTAAAGGAATAAAGTGTTATGTATCAGAGTAACACTGTTGGCTGATGTAGTGTCACAATTTGTGCAATGATGTAATCGGAACGTTTCATAGGCTTTTGTGGAGTTTACCATTGTACCCTGTTTGAGCAGCATCTTGGGAATAAACCCCTTGCTCCATGTTATATGAACTCAACTTGTACCCCCTGTGATCCTTTCTCTCTGCGGCTACAACAAAGAATCTCACAATAAAAATTAAACAGCATATAACGTTAGATTATTGGATGAATATATTTTGATTAGCTGATCATTGCGCACAACTAAACTAAAACTAATTGTCAAACATGGATTCCCTTGAGAATCTTCAGAGAGCATTTCCCCTCCCTCCACCTCAGCCTGCAGCAGTGCCGCTGCAGCTAGGCACCACCGAGGAGGTGTTCACTGAAATGTGCCAGTGTGACCATGGCACTGCCAGTAGCTGTAGCCTTTCCGCAAAGCCTTCCATGCTGGAGCCAGTGACATTGCCAACATTTCTCAGTGTGTTGTGTGCAGTTGTACCTGGGAATTCACTGAAGGAAAGGGTACTTCATTGTTTTCTCCTCAACCAGAGCAGCAGGAAGAATGGGCATGTGGATTTTCCAGACTACAGGAATTCCTGATTCCTGAAGAGCATGCACATGGCTCTGTGGGTGTTAGATCCCAATGGGGAGATGTATGGAACCACAAAGTATTCTATTCCCTGAACGGGTAGTTGCACAAAGTATCCTGACAGCTGTCACAATACCTTTATCTCGAGTCTCTTAGCCATTCTGGCCATAACAAAGCCATCAATGCAGTCGGAGGCTGCTTAATAGCAAGTCCTGCCTATTCTCCAGTAGCTAATAGCTGTCCTCCACTCGAGCACCCATACAACAAGTGTAGACCATCGGCATCCTAGATTAACAGTTCTGATACCCGCCTGCTCCAGTACATGGCAGAGCCTGTCTGCTGCATCCTATGCAACCTAGCCATCATTAGCTTGCTGCCCTTGCCACTAACCTTTGGGAAATACTAGAGGAGGAGGAGAAGGGAGGAAGCATCCAGAATGCTTTGGATGATTCCTTTGGTGCTGGAATCTGCAGATTTCCTTCCCTAAAGGACATTAGTAAACCAGATGTGTTTTTTCTGAACACGCGTTTTTATGACAATCATTTCATGCTCATCATTAATTCCAGATTTTTATTGAATTTGATTCTCACTATATGCCATGGTGGGATTCGAACCCATGTCCCCAGAGCATTACCCTGGGTCTCTAGGTTACTGGTTTTGTGACAATACAATTGTGCCACCGCATCCCCTCTCTAAGCACTTCGGAGTCCTATGCCAGTTGTAGTCTAGGCCGTAAACAACTGGCAACCGCTGTCCCCACCAGCTGTCCATAAAGGCACCCCATCCACCTGGTAGGGCCTCCCCCTGGACCGATCAATGGCAGTGCCAATTTGGCACCTGGGCACCTGGCATTGCCAACCTGGAAGTGCCCCTACTCGCCTAGTAGTGTCACCCGGGCACCCTAGAAGTGCCCAAGTGACACTGCCTTGGTGCCAAGCTGGTAGTGCCAAGGTGTCTGGGTGCCAGAGGGAGTGCCAGAGTGCCACTCTGTCCTGTCTCCGACTACCCGGGGTGTCTAATGGCCTGGGAGACTCCGCACTCCCAGGTGCTATTACGACTGGTGCATATTTGTGAAAACCAGTGCCCTGGCGAGATTTCCCGGGCGTGGCCATTAGGTTCCGGACGCCAGGAGAATCCCACAAATGCATATGTAAATGAGCTGAATGACTAATTTAAACATGCTGATCTGGATCACGCCCAGTGAGGGGGAGATCCAGATCGCGATGTCTTGAGAGACTCTGTTTCGAGCATCGCAAATCTCACGAGAGCCTTTCGCGATATTCAACGGCCTTGTCCCGACACCACGTTGGGCATGATGAGGCTGTTAAATTGCACTTCATGTCATAATAATCAGCAGAGTGAGTATATTGGATAGCTGAATATTAATTTTTGAACATATAAACAGACAGGTGAGGACAGTGTGATGGTAGGATAAAGAATTGTATCATTTGAAGGAAAACCTATAATGCCAAAAATACTTTTGTTTATTTTTCATTGGCAAATAACTTCAGTCCTCTAGTCTCTGGTTAAAGAATATATCAATTTTCCGGACTTCATGCATGGAGACAAAGCATTCTGTCATTATTTTCCGTCACGGACACAATGACAAACATGATCTGATGGTATATGGCAGTGTAGCAATGAGCCATTTCAGCATCATTAAAAAGATAATGCATGTTTTTTGACTGCAAGGGTCCCGGTTGGACCTCATTTAGATGTCTAGTGCCACTGCACTGATGTGTTTTGTTGTAGTGCTGTCAATGATCGATGTTTTCTTGTCAGTGAGATGGTTCCATTATTTTTGTAACTTCAGGCCTATCAATTCATATTTAGTTTTAATGGCAGCAGTTATTCTTGTGCAACAAGTATAACTTTGCACTGCAAAAATGTAATCATTTGAATGGGAAATTAATCTGGTTCTTGGATGCCTCAATATCTGGGGGCTTGGCTGGAATATAACATTTGGGGGTGGGGACCTTAAGAGTCGCCAACCCGCCAGGATTGGCCGAGAGTCTCCAAGAATCGGCAGTCTCCAGGGCAATGCAGTGAGCAATCCGGGAGAAAATTCATCAGGGTATTAAACAACATTATGCATTCTTTTCATTTTCTTTGATCTTCTGCTTATTTGTGATAAAAATGTTAGGATAGGAGAAAAAGGTTGTTGGACTGACAATGAACAATTATCAAATTGGACAGTCAAGAGTTTTCTCTTTCCACTTGGAATGAGAAGGTACAGCACTACTGGGACATGCCTGGTTACCGATGGCATTCTGGCAGGCAAATTGAGGACAGGAGGTTACGTGATGGAACCCACCCCAGAGCTGGGTTCAGTTGGCACCAATAGGGAATTCACAAATTTGGAAGGGCCGTCGCCGGGCCAGGCTGATTTGGCGGAGCCCGGAGAGGCATCCCTGCCCCTCCCAACCCAATTTAAATAAAGATTACCTCCAGGAATCCCCCTTCAGCAACGTGGTCAACAAATGCTAGTCAGTTCATTCCAAAAGTGACAATAGTGAAGGGGAGGGGGTAGTTCCGATGTGTGGCATAGAAATTTAATTTTAGATGGACCTCCTGCCTCACTTGGGATCACCCCATCCAACAGGGATAGCCCCAGTGCAATGTTGCCATAGCTACAGGGCCGGCACAATGGGGCAGTAGGTCCATATTCAGGGTATCACTGCCCTGTTTCCATTATTATTAAGGAAGAAGCACAAAATCTTCACTTGAGCTAGAATACAAAAGCTTTAATCCAATGCATCAGTGCCTTGAAGATTCATTTCTCACTCTCCTTGCCAACGTACTGACGTCCAGCACTTCACAAACGTCAGCAAGCTCAGAATTCCCCAACTGCAGTCTTCTCCTGCTTCAATTCCACACAAAGGTCAGGTAAGTCAAGAAATAGTGACATAAGGTTTCACTGTTGCTGATATTAGTGGCTGGATGTGAGATGTATTTTCATTGTTAAACCAGTGTGTGTTTGTACGAATGGTTTAAGGTTTTTCCAACTTCTCTCGCACTAATTTAAAGACTTTAAAAGCTTTAAATGCCTGATGTAGAAAGTAAAGACCTAGAGAGCTGAGGTGTTCAACAGGTTTTGAAGCCCCATGTGTCACAGAAATGTGAAAAATTGATTATTACTCTCTGGCATCACACAGCTAAGCTGTGCTACCAGAGTGAGGCACCAAATAGGGTTAGTCACCTCCCAAAGGGAAAGGAGGTTAAAAATAACAACTATATTTCAAGATGAGTCATTCCGAGACACTCTTGCACAAGAGGCAAAAAGGGAAATGTTCTGCGAAAAGCCAGGATAGACAGAGGTAGTTAATGAATTACAAATTATTTATCCTATAAGAATATATATATCAATAGGCAGCAATCCTCTGGTGGATTAAATTCTTAATTGATGTTCAGTTTGATTTTTTTTGTTTCCTCCTTTGAGTTTGGTAAGTCAGTTAAGGAGAAATTGACAATCATGAATATATCTCCGAGGCTTAAGTAAAGTAACCAGCTGATGTTGTGTGCCCCCGGATGCAGAAAACATCGTGCCCTAGGTATACGCCTGACCGGATCACAGAAACTTTATCCAGTACTGTTCCCGAACAAACTTCAAAAAAGTCATTCATAGCACAAAAAGCATCACAAAAAGATTCTATTCTATTTTTTTTTTATTGATCCACTAATTCCGTTGAATGCCTCATAGAAACACACAAATGCTGATTTATTTGAGAAACAATTGCTCCTAGGTCCCTTTTCATTTAATTTTACAATATGTGCAGGAATGAACGCACTACAATTTATATTTGAATAATACATCTGGGACTGGACTCTCCGTTTGGAAGACCAGATTCTGCCACTGGAGCTGAGGGTGACCTGACCCCTCCACGACCCCCCCATCAGAGACCCCCCACTCGACCCCTCACCAGACATCCTCAGCAGAGATCCCCCATACCACAGACCCCACCATCAGAGGCCCCCGCCTTATCAGAGATGTCCCATATTAGACACCCCCCAACATAGACCACCCCAGATCAGAGACCCACCATCAGAGACCCCACATAACAGACCCCCCCCATATCAGGCACTCCCTATGTCAGAGAATCCCCATATCAGAGACCCCCCATATCACAGACCCCTCCATAAAAAAGAACCCCCCTCCATATCAGAGACCTCCCACAGCAGAGAACCCCCATAACACAGAACCCCACATATCAGAGAAACCCCATTTCAGAGAGCACCCCATATCAGAGCCACCCCAAAAAGACACCAACCCTATCATTCACTCATACGTGGAAGCAGAAAAGCAGTCCAGTTAGAAACAGTGGAAAATCATTGTTTTTTCCACTCACCTATCCCTTGCACCTCCTGCCTCAGACAGGTGTAGAAAGCAGCCCCTGTTAGGAAGTCAAAATACATAGCAAGGCTTTAGACACACTCAGATCATTTGATCTGCAAGACTTCTGTTCACTTTCAAAGAAAAATAGCTTTTAGTCAGCTGTAATTGATAAGGCACTCACTTCCAAACTGCCAGATGTCTGGATGTTTTTTAAAAATTTCCCTTCACACTTGACTGCATCTCAAGTACCCTGCTGTAAACCGAGCCACATTATTTATAAACATCTAGCTATGATTTACAGCTCTAAGTGCTTTCTGCTGAGAAAGAGGAACTGAAAGCACTTAACTCCTGGGTGCTTAGAAACATTGGTTAGGTTCACAGCGGGGTATTTGAGATGCATTCTCATGGAGATTCTCTAACATGGGGTCTCTGTTAATGGGGTTATTTGATATGAGGGTCTCTGATATGGGGGGGTTCTCTTATATTGGGGGTTACTGACATGGAGGGTTCTCTGTTATAGAGGAGTTTCTGATATGGGGTGGTCTCTGATATTGGGGTTCTCTGGTATATGGTGTCACTGATATGGGGGTTCTCTGATAGGAGGTCTGATGGGTCTCTGATGTGGGGGTCTCTAATGGGGGGTTACTGATGGGAGGGTCTGAGGCTTCTCTGATTGGGGGGTCTGGTGGGAGTCTCTGATAGGAGATCTGGTGGGGGTCTCTGATGGGAGATCTGGTGGGAGTCTCTGATGGGAGATCTGGTGGGGGTCTCTGATGAGGGTTCTACGGGTCTTTAATGGGTATGTCTGGTGGAGTCCCTGATGGGGGGTTTGGTGGGGTGGGCTGGGGCATGGGGTGGGCAGGATTTGGATTATGGGGAGCCCTCCTATGGACTTTGGTGGGACCGCTGGCCAATCAGGGCCAAGCTGGCAAATGCTTGCACCAATCCACGCCCGCCTGAATCCCAGCCCAGAGGGACGGAGAATCATGGTGTGTTGGAGAATCTGATGTCCAGCCAATTAATAGGATGCAAATGGGTTCAAGTGACCTGTTTGCATTCTCCTGCTGGTGCGGGTTGCAAACCTCGATGCCGCTGCCCGCGGGGGGGGGGGGGGGGGGGGGGGGGTTCGGAGCACCGGCGCTGATTCTGTTTCCCCCCTCCCGGTCTTGTGAAATGGGGAATGGAACAACCAAGCAGCAACAAAGCATCACTAAGCAGAAGCTAAGTTGTTCTCCTTGGAACAGAGAAGATTAAGAAGTGACCTTCTTAAGGTGCTCAAAATTATGAACAATTTTGACAGGTTAAAGAAGGATATTCTGTTTCCTCTAGTTATTATGTCAGTGACGAAGAGTCACAATTTCAAAATGGTCAGCAAGAGAGCTAGGATTGGCACAGTGGCAAGCACTGCTGCCTGACAGCTCCAGGGTCCCGGGTTCAATTCCGGCCTCGGGTGACTCTCTGTGTAGAGTTTGCACTTTCTCCGCGTGTCTGCGTAGTGGATTGACCATGCTAAATTGCCCCTTAGTGTCCAAAAGGTTAGGTGGTGTTGCTGGGTTACGGGGATAGGATGGAGACATGGCTTAAGTAGGGTGCTCTTTCCGAGGGCCGGTGCAGACTCGATAGGCCGAAAGGCCTCCTTCTGCACTGTAAATTATTTTAAAAAAAAATATTTAGGGTGGCCAATCCACCTGCACATTTTTGGGTTGTGAGGGCGAAACCCATGCAAACATGGGGAGAATATGCAAACTCCACACGGACAATGACCCAGAGCCGGGATTGAACCTGGGACCTCAGCGCCGTGAGGCCACAGTGCTAACCCACTGCGCCACCATGCTGCCCGTCTGCACTGTAAATTCTATGAAACTCTATGAGTTAAATGAGGTGAAACTTCACTCAGAGACTTGCTGGGGTTTGGAAAGCACTGCCTGGGAGAGTGGTGGAAGTGGATTCCATAGGAAATGAAATGAAAATCGCTTATTGTCACGAGTAGGCTTCAATGAAGTTACTGTGAAAAGCCCCTAGTCGCCACATTCCGGCGCCTGTCCGGGGAGGCTGGTACGGGAATTGAACCATGCTGCTGGCCTGCTTGGTCTGCTTTAAAAGCCAGCGATTTAGCCTTGTGAGCTAAACCAGCCCCTGAGGCTTCAAAAGACAGCTGGACATATATTTGAAAGTGATGAATTTAGAGGGTTGCGGAGATAGGGCTGGAGAATTGGACTAGCTGGGTAGCCCTTTTGGGAACTGGTGCAGACACGATGGGCTGAGTGGCCTCCTTCTGTGCTGTAAATAACAAAACAAAGCAAAGTAGAAGTCATACGAAGAGAAATTGGGACGACTGGACCCAAATTCTCTATCACAGAAGTCATTGCCTATATTTAAGAAGAAAATAGATACACATCTAGACTAATGACACCAAGGGGAATGGGGAGAGCACGGAAGAAATGTGTTGACATAGGGAACCTGCCATAATCATACTGAATAGTGGAGCAGGCTCGAAGGACTGCGTTTCTGTTGCTTCTATGTTTCTAATCATGAATACAACTTTAAAGTTATTACTATGAGGTATTAACATCAAAAATATGATTTAAAAGCAGTAAAACTCCGAAGTTTCTGAATATATCTCAGAGCTGGAAACCTTTTGGGAGGATTCCCGATGCAAGGGATTTGCTGATCTGGGGCGGGATTGTCCGACCCCCCAACAGGTCAGAGAATCGCCAGGGGTGGGGGGGGGGCGGCATGAATCCCACCCCCGCCAGCCGCCAAATTTTCCGGCGCCGGAGAATTGGCGGGGGCGGGAAGCGCGCCACGCCGGTTGGCTGCCACTTGCACAGCCCCCCCGGCGATTCTCCGACACGCGATGAGCCGAAGTCATTCTATGCAGGTCCCACCGGCATAAATTAGAGTTGGTCCCTTCCCGACGGGACTTGGTGGCACGGGCGGGCTCCAGGGTCCTGGGGGGGAGGGGGGGGGGGGGGAGTCGCGAGGCGCTCTGGCTCCGGGGGGGTGCCCCACAGTGGCCTGGCCCGCGATCGGAGCTCACCGATCCACGGGCGGGCCTGTGCCGTGGGGGCACTCTTTTCCTACGCGCCGGCCATGTGGCCTCCGCGATGTCCGACGCGAAGGTGAACCGCCCCCCTGCGCATGCGCGGGGATGACGTCAGTAGCCGCTGACGCTCATGCGCTGGACCCGCGCCGGTCGGCAGAGTCCTTTCGGCCCCGGTTGGCATGGAGCCAAAGTCCTTCCACACCGGCCGGCGGGGCGCAAACCACTCCGCACCTTTGGGGGCGGCCCGATGCCGGAGTGGTTCACGCCACTCCGTCCCGCCGGGACCCCCGCCCCCCCGGGTATGGGAGAATCCCGCCCCTGAAGTTGAAACTTTCCAGGCAATTCCCATGGAGTCCTTGCATTGGGACTTCTGAGGGTGCCCCAGCATTTATTCTGGGTATGTCTGGGATACAACTATCTGGAGACTGGAAGATTTGGGCCATTAATTTGCATATTCATATTTAGTTGCTGCGTTTTAATTTTCTTATTCGTTGCACACCTGCTGTTGGCTATGCTTTCAGCTCTCTATCTCCTTCTTCTCTGTAAAAAAACACTCTAATAAAACACTTCTCATTGACAAGCTTTTGGTTACGTATCGTAATGTCTCCGTTTTTAGTTCAGAGCCAATGGAGGTGGAATGCATGTCATGGGTATGAATTTATGACCTCATCTTTCATTGGCTTCTGAGACAATTCAATAATAACAGAATAACAGAGAAAATAATGGGCTGTGGGAGGAAATAAGTCTCAGAATAAAGATTACAATTGGAAAAATTATTATTTTTTGATTTTGAACACCGCTAAACATCAGGGGCGCGATTCTCTGCTCCCCACGCCAGGTGGGAGAATCCCGGGAGGGCCCCCGACTAATTTCACGACCCCCTGGCGCCCCGCGTGATTCTCCCACCCCCCGCTCGGAAGGACCGTCGCTCGACGGGCGGAATTCTCCGTTCCCGGGAAAAATCGGGAGGGCCGTTGTGAACTCGGCCGAGTTTCACGACGGCCTTGGAGGCCGCTCCTCGCCCCCTATTCTCCCCTCCCGGCGGGGCTAGGAGCGGCGCTCTGTAACACTCGGCCGCCGGGTGGCGCGCCGAGAGTGACGCGACGGCGGCGCCTATGTGACGTCAGCCGCGCATGTGCAGGTTGGCCGGCTCCAACCCCGCATGCGCGGCTGACGTCACGACGGCTGACAGCTCGAACCCGCGCATGCGCGGTGGCCGTCTTTCCCCTCAGCCACCCCGCAAGACGAGGTGGCTTGATGTTGCGGGGCGGCGGACGGGAAAAGGTGCGTCCGATTGAGACGCCGGCCCGACGATCGGTGGGTACTGATCACGGGCCTGTCCTCTCCCGAGCACAGTCGTGGTGCTCACTCCCCACCAGGCCCCCTACAAGCCCCAAAACGGGCATCTCACGGCGATTTCATGACGGCAGCGACCTGGTGTGGTTGCCGCTGTCGTGAAATGGTCGCGAACGGCAGGCCGCTCGGCCCATCCATGTCGGAGAATCGTCAGTCGCTGTGAAAAACGGCGAGCGGCGATTCTTCCGAGTGTGGGGAGCGGAGAATCGCGCCCACCGTTTTTCAATGCGACCGGCGATTCTCCGACCCAGATGGCCTGAGCGGCCTGCCGTTCGCGACCGTTTCACGACGTCGGCAACCACACCTGGTTGCTGCCATCATGAAATTGCCGTGAGATGCCCGTTTTGGGGCTTGCAGGGGGCCTGGTGGGGAATGAGCACCACGACTGTGCTCGGGAGAGGACAGGCCCGCGATCGGTGCCCACTGATCGTCGGGCCGGCGTCTCAATCGGACGCACTATTTCCCCTCCGCCGCCCCGCAAGATCAAGCCGCCACGTCTTGCGGGGCGGCTGAGGGGAAAGACGGCCACCGCGCATGCGCGAGTTCGAGGTGTCAGCCGTCGTGACATCAGCCGCACATGCACGGGTTGGAGCCTGACAACCTGCGCATGCGCGGCTGACGTCACATAGGTGCCGCCGTCGCGTCACTCTCGGAGCGCTGCCCGGCGGCCGAGAGTTACGGAGCGCCGCTCCTAGCCCCGCCGGGAGGGGAGAATAGGGGGCGAGGAGCGGCCTCCGAGGCCGTCGTGAAACTCGGCCGAGTTCACGACGGCCCTCCCGATTTTTCCCAGGAGCGGAGAATTCCACCCCAGGAGCGCGATCCTCCATCCCGCCACACTCGTTCTCTGGTGCGGCATGCCCCCGCTAGCAGCGGGATCCGGCCAATGCAGCCGGCCAATGGGGCTTCCCATTGTGGGTACCCCCATGCCGTGGGAAAATCCATGGGCGTGTGTGCGCTGCCGGCGAAACAGATTTTCCCGCCAACGGAGAATCCAGCCCCTGGAACTCAAATAAATAAAACCTTTATCACAGTCACATAAAATTTAATTTGTGACTTTGCTAACCGTTTTTCTGCTGTGGCAAAGTGGAAACCCGATTGGAAGGAATTCCCTAGCAATGTTGGCCTGGGTGCATGTACTGCCGGCACCATCTCCTGCACTTGAAGGCTTTAGGATTCTCCAATCGACCTTGCAGTTGCTGGAATGTTGCTGACACCCTCTCTTATATGTCATGGCATTATCCTATCATCTGCATCAGCTCTGCAAGAACCTTGTCCAGAGGCTCGACTTCTGGCTCGGACCCAGCTGAGTCCTGGGTTCTAGCTGGCCTCAAATTGCTGCCTCCCTTGGATGTTCCGGCCTCCACCTGATGTGCATCAGCAACTGTGTCGTGCTCACCAGAAAGTGCCCCCTGAAGCCTGTCCACCAATGTTGCCCACCGAGGTGTGTAACTCTGCAATGGTGGTAGGTGTGGGTGATAGCTGTGACGCATCGCTGGTATTCTCCTTGGAGCTCTTCTTTGATGTGATCTCTTGGGTGGTGGGGGCGGTGGGGGGCACGACTCCGGATGGCTCGGTCTCATCCTGCAAGACAATGGACATTTGGGCAGTGAGAGGGAAGGACAACAACAACTCATTTGAGACAGGTCATCTGGATGAAGGGATAGTGGATCCTCACTTCTCTGGGACAGAGCAACTTTACTGTCGGTCACTGCTCTCTCCTCGGGCAACTTTGTGATCTCCAGGGCCAGTTCCTTTTCAGAGGTGAGGACTGGGATCTCTGGTATCCTGCCCTCTGTCTTCTTTCCCTCTTATTGTGGACTATCTTCACCTGTGAGGACAAAGAGAAGATATTGTGCGCTGCCGCTTGATGAGTCAGGGGCCTATAGCAGGTGACATGTGTGGGCTCCGCACCAAGATATGAATTGATGCCAGGGGATCTGAGGTAGCAGCTTGAAGATCGAATGTTGGGAGAGTGCGATGTGTCAGTCAGTGGATTGGCGGGGTGAGGGGGTTGTGGTTTAAAAAATTGATGGGTGGCAGGCGGGACTGATACCGTGAGAGAGGTGGTAACTTACCCTTGCTGCTTGGTGGAAGTCGTTTGTCTTCTTCCGACATTGGACGTCGGTCCTCCTGGTCATTCTGCCCAAACTCACAGCCGCTGCCACTTCCTCCCAGGTGACATTGCTCACCCTGCTGCTGAACCTCCGACCCCCTTGGGGGAATAGGGTGCCCCGCCCCTCATCCACTGCGTCGAGAAGCCTGGTCAGGTCAGTATCCCAGTACAAGATGGCGCTGGAGCATGGCAACACTATGCGTGCTCTCTCCTACAGATCCTCTTCCTACATCTCTAATAACCCTACTAACCTTTTAAAACTTAATTCTAACACTAACACTATTTCTAACTTTCTCTTTTATGTTCCCTTGCAGGTCTGAAGATCCTCCAACGTCCGTAGGCCGGCCCACATGTCCCGATCCAATCCAACCCGACCTGGCAGGACTCCTCCAGGGACCCGACACTGGCCTCACCCTGGAAGTGTAAGTGGCCAGACCTCGATCTGACCTCAATCTTGCTTGGAATCGGCCGGTTCCTGGAGCACCCAACCCGGGTCCCAGAATGCCTGACCCTGCCCCGACCAGGAGACCCAGCCCAACTTGACCCGGAGTGGTTTGCCCAGTACCTTGACCGACCGACAGACAGGGGAAAGGAGGCAATACCACGTGGAGGCCCAACCATGGGGCCAACCAGATTCCAGAAGTGCCTGACCAGATCACCCATGTTGAAACTGAACAACCTGACCCAGGAAGACCATGCCAGTGACCCAGACCAAACACCCCCAAAACAATGAAGACCCAAGCAAGGACCCAAACATGCCGAAAGGTAGACCCGCGGAACCCCGGTGCCCGACCAGATCATGAACATGCGGCACCCCAAAATCGCAACGAGTGCCCAGGAACCTGCCAGACACGATACCGAAATCGCAACCAGCACCCGGGACCCCACCAGACGCGACACCAAAATCACAACCAGCACCCGGGACCCCACCAAACGCGACACCGGAATCGCAACCAGCACCCGGGATCCCACCAGACGCAACACCAAAATCACAACCAGCACCCGGGACCCCGCCAGACGCGACACCGAAATTGCAACCAGCACCCGGGACCCCGCCAGACGCGACACCAAAATCACAACCAGCACCCGGGACCCCGCCAGACGCGACACCGAAATTGCAACCAGCACCCGGGACCCCGCCAAACGCGACACCAAAATCACAACCAGCACCCGGGACCCTGCCAAACGCGACACTGAAATCGCAACCAGCACCCGGGACCCCACCAGACGCGACACCAAAATCACAACCAGCACCCGGGACCCCGCCAAACGCGACACCAAAATCACAACCAGCACCCGGGACCCCACCAGACGCGACACCAAAATCACAACCAGCACCCCGGACCCCGCCAGACTCGACCACTTACCTTCCACAAGGTCAGACTCTCCCATTGGATCCCAAGACCATCCAGAAGCAGCCGCCAACCGAGGGAGCGAGCAAAACACGGCGGTCTGCAGGTGAGACGAAAACAACGTGGTTTCAAGTCTCCACTCCCCAGCATACTCCTGGCAAATGTCCAAGCGATCAAAAACAAGCTAGACAAGCTTAACGCTAGACCTACCTCCCAGAGAGAAATAAGAGACTGCTGTGTGCTCTGTTTCACCGAGACATGGCTCATCCCTGCCTCATCGGACTGTGCCATACACCCTAATGGCTTCTCAATACACCGGACGGACTGCACCGTGTCATCAGGCAAAACGAAGAGTGGAGGGGTTTGCCTTCTCATCAACTCCTCCTGGTGCATCGACATGGCGATGCTGGTAAACTACTGCTCCCCGGACCTGGAATATCTGACTGTAAAGTGAAGCCCATACTACCTTCCATGGGAGTTCACCTCTGCCATCATCACGGCGATCTACATCCCACCCCAGGGGGAAGTGAAGAACACCGTTAGAAATAACAATGGTTTGTCATGGCCGGGGAATTCAACCAGGCCAACCTCAAGAGTATATTGTCAAAATTCCACCAACACATCTCCTGTCCCACCAGGGACTCCAACATCCTTGACTACTGCTACACAAGCATCAAGGGCGCCTACCGATCCATCTCCAACTGCACTTCAGAAAATTGGACCATAAGACGGTGCTCTTTCTCCCAGCATACAAGCAGAAACAAGTTGGGAGAATCTGGTTGTTCAATGCTGGTCCGAGGAAACAGAAGAGCTCCTACTTGACTGCTTGGAGTCAGTGGACTGGTTCATATTCATGAACACAGCGACCAACCTAAACGAGTATGCCACCACTGTCACAGACTTCAAACCAGGGGCTGGTTTAGCACAGGGCTAAATCGCTGGCTTTGAAAGCTGACCGAGGCAGGCCAACAGCACGGTTCAATTCCCGTGCCAGCCTCCCCGAACAGGTGCCGGAATGTGGCGACTAGGGGCTTTTCACAGTAACTTAATTTGAAGCCTACTTGTGACAATAAGCAAGTTTCATTTCAAGTGTGTAGAAGATTGCGTGCCAATGAAGGTAGTGCCCCAACCTGAAACCATGGTTTAATCGGGAGATTCACACCATCCGGTGGCCCTGACATCGTGCTTCAAGAGGTTGATCATGAAACACATTAACTCCATAGTCCCAGAATGCCTTGACCCCTGCAATTCGCATATCGCCACAAGCGGTCCATAGCAGATGCTATCTCCCTGGCCCTACACTCATCCCTCGAGCATCTTGACAATAAGGACTCCTACATCAGACTCCTAGTTATACAGCTCCACCTTCAACACCATAATCCCAGCCAAGCTCATATCAAAGCTCCAAAACCTCAGACTTGGCTCCTCACTCTGCAACTGGATCCTTGACTTCATGTATGGGACTATCTGTCTGGACTGTACACAGAACAATACTTTTCACTATACCTCAGTACACGTGACAATAAACCCAAATCCAATCCAATCCATCCCAAACACAAGGAGCAGGTCTCCATGCTTCCACCCTCGTTTCATGACTGGGAGTGATTGCTGAGGGAGCGTTTAAAAGAAGCGCTCTCTGGTTAACGGTGAGCATTTGAGGCACGAGTCGGGTGAATCAGACGGCGAGGGAGCAAGATTCAAGTGGGAGCTCATTTTTGGGACTAAGTGTGGATGATTTCAAGCCGCGATCTTACAAATGCAGCTGACGTGAAACACCCTACCAGACTTGCCCAAAATAACATTGAAATCTTTGGGGTGAATCACGCCTGTAGTTACTATCGTAATGTAGGAAGCAAGGTAGACAGTTTGTGGATAGCATGCTCCCCAATCCAGCACCATGATAATAGCTAGATATTTTCTTTTTTAATGTGTTGCTGATTGAGGGATAACCTTTGCTGCTCTTTTTCAAAATAGTGCCAGGAAATTGTTTATGCCCAACTAAGAGGGCAGACTTAGTTTGAAAGATATGCTTCCAAACTTGCAGCAACCCCTCAGTTTTACACTGGAAAGGTCAGTCTTGATTTCAGTGCTCAAGCCGTTTCCTGAATTTCTCCCCCCCCCCACTTTTCTTCATCTGTCCATTATACTGAATGAAAGGAAAACTAGTTTTTGACATCCTTTCCCAAGTTCTCAAAACGCTAGCATTTATTATTTCTCCGCCTTTCCTTTTTCCACAGTCACCATGATTTTAAAATCCAATCTTGTCGTCAACTGCTTCCACTTTATCTCCATTACGTGGAGTCAATCTGGCACAGTCGGAGCCTACTCAGTCCACCCAGCCCATGTCCATTTCATCTATTTGCCTTACTTTCAACCCTGGTGTCAAGTTGCACAATGGACTTTGGTCCATCACTTTGGTTTCTGGATGTAAAATTTGCTCAGAGTTTGCAATACATCCCGGATATCCAACCTTGATCCCATATCCTTATTCCATTCCCACAATATTGCCATTACTCTTCTGCATCTTCCCATCCTGAATCTTTCGTTAAATATCCATTGTGCCGTCATTGACTTTCCTTGTGACATGACTAACCTGGCATGATAAGTTGGTATCGTTGAGGTGGCACTGGTGTCAAACATCTAATTTATACCTAGAGAAACAGCAACAACACCCATGGAAATATTTGTGTTCTTACTAAAATATATATATATATATATATATATATTTTTAATAAATTTAGAGTACCCAATTCATTTTTTCCAATTAAGGGGCAATTTAGCGTGACCAATCCACCTACCCTGCACATCTTTGTGTTGTGGGGGCGAAACCCACGCAAACACGGGGAGAATGTGCAAACTCCACACGGACAGTGACCCAGAGCCGGGATCGAACCTGGGACCTCAGCGCCATGAGGCAGCAATGCTAACCACTATGCCACCGTGCTGCCCTCTTACTAAAATATTAAGGCTGGGAATTTACTCTCCCTTTCTCACTGAAATAAAATGGCAGACTCTTGGTCATTCCCTTAGCAAGTTTGTATTGGAATTCAAAAGGTAGAATATTTCTACCGAGGCATCAGATTAACAGAGCTTCGTCCAAAATTAACCTGAGACTTAAAATTATACAACTTATTCAATGGGAAAGTTAGGCACCAACACTTTTCCCATTAAGTATATGATGGGATCCTTCAAAAATATTATTAAGAATAATAATAATCACTTATTGTCACAAGTAGGCTTCTATGAAGTTACTGTGAAAAGCCCCTAGTCGCCACATTCCGGCGCCTGTTCGGGGTCGGTACAGGAATTGAACCCACGCTGCTGGTCTTATTCTGCATTACAAGCCAGCTGTTTAGCCCAGTGTGCTAAACCAACCCCATCTAATTATCTATTATCTGCTTCACACCTCAAGACAGATATAAAACAATACAGCCTGCCTGAGATACCCTCAAATACGACTCAGGAGAGAAGATTGGTAATTCAAAGGCTTTAATTACCAGAGAACCAGACAGCTGCCGAGAAGTGTGCTCACAGAACACTGCCCACTGAACGTAACCTTATATACAGTTCCCTGGGGGCGGAGCCGGAGGCGGAGTCCCCCAGGGTTCCAAACCCGGTCTTAAAGGGGCCATCACATTAAAGGTACAGTTATACAGTTATCATTCATCACACTGCCTAAACTATATATATAATATATATCTCATTCTACATTAAAGAAATAAAACTTATATGCAAATAATAGGTATATTCTTACCAACAAAATATAACTTTGCCACCGTTCTCCGAATATTTGGTGTTCCAATCTCAGATGAAACTTAGAGGAATTGATATTGACTATAAAATTAAACATTGCATGTGCACCCAAAACTTAGATTATTTTTGTTCACTTATATAAAGATTGCACAAGTTTTAATCAGTCCCTTAGGTTATTTTGCTATCTTGAGGATGTTTATTTGTGCAGTAGCTATGATTTGACATTCTTTAAATAGTTTCCAGTACAATTATGGTTAGTTTATTTTCCCTTGAGAGAAACCCTGCCTCTCATTTTAGCTTAGTCTCACTGAGCATCCCCTCTGAACATCACAGAACAATTAGCCTATGTTAGATTATTACATTTCACACTTGAAGTCAAAGAATGGTTCAATTTCTTGCCCCTATATACTCATAATACCTTGTATGTTATTATCCCGATTCCTAGAGCTATGATAGACAGAGCTCTGAGCAGCTGTCATTATCCACATACGTCATCCCTGCGCTGCTAACATATCATAAATCATAATTAGAGCGGAATTGCAATATGCCAGTTTCAAAGATTTCTATGTAAAATATTGCTCAAGGCCCATAATGTTACAATTTGTAATTAATTGCATTAAACCGTACTTAAAAAGAACTAAGCTGACATAAATATAAGTCATGGGGCGGATTTCTCCGCAAGGCCCGACGCCGTTGTGAAACCCGGAGAAGTTCACGACGGCGTCGGAGGCCGCTCCTGGCCCCCTATTCTTCCCCCTAGGAGGACTGTGCCGTACATCTCGGCCGCCGGGCCTTGTCGCTGGCGTCAAGGCCAGGCGTGCCGAGAATGACACGGCCAGCGCGCCTAATGATGTCAGCCGCGCATGCGCAGGTTGGCCAGCGCCAACCCGCGCATGCGTGGTTGCCGTCTTCCCCTCCGCTGCCCCGCAAGACGTAGCGGCTTGATCATGCGGGGCGGCGGAGGGGAAAGAGTGCGTCCCTTTGAGACGCCGGCCCGACGATCGGTGGGCACCGATCGCGGGCCAGTCCACTCCCGAGCACGGTCGTGGTGCTCACTCCCCTCTCCGCCCTCCACAAGCCACAAACCAGGAATTGGTGCCATGTTCACGCCGGCAGCGACCAGGTGTGGTTGCCGCTGGCGTGAACCGATCGGGAATGGCAGGCCGCTCGGCCCATCCGGGTGGGAGAATCGCGGGCCTCCGTGATAAACAGCGGCCCGCGATTCTCCAAGCGGCGTGTCCCAAAACGCGGCATGCCATTTTGGGGGGGGGGGGGGGGGGGGGGGGGGGGGGTGGTGGGAGAATCGCGGGGGGTGCCAGAGTGGCGTGGGAGCGGAGAATCGCACCCATTGTTCTTTATTAATTGTTAATAACTAAATTGATTTAATATTGAGGGCCTTCATATGTAGCTAATGATCTTATAATGCAATGCATGCCGTCACAAACATGCGTTTACATTTATCTAACATGTTACTAATATAAAATACATCAGTATGTTATATACATTTAATGTGTCCATCTGAATCTATAAGTTTGCGGATGATACGACTGTGGTGGGCCGCATCTCAAACAATGACGAATAGGACTACAGGAGGGAGATAAATCACTTGGTTGAATGGTGTACCGAAAACAACCTCTCTCTAAATGTTGGAAAAACCAAGGAACTGATCATCGACTTCAGGAAGCGCAGCACGACACACACTCCCGTCTGCATCAATGGCTCCGAAGTGGAGATGGTCGATAGCTTTAAGTTCCTGGGTGTCACCATCACCACAGTCTGTCCTGGTCCACTCACGTTGATGCAACAGTAAAGAAAGCCCAACAACGTCTCTACTTCCTACGGAAGCTAAAGAAATTCGGCATGTCTGCATCGACTCTCACAATCTTCTACAGATATGCGATAGATAGCATCCTATCCGGCTGCATCACAGCCTGGTATGGCAACTGCTCGGTACAAGATCGCAAGAAACTGCAGACTGCGGTGAACTCAGCCCAACACATCACACAAACTTGCCACCCCCACATTGATTCTGTATCCACCTCCCGCTGCCTCAGGAAGGCAGACAGCATTATCAGAGACCCCTCCCGCCCAGACATTGCCTTCTTCCAGACTCTTCCATCAGGCAGAAGGTACAGAAGTCTGAAGACTTGCACATCAAGCCATAGGAACAGCTTCTTCCCCATAGCTACAAGACTCCTCAACGACTCCCCCTTACTATTCCCTGTAAGAACACTATTCACAATGCCCTATGCTGCTCTTGCTCATGTATTTGCTTTGTTTGGCCCCTTGTTCCGCACTGTAACACATCACTGTTTTGTCGATGTACCATTTGTCAATGTTCTCTGCTGATTATTCTTGTGTCCACTATGTACGTACTGTGTACATTCCTCGGCTGAAGAAAAATATTTTTTACTGTACTTCGGTGCATGTGACAATAAATCAAATCAATCATCAATGTTGCTGAGAGTTTAAATTATGTCAGACCGCATAATTTTATGTCAAAACATCCTAAAGCTCTTTGTTTTTCTTCATAAACGTATCTCCTCAAATTACCAAAATAAACTGCAAGCATTTAATGTTTTAAATTAACATGCAATGCTAGCAAATGCTGTTAATATTTTTGCTGATATTTGTGAAAACCATTTCAAATATTTTAACTTTTCTCACATCACTCTAAATTTGCCTCAGATTTAATATGCATTTGTGTTCACGACTATGAGGGGATTTGATAGAATAGTTAGGGAGAAACTGCTTACACTAAGAGAGGGTCGGAAACATATCAGCCATGATTGAATGGCAGAGCAGACGTGATGGGCTGAATCGTCTAATTCTGCTCCTATGTCTTATGGTTTTATCTGAATTATGATCAGAACCTGAAAAGGTGATGGAAATAGATTTAATATAATTTTCAAAAGATAAGGGGAAATATACATTAAAAATTACAGGACCATAGAGTATGAACAGGGGAGAAAGACTAATTGGTTGGTTCCGTGATAGTCACAATGCTATGTGGTTCTAATGCTCCATTTCATCGAGCTTTGAAACTGCCTTTAACCCTTTTTACCTCGCAGATAATATTATGTAAAACATATTGGCCCTCATCACCATTCAGCTTTCACAAAAATAAGTAATTATTCAAATGGAATTGTCATTTAGCAGGGCCACTGGTTTCTGTGGTGACTGAGTCAAATTCCCTTTTTATTACATGGAGTTCCAGGAATTTTCCACTGTTTTGTAAATTGCCAAATTCTGCTGGGACATACCCTTTATTTGCCCGTTGCTACTGTCCTTTCTCTCTGTGTTTTCCCCGTTAGGTACTTAGTGACTGTTCCTGTTAATGGAGCTGCCTCTAAACTCTGCCAACCTTTTTTCTTCCAGTGATTTCAACTCATGCCTTCCCCGCCTATCCCACTCCTCCTGTAAAACTGATCACATGCAGTACATATTCTCAAGCCCCTAAGAAGCAGATCAGTGCTCATTTGCAAACATTTAGAAACATTGAAAAGATAAATCAACTCTCTTCGACTGAAAACTGCTGACAAACATTATTTTCCCATTACCGATGTTGACTGCCGGCTGGCTATTTTTTCAGTACATTTTGATTTCATTTTAGATTTCCAAGCTTCACCTTTTTGACCTTCCTGCTTATGATATTCAGTTTTCTTTAACCACCCACCACCCCATCCCCCCCTTTGCTTATGTAGCTAGTTAAATCTACAGATTTCTTTAGCCTGTCATGACTAAGCATCAAACATGGGCATCAGCTGTGATCCATTGGTAGCACTTGTGCTTTTAAGTGGGAACGTTAAAGGTTTAATGCCCACTCCAGAAATCTGGGTGTATAGTTGGGGGTGACACTTCAGTGCAGTGATGCTGTTAGTGATGCTGTTTTCCCGCTGAGACATTAAATCTGCCTTCCTCATTGGGTCTGAAAGATCTTGTGGCATTATTGGAAGAACAGGAGAGCTCTCCCAGTTTCCTGGCTAGCGTGGTGGCACAGTAGTTAGCACTGCTGCCTCACAGCTCCCGGGACCCGAGTTCAATTCCAGCCTCGGGTGACTGTGTGAAGTTTCTCTGGATGCTCCGGTATCCTCCCACAGTCCAAAGATGTGCAGGTTAGGTGGATAGGCCATGACCAATTGCCCCTTGGTGCCAAAAGAGAAGGTAGGGTTCCTTGGGGGGGAGGGGGGGGGCTTAAGTAGGGTGTTAGATGGGCCATATAGCCTCCTTCCGCACTATAAATTCTACGATTCTATGATTAATCCCTCAACTAACACACTACATACAGTCAGATTATCTGGTTACTTAGTGTTTGTGGGACCTGATGGTCTGTAAATTGGCTGCTGTGTTTTCCTGCATTAGAACTAGGATACCCTGCAAAAGTGTCCACAAAAACTCAATTGGCTGTCAGGTGTTTTGGGACATTCTGAGATTATGAAAAGTGCTACGTAGAATCATAGAATGGTCAGAGCATCGACGGACTCCATTTTGCCTGTCACGTCAGTGCCAGCTCTCAGCAAGGGCAACTTTTCTTTATTCTTTGATAGGATGTGGGCATCACTGGCCAGGCCCACATTTGTTGCCCACCCCTAATTTCCCTTGAACTGAGCAGCTTGCTAGGCCATTTCGGAGGGCAGTCACGAGTCAGCCTCATTGCTGTGGGTCTGGAGTCACATGGAGGCCAGACCAGATGAGGATGGCAGAGTTCCTTCCCTGAAGGGACATTAGTGAACCAAATGGGCTTTTATGACAATTGACAATGGTTGTCATGGTCACCATTACTGAGACTGGCTTTTAATTTAAATTCCACCATCATGGGCCTCTGAATTATTGGTCCAGTGGCATTACCATTACACCATTGCCCCCCTCCCCACCCCTCATCTGGTCCCACTCCCCTGTTTTTTTCCTGTAACCCTGCAAATCTTTTCTCTTCAGATAATTATTCAATTATTTTTTTTTTGAATGCCACAACTGAATCTGCCTTCACCACACTCCTAAGCAGTGCATTCCAGATACTAACCACTTTTTTGTGAAAAGTGTCACAATTACTTCTTTTGCTAATTACCTTAAATAGATTTCATCCGATCCCCGATTGTTGTACCACTTCGAAAAGTTTTTACCTGTGTACTCTGTCCGGGCCTCTCATGATTTTGAACACCTTTGTCAAATCTCCTCTTAACCTTCTCTTCTCCAATAGGAACAGCTCCAGCTTCTTTAATCACTTAACTGAAGTTCCTTATACTCGGATCCATTCACATGGATCTTTTTTGCATCCCCTCTAAAGTCTTCATATCCTTAAAACACGAGGTTAAAGTCCAACAGGTTTGTTTGGAGTCACTAGCTTTTGGAGCCAGCTTCTTCATGAGGTGAATGAAGAGGTGGGTTCCACAAACTCATATATAGACAAAGTCAATGATGCAAGTTGATACTTTGAATACTTTGAGTCTTTGCAGGTCCAGACGGAGAAACTGGAGAGAGGGATAATCACAGGTTAAAGAGGTGTGAATTGTCTCAAGCCAGGACAGTTGGTAGGATTTTATAAGGCCAGGCCAGATGGTGGGGGTGAATGTAATGAGACATGAATCCAAGATCCGGAGCAGGGAGTTGGAGGAGATGGAAACTGGGTTAGAAACAAAAGACAAAAAGAGTGAAAGCAAGGGAGGAAGACATAGGAGTATAAGGCAAAAAAACAACAGTGTCTCTATTGTCCTCAGAGATTGGCTTAGTGTAAGGAAAGGTGGTAGATAAACAAAATTAAGACCTTAATGCACGTTACATAATAAACAAGATAAATGAACTGACGGCACAAATGGAGTTAAATGGGTGTAAATCTTACTGTGATATAGTTGTAAGGAGATCAAATTGGAAAATCAATATTCAGAATTATTTGACTTTAGGAAGGGCAGGAGGGAAGGAAAAGGCAGTGGGGAGCTCTGCTAATAAGAAAGGAAGTAAGTACAATTCTGAGGGATAATCTAGGCTCAGAGGATATGGAGTCGAATTGGGTGGAAGTGGCAAATATCAAAGGAAGGAAGAGAGTGGTAGGAGTTTTGTATAGGTCCCCAAAAAGTAACCACGTTGTGGGAAAGAGTTCAAATGAATAAATAACAAATGCATGCACAAAGAGCACTGCATTAATCACAGTGGTTTAATTTTCATATAGGTTGGGCTAATCAAATTGGAAATGCCAGGCAAGAGAATGAATTCACAGAATGCATTTGGGATGGTTTCTTGGAGCAATATGTTAAGGAGCTAACTAGGTATCCGGCTATCTTGGATCTGGTAATGTGTAATGAGGTAGGTTTAATAAATAATCTCAATGTTAAGGATCCCCGAGGAAGTAGTGATCAGAGTATGATAGAATTTAGCATTCTGCTTGAGTGTGAGAAAATTGGGACAATGCCACAAATGTCAGTGTTAAACATAAAGAAGAGGAATTCCAAAGATAAGAGGATGGAATGGCCAAAGCGGACTGATCTTATCGATTGGTAGGTAAAACAATAGATGAGCAGTGACAGACATTTAAGGAGATAATTCATGACTCCCAGCAAAAATATATCCCAGTGAGGAGAAAAGACTCTTAAGGGGAGGAATAACCTTTCAGGATTACAGTAAGAAGTCTGACAAAACCAGATTAAAGTCCAACAGGTTTATTTGGAATCACTAGCTTTCAGAGCATAAGCTCCTTCATCAGGTGAGTGAGTGGGTTCGTGATCTGTAGTCCTTTCGGGATCTTGTCTGCTTTCTTGCAACTTTGTAGAAACTTGATGTCAGTGTCTATATTCGCGATCTTCTTGGAGATTCTCTCCACTTTGAGCCGGCAATTTGCGGTGTCGTGGTAGTTGTGTCGTGGAGATGCCTGCGTTGGACTGGGGTGGGCACAGTAAGAAGTCTTACAACACCAGGTTAAAGTCCAACAGGTTTATTTGGAATACTAGCTTTCGGAGCCTAGCTCCTTCATCAGGTGAGCCCACTCAGGTGAGACACTCATCTGATGAAGGAGCTACCATGATTAACCAAGGAAGTTAAGGAGGGTGTTAAGTTGAAAGCGGAAAAATATAAACCGGCTATGGTTAGTTTGGGATAAATTCAGAATGCCACAAAGATGGACTAAAAAAATAATTAGGAAGGAGAAAATAAATTATGAGGGATTTACTCAGCCAGAAATATAAAATCACAGAATAAGAGCTTTTTTATATAAATTAAAAGGAAGATAGAAGTAAAAGAGATCATTGGCTGTTTATAGAATGAAAATGGGGAAGGAAATAGCAGAGGAGTTAAATAGATATTTTGCATTGGTCTTCACTATAGAGGATACTGCAAGTATCCCAGAAATAGTAAAATAATATGGGGGTGGAATTAAATACAGTCACTACCACCAGAGAATCAGTTTTAGGCAAACTAATGGGGTTAAAAGCTGACAAGTCCACTGGACCTTAAAGGAGGTAGCGACAGAGATTGTGGATGCATTGGTAGTCATTTTCTGAAAATCCTTGAATTCTGGAACTGTGCCAAAGGATTGGAAAACTGCCAATGTGGTACCCTTGTTCAAAAAGGGAAGGAGGCAAAATTCAGGAAATTAGAGGCCAGTTCATCTAAATTCAGTGATTGGAAAAATATTAGAATTGATTATTCAGGAGAGAGTAGCAGTGCATGTGGAAAGTTATAATCTGATCAAACGGAATCAGCATGGTTTCATGAAGGGGAAATCATGTCTGAAAAATTTAATAGAGTTCTTTGAGGAAGTATCAGCCTAGGTAGATAGGGGAGAACCAGTCGATGTAGATTTGGATTTTCAAAAGGCATTTGATCAGGTGCCACACGAAAGGCTACTACTCTCATAGTGTTGAAGGTGGGTAACATTCTGGGATGGATAGAGGATTGGCTAACGAGCAGGAAGTTATGAGTAGCGATAAGTGGTCCTTCTCACGCTGGGGAGCAGTAATCAGAAATCAGAGCTGGGACCATCATTCTTAATAATCATAGAGTCTTCCAGCACAAAAATAGGCCCTTGGGCCCACCGTGCCTGAACCACCCATCAGGCACCACAATATATATTCATGATTTGGAGGAAGGAACATAGTGAACTGTGGCTAAATATGCGCATGATACAAAACTGGGAGAGAAGACATGGGGCGAAATTCTCTGCACCGGCCAACGCCGGCGTGAAACCCGGAGTGTTTCACGCCGGCATCGGAGGCCGCTCCTCGCCCCCTATTCCCCCCCCCCCCCCTTGGGGGGGGGGGGGGGGGGGGGGGGGGCTAGGAGAGGCATTGCGGGAAACTCGGCCGCCGGGCCGTGACGCGTCACAGCGGCGCGCCGAGAATGACGTAGCCGGCGGTGCCTAAGTGACGTCAGCCGCACATGCGCAGGTTGGCCGGCTCCAACCTGCACATGCGCGGTTGCCGTCTTCCCCTCCGCTGCCCCGCAAGACGTGGCAGCTTGATCTTGCGGGGCGACGGAGGGGAAAGAGTGCGTCTCTTAGAGACACCGACCCGACGATCAATGGGCACCGATCGCGGGCCAGTCCCCTCCCGAGCACGGCCGTGGTGCTCGATCCCCTCTCTGCCCCCCACAGGCCCCACACTTACCTGTCGCACGCTGTTCACGCCGGCAGCGACCAGGTGGGATTGCCGCCGGCGTGAACAGGTCGGGAACGTCAGGCCACTTGGCCCATCCGGTCCGGAGAATCGCCGGTCGCCGTGAAAAACGGCGACCAGCGATTCTCCGAGCAGCGTGTCGCAAAACGCAACATCCCATTTTGGGGGGTGTGGGAGAATCGCGGGGGGGTGCCAGAGCGGCCCTCCTGCGATTCTCCCACCTGGCCCGGGGAGTGGAGAATCGCGCCCATGGTGTAAAGGACGATATGAATAGCTTACAGAGAGATATTTAGAGGTTGCGAGTTGGTTGAAAATTGGCAAATAGAATTCAATGTGAGAGAATGTGAGATTGTTCATTTTGGAAGAAAGAATGAGAAGGCGGGTTATTATTTCAAAGGAGAGAGATTGCAGAAAGCTGTAGTACAAAGGGACTTGGCGTCCTTGTTATAATCTGCCCAGATTCTATTGGCTGGGGACAATTGGTTACCCCCATGATCCCTAAGGAATATGACCTTCCCCAATGAGTGGTGCAGGGCAATCATTAGTAGTGCGGTTGTATAAATAGAGCTGGCCAGTGGTACTGGATCGAGACGGATCAAGTAGTGAATGGCTGGCGCAGTGTACAAATTGATGTCAATAAAGTTACTTTCTGCTTGGCTCTACAGACTCGTGCTGGATTCTTCGTGGCCCTCACAAAATTCATGAAACCCCGAAAGCTAGCATACAGGTGCAGAAAGTAATCAGGAAGGCAAATGGAATGCTGGCTTTCAATTCAAGGGGGCTGGTATAAAAATATAAAAGTGAAGAGGTGTTACTGGAACAATACAAGGTATTAGTGAGGCCATATTTAGAATACTGTGTACAGTTTGGTTCCATTATTTAAGGAACAATATATTATCATTGGGGGCAGGAGAGAGGTGGTTTACCGAGTATGAAAGATAAACAGGTCGGGCCTGTACTCCTTGGAATTCAGAAGAATTAGATTGTTAGGAGGTTAGACAGGGTAAATGTTGGGGAATGTTTCCACTCATGGGAGAGTGTAGGTTGGACCAGAGGGCATAGTTGCGGAATAAGGAGGTGTTCATTTAAGATAGTAAGAAGTCTTACAACACCAGGTTAAAGTCCAACAGGTTTGTTTCGAATCACTAGCTTTCGGAGAGGGATCCCTCTCTCCAGTTGCTCTGTCTGGATCTGTAGACTTAATTACTTGTAAAGACTTGCATTCAAAGTATCGTATTGCATCTTTGACTTTATATATGTTTCTGGAACCCACCACTTAATTCACACGAATAATAATAATCTTATTGTCACAAGTAGGCTTCAATGAAGTTACTGTGAAAAGCCCTGAGTCATCACATTCTGGCACCTGTTCGGGGAGGCTGGTACAGGAATTGAACCCGCGCTGCTGGCATTGTTCTGCATTATAAGCCAGCTGTTTAGCCCACTGTGCTAAACCAGCCCCTGGAAGGAGCAGTGCTCTGAAAGCTAGTGATTCAAAACAAACCTGTTGGACTTTAATCTGGTGTTTTAAGACTTCTCACTGTGCTCACCCCAGTCCAACGCCATTTAAGATGGATTTGAAGAAGAAATTCTTCTCTCAAAGAATGGTGAATCTTTGGAATTCTTTAACCCAGGAAGCTGTGGAAGCTGAGACCTTGAACATTTTCAAGGCTAAGGTTTTTAATCCGTAGGTAAATTAAAAGTCATGGAGATAGGACAGGAAAATGGACTCTGTGAGTGGTCGATCAGCAATGATCTTACGAAATGGCAGAGCCTCAGCAGGGAATGTGCAGCTGAGGCCGCATACAGCCCCGTTTTCTGCAGAGGAGCTCCACTCACTGGAATTCTTCAGTCCAGTGAAATGGAATCCCCATCTCTGGAGCCCCTTGATGTGACCCCCGACCCCCCCCCCAATTCACTATGATTTGGATTTGGATTTTTGTTTATTGTCATGTGTACCGAGATACAGTGAAAAGTATTTTCTTGTGAGCAGCTCAACAGATCATTAAGTACATGAAAATAAAATAAAATTAAAGAAATAATAGGGCAACACCAGGTACACAATGTAACTACATAAACACCGGCATCGGATGATGCATACAGGGTGTAGTGTTAATGAGGTCAGTCCATAAGAGGGTCGTTTAGGAGTCTGGTAACAGCGGGGAACAAGCTGTTTTTGAATCTGTTTGTGTGTGTTCTCAGACTTTTGTATCTCCTGCCCGATGGAAGAAGTTTGAAGTGAGTAAGCTGGGTGGCAGCTGGAGGTGTAGATGGAGTCAATGGATGGGAGGCAGGGTTGTGTGATGGACTGGGCTGTGCTCACGACTCTTTGAGGTTTCTTACGGTCCTGAGCCGAGCAGTTGCCACACTAGGCTGTGATGCAGCCCGAGAGGGTGCTTTCTATGGTGCATCTGTAAAAGTTGGTAAGAGTTAATGTGGACATGCCAAATTTCCTTAGTTTCCTGAAGTATAGGCTCCGTTGTGCTTCCTTGGTGGTAGCATCGACGTGGGTGGACCAGGACAGATTTTTGGAGATGTGTACCCGTAGGAATTTGAAGCTGCTAACCATCCCCACCTCGCCCCCGTCGATGCTGACAGGGGTGTGTACAGGGTGGTGCCCTGGAACTGTCAGTCTGCACTGCCAAGGTGCCTGGGTGGCACTGCCAAGCTGGCATTTTACATGCAGCTGCAATCGAGGGATTAATTGTTGTCGCTCCTGACCTCCTATGAGGAGGTCCCTGTGCCCCCCCCCCCCCCCCCCCCCCGTACTCCCTAACACCCGCGCTTCCTAACACCCGCATAATGCACTCTGGCCTGTGCAGCTGAATGTAAAATGCCTGCTTAGCAGTGCCACCCAGGCACCTTGGCAGTGCAGGCTGACAGTTCCAGGGCACCACCCTGCCCAAAAGGGATGGACCTGGGGGGCCTCCAATCCCCTGGAGACCCATGGAGTCTGCACCCAGGCCCACTCCCCCACCCTATCCCCATTACCCTGCAACCCCAATTAACCCCTGGATGCTAATGGGCAATTTAACATGGCCAATCCACCTAACCTGCACATCTTTAGACTGTGGGAGGAAACTGGAGCACCCGGAGGAAACCCACAGACACGGACATGCAGACTTCACATAGTCACCGAAGGCCGGAATCGAACCCGGATCCCTGGCGCTGTGAGGCAGAGGTGTTATTACTTTGCTGCGTCATTCTCTAAAATGTAAAAACTCAACAAAAACACTTTTAAAAGAAATGAGGGAGCGGGCTCAAGGGGCTTAACGGCCTCCTCCTGTTTTATTATGACCTTATGAAAACTATTTTTGTCTGACTAACACATGATGATGATCTGTGCAAATTATGCTCTTTAAAAAAAACAGCATCAGCTTATTGTCTTGCAACTCACTTACTCATCACACTCTCACACTCACTGACACACTCACCCTCTCTCTCATCATTCACTCACACTCTCGTCACTCACTCACTATCTCATCGCTCACTCACCCTCTCTCTCATGATTCACTCACCCTCTCTCATCTCACTCTCTCTCACCACTCTCACCATTCACTCACCCTCTCATCACTCACTGATCACTCACTCACTTATCACTCACACCCTCTCACTCATCACTCACCCTCTCTCTCATCATTCACTCTCTCACCACTCACTCACTTTCTCATCACTCAATCACCCTCTCTCATCACTCACACACACTCTCTCATCACTCAATCACCCTCTCTCATCACTCACTCACCCTCTCTCTCATCACTCACTCACTGTCTCACTCACCCACTGTCTCACTCACTCACCCTCTGCCTCACTCACTCACCCTCTGCCTCACTCACTCACCCACTGTCTCACTCACTCACCCTCTGCCTCACTCACTCACCCTCTGCCTCACTCACTCACCCTCTGCCTCACTCACTCACCCACTGTCTCACTCACTCACCCACTGTCTCACTCACTCACCCTCTGTCTCACTCACTCACCCTCTGTCTCACTCACTCACTCACTCTCACACCCAGGTGCATTCCTGACTTGCCCCCAGGAGGGAGGCCAGCAGGCAGCAGCCAATCAGGGGGCCGGCCGCTGGGTGCCGCCTCCCATTTGCCGGCCAACCTACCCTGCTGGCCCGCCGGGGCACCAGGTCCCGCCCACCGGCCGCGCCGGGATTGGCTGGCGGGGCGCCGGCGGGCGCAGCCCAGTGGCCGGGGCGGCCTGTCAGTCAGGCCGGTGGCGCTCAGGGTTAGGTTGCAGTGCGGGCCGGCCGGGCGGAGGCTGTGAGGAGCCGGGGTCGCTGGGTTGTGTGGCCGGGCCTGGAGGACGGGGCGTCCAGTGGACCAGTCAGTCACAGGCAAGTCAGTGAGTACCTCAATAATCCTTCAGTATTGATCAGTGAGTCAGCATTCCAGGCCATTGCTGTGGTTTTAATTATTCAGGCGGCACCCTTGGTTTGACTGCTCTTATCTTTATCAATCTGCTAATTGCTGGAATAGGAAATGCTCAGTATTTGAATTTCAGTCATTGACATTTATTTACAACTTGCCTGTTTCCCACAGGCACTTTCTTTTTCTTTGGAGGTACCGTGCTTCTAACTTGAAATTCAAGGTCACAGGTAATGCAGTAATTAATGCCTTGCCTCACTTCAATATTGCAGATGGGACATCATTTGACCACTGGATTTGTGTCTGCGGTGGGTTGCCCACCGCTCCGCGAAGCGAGGGGCATGCAGGTTTTCATGGGCGGCATTCAATTTTTTAGGAAAAAAATCCACAGTCTGCTAAAAGGAAAGCCTCTTTTTCTGCACACCGACCACTCCCCAATAGTGCTTTGTAATTTGGGGAACTAGGAACCAGCAATGGCTGGAGATTGTTTCCCTCCTTGGATGGCTGGTGAGCTTTCGCAGGGGGTGGCATGCTTGGATTTTGAAAAGTGCCCCATTTGTGTAACTGGCATTCCTTTGTTCATTCCGCCACCCCCTCCCACCCCCGTGATTCGTTTGCATTGCATGGCACAATGAAAATGAAAATCGCTTATTGTCACAAGTAGGCTTCAATGAAGTTACTGTGAAAAGCCCCTAGTCGCCACATTCCGGCGACTGTTTGGGGAGGCTGGTACGGGAATTGAACCATGCTGCTGGCCTGTCTTGGTCTGCTTTAAAAGCCAGCGATTTAACCCAGTGTGCTAAACTAGCCCTGCCTCGTACTCACACGAGCCAATTTTGTAGTTGTAATGACAGCAAAACTGTCAGTTTGCTGTCATTAACATTGTGAAACTGATAGCAAAACTGTCAGTTTGCTGTCATTAACATTGTGAAACTGATAGCAAAACTGAAATATGTTGTTTCTGATCAACTGCCCCACCCCAGGGTGTGGTGTTGAAGTCCACAGGAGTATCTTGAAAAACTGGTAACCACCAAGCCGATTAACGAATAAACGGGTTGTTAAGATAAATAACTGTTCACAAAGAGTGAGATAAAGGCTACAGTACTCCACGACCAAAGGTTCCAAACTACCAGAGAATGCCCGAGCTCAGTCCCTGGATTTGTGCGCTCTGGTCTAAATGGCCGAATGGGTCACGTTACCCTCTGAAAATTCACCCCTTATAGGGGCAGGCTACCACATCCCTCCCCCTTTAAGTCCATATTTCAATAACAATGGAACTATTTACAATATTACACAACAAATGAATCTCAACACCATCCCTTATAAGGTAAGTTGATCCGTGACTTCCTAATCTTTTAATAATAATGATCTTTATTATTGTCACAAGTAGGCATACAGTAACACTGCAATGAAGTTACTGTGAAAATCCAGAGTGTTGTAATTCACAGGCGGGTGCTCCGACAGTAGAGGTATCTTCGGTTTGAACCTCAATGGGCTGCTGACTCTTTGACTTGCGAAGGTGAGTCTGTGCAGATAATTTTCCCAGTCCCCCTGGGACATTACTTGGCTCTTCCTCAGGGTAGCTAGCTGCAGCATTACTTTCATCCGTGACACTATCACTGACGGTAATAGAAGGGATGGATTGTCCCACTGGTTCTCTGTGCAGCTCTCTTCCTCTCAAATGGTCCAGGTGTTTCTTCACCCTTTTTCCTTGGACATCTATTTCATACGACCCCCCCCCCCCCCCCCCCCCCCCGTGGCAAATTTGGAAATATCAGATCCAACCTTGTTCCAATGTGTAAGCAATGAGCATCTTGGCAGGTGACAAGAGGCATTGTTTCATAGGCAATCAGGAAATGGGCCGGTTTGGTTTGACGAGAAGCCGACGACTGTTTCTTCATAGCGGCTTTGAATGTTTGTACAGCTCTCAGCCAGTCCACTTGAAGCAGGGTGGTAGGAAGCGGTTTGAATTTGTTGAACACAGTTGGTTCTGACAAAATGCTGGAACTCTTCACTGTTGAACGCAGTCCCATTATCTGAGACCAGCGCCTCGGGCAACCCGTGGGTGGTGAATGTCTGTCACAATTTCTCTACCATTGCTGATGAGGTCATGGACCTCATTTCATGTACGTCCAGCCACTTGGAATGTGTGTCTATTATGAACAAGAACTTGGAGCTCATGGGCGGAATTCTCCGCTCCCGCGCGGCATCGGGAAGGCCGTCGTGAACTCGGCCGAGGTTCACGACGTCCTTGGAGGCCACTCCTCGCACCCTATTCACTCCCCCTCCAGGGGGCTAGGAGCGGCGCTCCGTAAATTTCGGCCGCCGGGAATGACGCGACGGCGGTGCCTAAGTGACGTCAGCCGTGCATGCGCAGGTTGGCCGGTTCCAACCCGCGCATGCGTGGCTGACATCACGACGGCTGCCGGCTCCAATTCGCGCATGCGCAGTTGCCGTCTTCCCCTCCACTGCCCCGCAAGACATGGCGGTTGATCTTGCGGGGCGGCGGAGGGGAAAGAGTGCGTCGCTTGGAGACGCCGGCCCGATGATCGGTGGGCACTGATCGCGGGCCAGTGCCCTCCCGAGTAAGGCCGTGGTGCTCACTCCCCCCTCCGCCCCCCACAAGCCACAAACGAAGATTTGGCACCATGTTCACGACGGCAGCGACCAGGTGTGGTTGCCGCCTGCGTGAACAGGTCGGGAACGTCAGGCCGCTCGGCCCATTCGGGCCGGAGAATCGCCGGTCGCCGTGAAAAACGGCGAGCGGCGATTCTGCGAGCGGGAGGGGGGGGGAGAATCGCGGGGGGTGCCAGGGCGGCGTGTCGTGAGTCGCCCGGCCCTCCCGCGATTCTCCCACCCAGCGTGGGGAGCGGAGAGTTCCGCCCCATGAATTAGCCTGAAAACTTGATGTGTAGTCGCAACCACGGTCGGCCTGACCACTCACAAGGGTGCATTAGGGTCACAGACTGCAAGTTTTGCTGCATTTGACATTGGTCACACTGACCAAATTCTGTATGTCAGTATCCATTCCAGGCCACCAGACATAGCTGCGTGTGAGTATTTTCATCCTTGCCATGCCAGGGTGGGCAGAGTGTAACTCTTGTAATATTAGCTTCCTAACAGGAAGTGGGAATGTCCACCCTTGCCCCCCACAATAATACATTGCCGTCACAACTTAACTCGTAGTTTCTTATCTGAAAAGGTCGTAATTGCTCAGACCTGTTGTCATAATGCTAACCGTGGAGGACCATATGCTTGACTTGAGATAACATGGGGTCCTTCTGGGTCCAAAACCTGACCTTTTGCACTGACATAGGCAAAAAAGGTCATGTTTAGAGCAAGAACAATTTTCTATGGTACTGGCGGAGGTGGTTTACTCATGGGTAGGAGAAGGCGGTTGAAATGTCCTCATTTGATAAGTGTGTGCCTGGCCTATGCTGAAAGGTATACCCGTAGGCTGCTAACAATGGAGCCCAGAGTTGGACCCTAGCTGAAGGAGGGGCGGCCTTATCCTCCCTAAATAAGCCTGACTGGGGTTTGTGGTTAGTAACTACTGTGAAACGTCAGCCATAAACGTATTGATGGAACTTCTCCAAAGATTACAGATTAGTCCCTCATTTTTCCGTTTGGGAGTGAGATTGTTCAGCATCGGTCAGAGCCCTCAAGGCATCGGTGATGGGTTTTTTTGCACTTTCTTCCATGCTCTGCAATAAAACTGCTCTTATTCCGTAAGGAGATGCGTTGCAGGTAAGACTGATCTCTTTTGAGGGGTCAGAATGAACCAAGAGACTGGATGACTGCAAAGCCAGTTTACACTATTCAAATACACTATTCAAATATTCAAATGCTTCTTGAGCAGTTGTGTGCAGGGGTGCCAACACTGTAGAAAGATTAGGAATAAACATCGCTTAATAATTCACCATTTCTAAAAAAGGTTTTAATTCTGACGTATTTTTGGGGGCTGCTGCTTCCTCAGTTTATTCTATCTTCTTCATAGGGTGCAGCCCTGGGGGGAGGAGGAGGAGGAGGAGGAGGGGGGGGGGGGGGGCGATGACTCAAAACCCTAAATATGGTGCTTCCTGAGCTTTTTAAACCTTTGTCGAGATTTGCTAGATGCTCTTCTTTGGACCCTCCTGTTATCAGTACGTTGTCTAGATACAACCACCTTGGATAGATCCTGCAATAAACTTTCCATTATGTGCTGGAAAACTGCACATGCCGATGAGGCTCTGAAGGGTAGTCCTGTACACTGGTATAGGCCTTTGTCGGTATTTATAGTAACAAATGTTCTAGATGCCTCTTCTAATTCCAATTGTTGATACGCAACACCCGTATCCAGTTTAGTGCAAGTTAAACCTCCTGCTAATTTAGTGTATAAATCTTGATATAGGGTATCAGTCCAATTTTGTCGCCTGATTCACGATTAATTTGTAGTCCCCACATATCCTAATAGATCCACCTGGCTGAACCACTGCCACAATGGGAACCGCCCCCTCTGAAAACTGTACAGATGAAAATGAAAAATGAAAATCGCTTATTGTCACGAGTAGGCTTCAAATGAAGTTACTGTGAAAAGCCCCTAGTCGCCACATTCCGGCGCCTGTTCGGGGAGGCTGTTACGGGAATCGAACTGTGCTGCTGGCCGGCTTGGTCTGCTTTCAAAGCCAGCGATTTAGCCCAGTGAGCTAAACAGCCCCTAATGGGATTTGATGGTGCCTCAGTCTTCGCGCTGCTTTAGCTCAGACCCAACCTTCTCGTGTAAGGCATAAGGGGCGGGTTTGACTCTGTAAAACTTGGGTGTGTCTTCAGGATCCGGGTAAATATTTGCTTTTTGGCCCTTTATCTTGTTCAACCCGTCTTGGAAACCCTAACCTGGTACTTTTTTTAAGACATCATGAAAATCTCCTTTATTAATTTCAAAGATTTTTAGCCAATTTAATCCAATTTAGTGACGCCATTCTCAGCCCATCAGACTCGGTCCTTGGCCCCTGACTACTATTGGAGGCAGTTGAACTGACTGGTGCCGGTAGCTTACGGGCATTGTGGTTGTTCCGAAGATCCTTAAAGCTGATCCAGCATACGTGGCTAGCCTGGCCGTTGTGCTTCTTAACTTCAGAGGCTGGACCCCACCGTGTAAATAACAATACGTTTGTTCACCTACAACTGTAGCCGAGGCACCTGTGTCCACCTCCATTCACCATTTACCATCAACACAATCATAATTGGGGTCATCTTGGCCACCTTAATGTTGTTTAACCTGTACACTTCAGATCTGTTTTCAGGGTTATTCTGAACACTGTACCGGAGTCAGAATTTTTTTTTGTTGGCCCTGGTAGGACCTGTTTAGTCTTGCACTTTCTCATAATGTGCCCCCAGGCGTCAACATACAGTTTCCCTGAATTTATATCTCTCTTGGGGGTGATCTTCCCCACACCGGTAACATTCTCCATTAATGCTGGTCTGTGGACAAAAGTTCCTATACCTCTGCACTCTCTTTTGCTCTGAGTCTTTTTGCTGATTATTTTCTGCACCTTCAACCCCAACGCCATTACTATTGCGGCTTCCCGCCAAACTTGGTGGACCTCATCTGCTTGCATTATCGCAGTCCCCCCCCCCCCCCCCCCCCCCCCCCCCCCCCCCCCCCCTTTCAGCATTTATGTTAGCCTGGGCGACCTATAATGTCTTCTTTAAGGTAATCTCTGCCTCTGCCAGTAATTCCTTTTGTATAGCCATGTCATTAACACCACAGACGAGCCTGTCTCTCAACGTGTCTTTGAGTGCAGACCCAAATCACATTGTTCATCTGTTTGTTTTGGGGACACCACAAGAGCTGCTCTCATCTCCTCTGGGGCTCTTGTCAAGTTAAATCTGTATCGCTTGCGTTATCACCAAGGGCTTTGGGTGATAATGTCCCAAGCTCCTCAAAAACTTTAAAGTTGGGGGCTTCTGGAGAAATCATACTCCTTATCAGGTTATAGGTCGGAGCCTTGCATGCTGTTTATAGGATTACCCCCTGCTTTTCTTTCCCCATCCAATTTCATAGACCATAACAAAATAGCTCAGGATTGGATTGGATTTGTTTGTTGTCACGTGTACCAAGGTACAGTGAAAAGTATTTTTCTGCGACCAGTTCAACAGATCATTAAGTACATGGGAAGAAAAGGGAATAAAAGAAAATACATAATAGGGCAACACAAGATATACAATGTAACTACATAAGCACCGGCATCAGATGAAGCATACAGGGTGTAGTGTTAATGAGGTCAGTCCATAAGAGGGTCATTTAGGAGTCTGGTGACAGTGGGGAACAAGCTGTTTTTGAGTCTGTTTGTGCATGTTCTCAGACTTCTGTATCTCCTGCCCGATGGAAGAAGTTGGAAGAGTGAGTAAGCCGGGTGGGAGGGATCTTTGATTATGCTGCCCGCTTTCCCCAGGCAGCGGGAGGTGTAGATGGAGTCAATGGATGTGAGGCAGGTTCGTGTGATGGACTGGGCGGTGTTCACGACTCTCTGAAATTTCTTGTGGTCCTGGGCCGAGCAGTTGCCATACCAGGCTGTGATGCAGCCAATAATATGGACATGCTGAATTTCCTTAGTTTCCTGAGGAAGTAAAGGCGCTTTTGTGCTTTCTTGGTGGTAGCGTCGACGTGGGTGGATCAGGACAGATTTTTGGAGATGTGCACCCCTAGGAATTTGAAACTGCTAACCATCTCCACCTCGGCTCCATTGATGCTGACAGGGGTGTGTACAGTACTTTGCTTCCTGAAGTCAATGACCAGCTCTTTAGTTTTGCTGGCATTGAGGGAGAGATTGTTGTCGTTACACCACTCTACTAGGTTCTCTATCTCCCTCCTGTATTCTGACTTGTCGTTATTCGAGATCCGGCCCACTATGGTCGCATCGTCAGCAAACTTGTAGATGGAGTTGGAACCAAATTTTGCCATGCAGTCGTGTGTGTACAGGGAGTAGAGTGGGGGGCTAAGTATGCAGCCTTATGGGGCCCCGGTATTGAGGACTATTGTGGAGGAGGTGTTGTTGTTCATTCTTACAGATTGTGGTCTGTTGGTCAGAAAATCGAGGATCCAGTTGCAGAGTGGGGAGCCAAGTCCTAGGTTTTGGAGCTTTAATATGAGCTTGGCTGGGATTATGGTGTTGAAGGCGGAGCTGTAGTCAATGAATAGGAGTCTGATGTAGGAGTCCTTGTTTTCGAGATGCTCTAGGGATGAGTGTAGGGCCAGGGAAATGGCGTCTGTTGTGGACCGCTTGCAATGGTATGCGATTTGTAGTGGATCAAGGCATTCTAGAAGTATGGAGGTGATGCACTTCATGATCAACCTCTCTAAGCACTTCATTACGACTGAGGTCAGTGCCACCGGACGGTAGTCATTGAGGCACGTTGCCTGGTTCTTCTTTGGCACCGCTATGATGGTGGTCGTCTTGAAGCAGGTGGGGACCTCGGAGTGGAGTAGGGATAGGTTAAAGATGTCCGTGAACATCTCTGCCAGCTGGTCCGTGCACGCTCTGAGTGCATGACCAGGGATCCCGTCCGGGCCTGTCGCCTTCCGAGGGTTCACTTTCAGGAAAGCCGATCTGACTTCGGAAGCTGTAATGGTGGGTATGGGTGAATTATGGGCTGCTGGGGCACTCAACAGCGTTTGACATATAGCATCCACTGCTCCGTGTTAGGAGCGAATGGCTCCGGTTTCCCAAAAAGGGACACTTTGATCCTCTGAATGCTGACGAGCTTGCTTCAAAGAAAAAAGGTTTCCACACGAGGTCTGCTCTCCTGATTTCTGTAGCAGTGGGAAAGGCAGTCTGATTGATCGGTGACCAAGTAGATTAACGAATAAGTGGTTAATTCAGGTAAATAACTATTCACAAAGAGTGAGATAAAGGCTACCAGGCTCCAAACTGCCAGAGAAAACCCATGCTCAGTCCCAGATTGGCCAAACGGGTCACATGACTCTCTGAGCACTCGCTCCTTAAAGGGGCACGCTACCACATCACCACACATTCCAATCCTCAGAAATTGCTTGAATTTTTTTCTTTCCTTCATGGGATTGGGCATCACTGGCTGAGCCAGCATTTGTTGCCCATCCCTTTTTGCCCTTGAATTGAGTGGCTTCCTCAACCATTTCAGAAGCCAGTTAAGAATCAACCGTATTACTGTGGATCTGGAGTCACCTGTCGGCCAGATCAGGTAAGGGTGGTGGATTTCCTTCTTGGAGGACATTAGAGTGAACCAGATGAATTTTTCCAACAATCATTAGTGAGTCGTCATGGTCACCATCACTAGCTTTATATTTCAGATTTATGATTTGAATTCAGATTGTGGGATTTGAACCCAGACCCCCAGTGCAATTAGCCTGGGTCTTTGAATTACTAGTCCAGTGACATTAGCATTGTGCCAGACCTTCATCAGCCCCCCCTCCCCACAATGACTGTGAACTTTCACTTTTATGTTGTAATATCACAAAACAAAATCCCCTGACAATGTTAGATGGTTCACAGAGGTGTATCTGGGTTTTTTAAAGATATATTTTTATTGAAAATGTTTTCATTTTATTCCAAACTCTCAAAATCGGTACATTGCAGCATGATCATTTTCAATCAAATACACTGTGGGAAGAGAGAGGAGTCAAGAAAATTACTGGTTTGGATTGTTAATTGTATCCAGCAACTTCCACCGCACAAGTAAAAAGATATATTGGAGGATGGGGGGCTATCAGCAGAACAGAATAACAGGATACGGCCACAATTGGCTTGGGGACGGAACGGCGGCACAGTGGTTAGCACTGCTACCTCAGCGGCAGGGACCAGGGTCCAATACCTGTTCTCCCCGTGTCTGCGTGTGTTTCCTCTGGGTGCTCTGGTTTCCTCCCACAGGCCAAAGATGTTCAGGTTATGCTAAATTGCCCGTTAGTGTCCAAATGTTGTGTGGGGTTCCAGGGATAGGGAGGGGGATTGGGCTTAGGTAGGGTGCTCTTTCAGAGGGTCGGTGCAGATGTGATGGGCCGAATGGCCTCCTTCTGCACTGTAGTGATAATTCACAGGATAACAGTGATATAGGCACAGAATCAATGGAAAACCTTGCAGGGGTAAACTAGTCAAAGCCCAGAGCTTTACAATTCAATAGTACACATGCCATAAGTGAATTTCTAAAAACTATTTGCTTCAACCACTCCCCATGGTAGCGAGTTCTACATTCTTCTGAATTCCCAACTGGATTTCTTGGTAATTATCTTATGTTGATGGCCTCTGGTTAATAATAACAATGATAATCTTAGTGTCACAAGTGGGCTTACGTTAACACTGCAATGATATTACTGGGAAAATCCCCTAGTCGCCACACTCCAGCATCTGTTGGGGTACACTAAGGGAATATTCAGAATGTTCAGTTCACCCAACCAGCACGTCGTTTGGGACTTGTGGGAGGAAACGGAGCCCCCGGAGGAAACCCACTTGATGGCAGACACGGGGAGAACGTGCAGACTCTGCACAGACAGCGACCCGAGCCAGGAATTGAACCCAGGTCCCTGGTTCTGTGAAGCAACAGTGCTAACCACTGTGCTACCGTACCCTTCCCTACAAGAGGAAACATTCTCTCTCTATCCACTACCAAAACCTTTTATAATTATAAAGACTTTTGTTGGGTCATCCTTCGGTCTTTTTGTCAGGAGAAAAGAGACCCAGCCTGTCTAATCTTTGTTGTTATGTATACCCATGCATTTCTGGTATCATCCTTGTAAATCCTCTCTGTGCCCTGTTCAGTGCCTCTGTATCCTTTCTATAATATGGTGTAACTAGGACCTCTTATCACTGTTGCAGTGTAGAAAATGTAGCATAGGAAGCTTCCTCGTGTACCAGTGATTGAACAATCTGTTTTGTGGTGAAGTTGTTTGAGGTATAAATATTGACCAAGAAACCAGAGAGAATGCCTCTGTTCCTCTTCAAATTGGGCAGTACGATATCTTACATCCACCTGAGAGGGTAGACTAATCTTCAGTTCAATCTTCAGCTGAAAGACGATATTTCTGACAGTGCAGAAATCTTTTTAGATTTTTTGCGTTTATTTGCATCTGGAATGGAATCAAACCCAGAACTGTCTGATCCAGAAATGACGGTGTTATAAACTGTACCATTGCTGACTCTTAAGAGCAGGAGGTTACAAAGAAACATATATGGACCAAGTGAGTACTCAAAACATTAGCAAATAGAGATTAATGTGGGGATGTGTGACGTTATTCACTTTGGATGCCAATGAAGAACTTTCTTAATGGCAAAGGACCAGAGATTCAGGTGTCTACATAATCAACCACTCTAAGCTATTGCATAATTAAAACCACTGAGGAATTCTGTCCTCTATTGCAAGGTGGTGGGAACTCAAAACAAAGAACAGTACAGCACAGGAACAGGTCCTTCGGCCCTCCAAGCCTGTGCCGATCACGTGTCCTATCTAGACAAGCTGCCTATATCCTTCTATACCCCGTCTTCATGTGTCTATCCAGATGAGTCTAAAGGTCGCTAACGTATCTGCCTCAACCACCTTACTTGGCAGTGCATTCCAGGCCACCACCACCCTCTGTGTAACAAAAAAAAGTCCCCCACACATCTCCACTGAACCTACCCCCGACCTTGAACTTGTGTCCCCTTGTAATTGCCATTTCCGCCCTGGGAAAAAGCCTCCAACTGTTCACCCTATCTTTGGGCAGCACGGTAGCATTGTGGATAGCACAAAGGCTTCACAGCTCCAGGGTGCCAGGTTCGATTCCGGCTTGGGTCACTGTCTGTGCGGAGTCTGCACATCCTCCCCGTGTGCGCGTGGGTTTCCTCCGGGTGCTCCGGTTTCCTCCCACAGTCCAAAGATGTGCAGGTTAGATGGATTGGCCATGATAAATTGCCCGTAGTATCCAAAATTGCCCTTAATGTTGGGTGGGGCTACTGGGTTATGGGATAGGGTGGAGGTGTTGACCTTGGGTAGGGTGCTCTTTCCAAGAGCCGGTGCAGACTCGATGGGCCGAATGGCCTCCTTCTGCACTGTAAATTCTATGATCTATACCCTTCATAATTCAAAAAACTTCTATCCCGTCACCCCTCAGTCTCTGTCTCTCTAGGAAGAACAATCCCAGTTTACTTGATCTCTATTCATAGCGAATACCCTCCATACCAGGCAATATCCTGGGAAACCTTTTCTGTACTCTCTCCAAGCCTCCATGTTCTTCTGGTAGTGTGGTGACCAGAATTGGATACAGTATTCCAAATGTGGCCTAACCAACGTTCTATATAACTGTAACGTAATTTTCCAGCTTTTATACTCGATACCCTGTCTGATGAAGACAAGCATGCCATATGCTTCCTTTACCACAGTTTCCCCCTGTGTTGCCACTTTTAGGAACTGTGGACCTGAATGCCCAGATCTGTGTGTGTCTATGCTCCTGATGGTTCTGCCGCTTATTTTGTACCTCCCAGCTGAATTGAAAATGAAAATGAATGAAAATGAAAATCGCTTTATTGTCACGAGTAGGCTTCAATGAAGTTACTGTGAAAAGCCCCTAGTCGCCACATTCCGGCGCTTGTCCGGGGAGGCTGGTACGGGAATCGAACCGTGCTGCTGGCCTGCTTGGTCTGCTTTAAAAGCCAGCGATTTAGCTGAGTGAGCTAAACCAGCCCCTTGGCTACCAAAATGCATCACCTCGCATTTGTTTGGGTTAAATTCCATCTTCCATCTCTCTGCCCAATTTTGCAGCCTATCTATATCCTGTTGTATTCTCTGACAATCTTCATCACTATCCGCAACCCCTGAAATCTTAGAATCATCCGCAAACTTGCTAATCAGATCCGCTACGTTTGCTTCCAAGTCATTTATATATATATATATATATATATATATATATATATATATATATATATATATATATATATATATATATATATATATATTACAAACAGCAGAGGTCCCAGTACCAATGCCCACGGAACACCACTAGTTACAGACCGTTTGGGGAAAAATACCTTTCCACTACTACCCTCTGTCTTCTATGGCCAAGCCAGTTCTGAATCCATCCAGCTAGTTCACCTCTCACCCGTGTCATTTAATCTTTTGCACCAGCCTGCCATGAGGGACCTTGTCAAATGCTTTACTAAAGTCCATGTAGACAACATCCACAGCCCTTCCCTCCCCTCGTCAATCATTTTTGTCACCCTTCAAAAAAACTCAATTAATTAGTGAGACGTGACCTCCCTCGTACAAAACCATGCTGTCTGTCGCATGAGTGAGGAAATGATGCTTCAGCTGTCCAAATCTTTGACCAGACCCTATCTGCTTTATTTATTCAGTTTGGACCTCCGATCTCAGAAAACATGGTTTAGACTTGGGAGGGGATGCAATGCAGCAGTGCTCCACAGTTTCCTTCTGGGGCCTGGAATGACACTCCATCTCCTTATGTTTTCTTATCTCTTTCAGTCTCTTCTCTGGTTCCTGTTCCCAGCCAGTTTGGCCTGACTCTTGCATTGGAATGAGACTGAAGGAGACAAGTCCCCATTCCATTTTAAACCGAGTTGAAGTCCAGGCTTCGTGCCAGTGTACGCATTCAGTGAGAAGTTGTTCGTTGTCTCCTGGTGATCATCAAGTTGGGATCCTCCAGAGATGTTTTAAAAAAAAGATCATTACACCCACAAAGTCCTTTTGAAAAGGGATCTCGAAGGATATTTAGTTCAGAGATTTGTAATTCCATAGGGTCCAAGAATAGTACCATTAACTCTGTGTGGTGTAGTGTTATCTTGCGATATAAAAAATTAATTTGACTAGGGCTATTAATAGCAAAAAATAATCCCTGTTGTTAATATGGAAGAGTTAAGAGGATGATCCTCCATTGGATAGTAATTAGATATACTCAGCTAACATTCACTAAAACGTATTTGCAATTGAGGAGTATTTCCAGAAGAGTAAATGCTGATTCCACCGAATGTTTATATAAAATGATGTTTGCTGTCCTCAATGCAGCTTTAGTATTTTCAATACTGCCCATTCACCTCCAAAACCTGAAATCTCAGTATGTGTAAATCATATTTTTTTCTGGTATACATGTGCAGAATAGGGGTCTTGTTGCACAATGGGAGTGCCCCATTCCAGGCCTTGATGGCAGAAGGTATATTTATCACGAGGCCAAATGGGTTCAGCACCTTTAAATCCTTCAAATATGCCTGATGGAGACTGTCCATCAGGATAGCAATGAAATTCTGCTGAACATGATCATGGACTGATCCCCCCCCCCCCAATGCCATCTTAGGGGGAGGAGAATGGTGCTTTATGAATAGGGATGACCCAGTATGTGTCGATCTTACTGGCGCCAACAAATAGTCCTTGTATTGTAAGCTGTTCTCATTGACCTGTAACTCCTTGCTTTTTTTAATTCATGGGATGTGGGAATTTATTGCTCATCCCTAGGACATTCAGGATGTTTTGTTTTACGACAGTTGTTAGACTTTTAATTTCAGATTTTTATTGGATTGAATATGACCAGCTGCTGTGGTTGGATTCGAACCCAGGTCCCCGAACATTATCCTGGAGCACCAGTCCAGTGATAGCAGCACTCTCTGTCACTGCTTCTCCCTACTGCAGTCGTCTGCTTGTGAGCTGACACAACACTGAAAGATTTTACTCCAACTGGCACAAGGGAGGGTTGTTAGATTGGTGGTGTTTATATTTGCAGTTGGGAAAGAATATAGTCCCAAAGGCAAAGGTACTCTACCATAACCTCCATGCCTACTAAAAATGGTGGAGAGGTCTGGACAGTTCATCCCTATTCCTTTTATCTTGTGTCTGCTTTCCGTGAGGAACAGATAATGTTGTACTTCTCCATGTTTTAATCACTCTTCAATGCAGATATAATTTGATAAGAGAGGTGCGTGTCTCTGATGAATGGGTTTTGGGGCCAAATTTTCATCTGGATGTGGAAGCGGAGTTTGGTGTGCTTTTGGCTACCTTTTTCCATGTGGGAATACCTAGTGCACGAACCTTGTACCTGCCCCTGCTGTGGTCAGGGTCCCCATTTTGAATGAGGTAAGAAAGGTCAGATATCCTCCCCAACACCCATTTTTAGCTGACGGTGTGGGATTTACAAGGTTGAGAGATCGTAAAGAAAATGAAAAGCCTTCAGAGGATTCTGGAAGAGCCTGAAAGCTAAATGTGAAGTGATATCACACCTTAGGTGAAGTATTGTAATGTGGATGTGCTTTCAATGCAGTGATATATCATGGGAATCTATCCTGCATGGGTAGGTTGACACTTGCAATGGTCAGCTGTGTGTATTTGTTCACATCCATTGCCTAGAAAAAGGATAGATGATGGCATAGTCGTACTTTCGCAGGACTGGTAATCTGGGGGCTCAGGCTATGGCCTGGGAACATGGGGTCCATAAGACCATAAGACATCGGAGCAGAATTAGGCCATTTGGCCCATCGAGTCTGCTTCGCCATTAAATCATGGCTGATATTTTCTCATCCCCATTCTCCTGCCTTCTCTCCATATTCCCTTCTGATCCCCTTATTAATCAAGAACCTATCGATCTCTGTCTTAAAGACACTCCGTGAATTGGCCTCCACAGCCTTCTGCGGCAAAGAGTTCCACAGATTCACCATCCTCTGGCTGAAGAAATTCCTCCTCATCTCTATTTTAAAGGATCGTCTCTTTAGTCTGATCTGGTTCTAGTTTCTCCTACAAGTGGAAACATCCTCTCCACATCTATTCTATCCAGGCCTCCCAGTATCTTGTCCGTTTCAATAAGATCCCCTCTCATCCTTCTAAAGGGTCAAAGTAAGTTTAATTTCACATGCCAAACGCATTGTTTCTCTGAGTCAGTTACATGGAGGCTTTTATTAGAAAGTGCAAAGTTTATTTTCTTCCCCAGAGTGTTCCAGAATCCTCACCATCTCCCCTCCCCCAAAGCAGCACCACTGCTATTGTCGGCATCAGGCTAAGGTCCACCCAAATGGAGAGTAACTTACCCGTACCAGCCTCCCCGGACAGGCGCCGGAATGTGGCGACTAGGGGCTTTTCACAGTAACTTCATTGAAGCCTACTCGTGACAATAAGCGATTTTCATTTTCATTTCCTGGAAGGACTCTGCCATTAACCAGTGAACCCAGACCCTAGCCCCTTACCCACCTACTAGAGCAGTGGGCTGAAGGGATGTGGCCCTGAGCTGAAGGATAACATGACGGTCCTCGTGTGTGAACAAGAAAGCGATGGTGATGGTGGCATCCCTGGTCCTCCTGCCCATAAGAACCTTTGCCTCTGCCTGACCTCCATCCTCTAGATCCTCTTGGTACTCTCTCTCCTGGACTTCCTCAACAGGGAAAATGTTTGCTCTGCCTGGTTGTCTTCATCGAGGATGTAGCCCTGCTGCTGAGCTAAGTTATGGAGGCCACAGCAGACAGCAATGAGGCGGGTGACTCTCCGTGGTCTGTATTACAGGGCCTCAATGGACCTGTGAAAGCAGTGGAAGTGTTGCTATCACAGACTGGGTGGCACTGTGAGCCTCGTTGTAGCGGGACTGACTTGGTCGCTGGCCTCTGCACAGACGTGATCAGCCAAGACATCAGCGGTATCTCTTGTCCCCAATGATCCATCCATGCAACCTGGGGTGCCCCTCAAATATCTCCGGGCTTAAGACTGCCTATGGTCGAAACTACCATGCACACTCCCTAGAAAATCTGCACTAGCGTGCATGAATTTATTTTCTTTTAATGTACAGGACACCCTGATGCCACAGAGCTCGTAGACCCACGAGTGTCATAGGTGTCCCTCTGCACCTGTAGCAGACCAGCGATGGAGACGAATCCTGCAGCCCTCTTGTCCTGATGGGCCTGGTCCAGGTCGAGATTAGTGAAGTGTGAAGCTCTGGCGTAGAGTGCATCTGTGACGTCACGGGTGCATTTGTCTGCAGGTGAATGCAAAATGCCACAAAGGTCACCTGTTGAGCTGTTGAAACCTTGAACAATTCTGTGACATAAAATTTTAGGGCTTCACGGTCACAGGAAGGAGGTGCCCTCTCATTATACCCCCCCCCCCCCAACCTCATGCCCCATACACCTCAATAACAGCTGTAAATTAAACTCTCATTTCCTGACGACATTTAGGGATCATTCATGGCTATGAACACTTTCTAAAGCAGACAGACTGATGGCTCCTGGACCACACACACCAGATGTGACCCCCATCCCTGAGGAGGATACTGACCATCTCCTCTGAACACCCTTGAACCAGCCCCCCTCAACAGCTGATGAGTGGAATTTGTCCCTTTTACACCCTGGTACAAGGTGGGGAGGGGTTCTCACTCCTTCCTCCCTCTCGGAGGTCATGGCTCTTGGTTCCCGTTTTCCCAACGCAGTAGTGATTCGTGCCTGCGTGACATCACACTGCTGGGCAGGAGGATTCAGTGAGGTCTGAATATTCGACTATAACCTTGCGAATGACATTGAAATGGATTCAAATCAGATTCTCATCCTTGCTGGGCATGAGCCTGATCGTATCATTGGGGAGATCCCGTCGATCGGAAACCTCGCCAGCGCAAATCCCAATTTTGGCCTCTTGTGAGAGTTTGCGGCCATTACGGGACTTGCGCCTGGGGCTAATGGACCTGCAGAATCATAATCTCTTTCAAAGAGTATTAGCATCGGATTATGTCTATTATTTTCTATATTCGAGGGCAAATACCTACACCTGATATACTGCTTTAAACCGGCTATATTGTTTGCGTTGCTGCTGATCGTTTCTTAATAAATCTACCTCATAGTCTGTGCCCTAGTCTGATATTCTATTATTGTTAGAAATATTGGAGTCCGTAAGCAGGCTTGTGACATAGCCAGTAGATTAAGTACAGTTCCTGTTTGATCTCTCTGTTTGTTACATTACTCAATAATTGGCAGGAGTTAAATGCGCATCCTGCTTAGTGCAGCACAGTGGTTAGCACAGTTGCTTCACAGCTCCAGGGTCCCTGGTTCGATTCCCGGCTTGGGTCACTGCCTGCACGTTTTCCCCATGTCTTCATGGGTTTCCTCCGGGTCCTCCGGTTTCCTGCCACAAGTCCAAAGATGTGTCGGTTAGGTGGATTGGCCATGATAAATTGTCCTTAGTGTCCAAAAACAAAAGTTAGGTGGGGTTACTGGGTTACAGGGGAACTGAGGGAACGTGGGCCTCAGTAGGGTGCTCTTTCAGAGGGCCGGTGCAGACTCGATGGGCCAAGTGGCCTCCTTCGGCACTAAATTCTATGATAAATTATTGGAGCCATCTTTGGCCCTGAACACGATGAGCATATATAATTGTATATAGGTATACAATATGCTTTATATATTTTATCGATATATATATATATATATATGTGTGTGTGTGTGTGTGTGTGTGTAAAGGTGCTCAAATAAGGCATTTACATGAGAAATTGAAGATTCTAATATGTACATTAAAGAATTAAGATGACATTGCAGTTTTGTAACTATTATATTTCCATGTATGAAAAGTTTAATAAAATTTACCTTTAAAAGTTTTAATTAATTCTACTGATTTTTAATAGCCCGAAAAGTGTCTAGCGACTTGAATTTTGAACAGCCTGTGAAAAGGGAATTGTACACCAGGCTGAAGTTATGATAGCTTGTGACAGCTTGCTATTAAGGTTTTTGAATTTCCTTTCTTCAGTAAAAAATGTCTCGAGATGTCAGAACTGATATCAATTTGAAAGAGCCACGATGGGACCAGGGGGCCTTTTTGGGACGAGCCAAGCACTTCTTCATGTTGACTGACCCTCGCAATGTTCTACTCTCCAGTGAAGCATTAGATGCAGCAAGGACCATTGTGGAGGACTACAAGTAAGGCTGTGGGAAATATTAGCAGCGTGGTGTCATGCTGATGCTTCTCTTTATCGGCTATTAAAAGAACATTATGTCATATTTTATACAATGTGATTCTATTTAAAATACTCTTGGCTTTCCATTCCATTAGAAATATTTTTGTTCCCCTGTTTTGCCTGGCCTGCCCCTAATTTATTTATTAATCTGTAAGGATGTATATGCAAAACATATAAGTGCTAGATGTTGTTGCTGATCTCTTTTTGAAAATTATCTCCGCTTATTTTGTGTGACTTGTGTGATGATGAAGGTGATGTTGCTGCAGGGGAATGGCACACTATCGCTGCAGACATCAAGCCCTTCTAATCAGATGTAGTACTGTTTGGTGCAGAGCAACACATTCCCTATTCTTCCCCAATCAATGCAATCTCTTCACTATTTATCACCCCACCATCCGCGAACTTACTGATCAACCCTCCTACATTCACGTCTAAATCATTTATATAAACCACAAACAGCAAGGGCCCCAACACTAATCCCTGCCGGTAAGTGTAAAGTCGCCATAGTCCCAGATGACCATAGGCTGCTTTCCCCTTTGAGGGGGGAGAGCTGACTGGTGGAGCTTTAACCTGAGTCTCACCCACACCTCAGGCGAGAGGCCAGGTTGAGAAGGCATGAATAACCTCAGCCGGTACGGGGATTGAACCCGCGATGCTGGCCTCGCTCTGCACCACGAACCAGCTGTCTAGCCAACTGAGCTAAACCGGCCCTGCGGGATCCCACTGGACACAGGCGTCCAGTCAGAAAACACACACGACCACGGCCACTCAGCCAACTTTGGATCCAGTTTGCCAAATTTTCTTGGATCCCATGGGCTCTTACCTTCACTATCAGTCTCCCATGTGGGACCTTGCTGAAGTCCAAGTAAACCACATCAAGTGCGTTGCCCTAATCTACACGCCTGGGCATGATCCTCTGGCCGTGTTGCGCTCTCATTTGAGCCCAGTACGGCCAGTAAATCCTGGGAGAGCCCTCTCGCGGGCTTTCCGCTAGTCTTCATGGTGACTGATCCCCGCAATGTTCTACTCTCCAGTCTACTCTCCTTTCAGGGATGGGCTCTGAAAGAATAGCATGAGAGACCCACGCCGTCGGGAATGCGGCCGGTTGGGGGCGGAGCATCGGGAGGGGAGGGCCTCGGGCAACGTCCTGAGGCCGTCCATGCGGATTGCGGCGTACTCCTAGAGTCCGTCGCTTTGGAGGGGGCGGAGCATCGCAAAAGCGGCGCTGGTCCGGTTTTGCCGCCAACGGGCATTCTCTGGCCGAACGCAATTTCGGCGTCGGAGACCGGAGAATCCTACACATGGGCTTTCAAAAGATTGGAGCACCCTTCCTGCGTCCCTGGCGGGGACAATCGAGCAGGGAAATTCCACTGGTGTAAAAGTAGTTTCCCCTCGATTCTCCACCTCTCCATCATTCCCGCCCACTGAAAACTCTCCCTCACTATCATTGCCCATAATCATCAGCGGTTCTTGCAATATTTCTCCAGGCATGAACGTGACTAGCATGTTCTTGCAGAATGTCAATTAAAATCTGTTAATAATAACTAAATACAAATAAGTTTCATTTATGTAGCACCTGCATTTATAAGAATCTTTCACATCTTGGGGGGGTTCCAAAGCTCTTTGCAGATAATGAATTACTATGACAGTTGCTGCTTTTACTCTGTTGGGATAATCTGCACACCAGGTTCTCGAAACAGATGTTAGATAAATAACGAGTTTTATGGGCTTTTCACAGTAACTTCATTGAAGCCTACTTGTGACAATAAGCGATTATTATTATTATGCGGTGTTGGTCACAGGATATGTATTGGCCAGGACACTCTGAGAATTCTCCTGCTCTCCATCCTCAACCTTGCCCCTCGACTGTGGTGTGGGGACCCTCAGTTTAAATTACCGCCGGTCAGCTCTCTCAAACAGGGGAGAGCAGCCTATGGTCCTCTGGGTCTTTGCCGACATTCATTCGTTCAGTGCCATGAAACCTTTTATGTTGTCCTGAGTAGCTCAGTGACAGTCCAGCACTCTTTCAGGACTGCACTGAAGTGTCAGCCTAGATTGTGTGTTCAGGTCACTGAATGGGACTTGAAGCTATGATCTTCCCGTTCAGCGTTGAGCCAGCTACCACTGATCAAAATCTGTCACCAGTTAATTAAAATAAAAAAACAATTCATAAAATTACTTCCCTTCCCCATGTCCCAGCTGATTAAGGTACTGAATGGCTAAAGTAGACCATCGGTTGATCTTGGCAAAGCGGTAATTGAAGTCACAACAAATACCCTCTGTGTCCCTTGGCAATTTGAGGGAAAATGGTTCAACGTTCCCACTTCTGTTGGCTATCTAAACACTCATGCTCAATATTTAGCTTCTTAGCTGAGGTCAGGTTTCTGACTTCCATGGCCAAAATTGCCTACCGACTCTTTCCTGTCTAGACTTGCATCAATAGTTATCTAGGCCTGGAGCCAGAGGACAGCCAACACTGAGGAAATCATATCCCAGTTAAGGAGGCGAGATTGGCAGGAATGACATCTGGCAAGTATGTGAGCTACCACGTCGAATGGCTATCTGTTGGGTCTCAGATATATTCTGCTAATCTGCTACAGAAACTCTTAACAGAAAGATAATTAAGTCATATCATGGAATACAACTTAGGGGTCATATGTTGCAGTTACCTCTCTTTGCTAGTAACTATTAGCGAACTGGAAGAAATTTGACATCGTGAACGTATCTCATTTTGCCCATGTGACTGAAGGAGCTAATGTTTAGCAGTGAGTTTAGGAGTAATTTGATCTGTCCCAAGCAGTCAAATTTATTAACTGTCTTGGACCTAGGAATTAGTCACTCTTTCACAGTGGGGAGACTGCATACATTAATCGAATCTTTCGAAGTTAACACACATGCATTAATGGTAATTTCCATCATTTGTGAAAGCTGTGAACTGACGTAAGTATTTTACACACAGGTTTCCACCACCTGAAACCCTGCAGTTGGCCGTACAGTATTACAGAGCTCTGCCAGTTGCAGTATTTCATATCCTATTTTTTCACTGAAGTCATTTGGCTAAATTTCAGTAATTATAGGACGGTATTTCACAACTCTGCCGGTTATAGAATTTCACAAACCACCTTTTTTTTAAAAAAACTGAAGCCATTTGGCTTAAATTCAGTCTTTATTTTCAAAAGATAATGTGGTTGGCAAAATGAAATCTCACTGAAAGACGACTGATAGGCCACTGGGCAGGGCAAGTCTTTCAGTTTCAAGTTGTTTGGAAAACAAAAGTAGTTTTAAGAGATTTATATTTGTATTGGTAGACATTAGAAATATGGGGCTGGATTCTCCGTCCAACACGCCACATTTCTGGTTCAGCCGCAATACGATACTTTGATTCAAAGTATTGCATGACTTGCATTCAAAGTATCGTATTGCTTCTTTGACTTTGTCTATATATATATTTATATTTCTGGAACCCACCTGTTCATTCACCTGAGGAAGGAGCAGTGCTCTGAAAGCTAGTGATTCGAAACAAACCTGTTGGACTTCTTTTTTATAAATTTAGTGTACCCAATTAATTTTATCCAATTAAGGGGCAATTTTGCGTGACCAATCCACATAGCCTGCACATCTTTGAGTTGAGGGGGCGAAACCCATGCAAACACGGGGAGAATGTGCAAACTCCACACGGACAGTGACCCAGAGCCGGGATCGAACCTGGGACCTTAGCGCCGTGAGGCTGCAGGGCTAACCCACTGCGCCACCATGCTGTCCAATCTGTTGGACTTTAACCTGGTGTTGTGAGACTTCTTACTGAAGTCTTTGGCGGCAGAGGCAGTCCAGCCGATCCTCAAAAGACAGGTGTCAACGTGTGCCTTGATGCGACACCTCCTTTGCACCTCCTCCTCGACCTGTTGAACGGCAGGCAATTGAGCCTCACTGGCTGGCCCCTGTACATCTGTGGCAGGCTCCTCTTGAGCAGGGCCATCCCTGAGCTGAGGGTTGCTCCTCCAGCCTCCATGCGTCTGCAATGGCAGCTGCCGCCATGTAGACAGCGAACATTGCAGCTGTACTCTGAAATTCATTATCTGCAGGAGGGGAAAAGAGAAGACATGGTGTCAAGCTGAGTATGCCCTTTCCCATGAACGCCACCAGGTTACATAGTGACCTTGAGCGCTATCCTCAACATGAAACCCCTAACCCCACTCCACTCCTCAGCCAGCCCCCCGATATGTTGTCGTTGCCAATGCATCCCTGTCCCCATCAGAGCGTGACACTGGGCCTGTGATGTGGGAGTGTATTAGCCGGATATCAGAGTTTGTGTTCACAGTGGAGGTCAGTCGACTCAAAGAAATTGTAAAAGAGGTTGCTGTAAAACCTGGAGTGAATTTGCTGGGAGAAGTGGAGTGTAAGCTCTGTTCAAAAGAGGTCTTTGGAAAACATGGAGTGGATTTTAGAATCCAACTTGCTAATGGAAAACCTTACTGCGAGAAAAGGTTTTAAATCTATTTTTGGGAGTCGAGTTTACATAGAACATACAGTGCAGAAGGAGGCCATTCGGCCCATCGAGCCTGCACCGACCCATTTAAGCCCTCACTTCCACACTATCCCCGTAACCCAATAACCCCTCCTAACCTTTTTTTGGACAGTAAGGGTGATTTAGCATGGCCAATCCACCTAACCTGCACGCCTTTGGACTGTGGGAGGAACCTGGAGCACCCAGAGGAAACCCATTCAGACACGGGGAGAACATGCAGACTCCGCACAGACAGTGACCCAGCATGGAATCGAACCTGGGACCCTGGCACTGTGAAGCCACAGTGCTAGCCACGTGTGCTACCGTGCTGCCCTTAAAGTTTGGAAGCCCTCATGTGACAATTATCAGGGGATTCTGAAGAGAAATTCACAGACCATAACTTGGGTTCAGAGTGGAGAGTGTGTTTGACCACAGCCAATCTCTGTGGTTTAAAAAAAAGACTTTGTGCACGAATGATAGCATTGTAATTTCCCAATGGTACTGTATCATCTGTATTAATCTTAAAAACTGATAACCGAAGGGAGGAGGAACGAGTATTATATTAGAATCCATTATTTCATGTTTAACAATTTTTTCCCCCTCCAAGTTGTTAAAACTTATTGGCAGTCCTGTGTCTCTGTTCCTCTATGTTTGATTTTTAAAAAAAAAGTTCTGGGACGGGTTTCTCCGTAGCCCGACACCGAAATCAGGAACAGCGATCGGGCGGAGAATGGCTCCCAACGCCGGGATCGGGGCAGGCGTCGGTTTGACACTGGGTTGCAATGCTCCGCCCCCTCAAAATCGCCGTCATCAGCCGGCCCACCCGTGATGCTCCACATCCGATGGCCCGAGTTCCCGGCGGTCCAGTGCCGCCGCACGTGGCCGAGATCCGTGCCGCTGGCCGGGGGGGGGGGGGGCTTTCTGCCGGGCTGGGGGGGGGGGTGGTGGGGTGTGACCAGGAGGTGGGCTGTGGGGTAGGGGTGGGTGTGTACGCGGTCCAGCACGGCCAATACCATGTTTCTGGTGCGACCTGTGCATGTGTGGGGGGGGGTGTAGGCGTATGTGTGGCTGCAGCTTGTCAACCCTGCACATGTGCAGCATGGGACCTGGTGATTCCCTGACCATTTTCCGCACGTTCCACGGGGCGCCCATGCTAGCCCGTCACCGGTCCCGAAATCGGTGGGGATTTTGCACCAATTCTTCCGTCGTGAAACACCACGGATCCTCCGTTGACGTCAGCACTTAGCCTCAGGAATGGAGAATCCAACCCATGGTCTTTTGAGCCAGGGTTCCATTTGGGATTTTCTTACTCATAAATTGTGACTAAAATCTAGATTTGAAAAAAAGTTTAATCTCCCTAAAAAAAATGAAAAACGTGAAGATATTTTGCTTCCCCCCCCGGGAACAGTCCTTGGGGTCCATATTTTGAGATGTATTATAAGTGAGACCGCATTATTCCATTGCGGGTGGCTAACACTCGGGCTCAATGCTGCCAGTGTCAGGGCCAATATCAAATGCCTATCCCTACAGTTTATAGTTCTTATGCTCCAACAATAAATGAATGAAGCAGGTGCTTTGTAAAATTACCCAAATAATTAGTGGCTGCTTTAAATTTCCCTCACCTTTGAACCAAGTTGCTATCATAGTGGTGGGGGGGGGAAAGCTTGTGGCCACATCTGCAGAATAAAAATTTGGAGGTCCAAGGCAGGCCCACGTTGTACCGAGTTCCAAGGACCAGGTTTTGGCGGAGCCCAAGTGGACGTTAATTCTGTGACAACTTGACTGTTTTGCGTGCAACTCCGTGTTTTTTGATTTTTCAGGCATGGCAAGGTCCGACCGGGACTGACTGAAGATGAGCTTTGGCGAGCAAAATACATCTACGATTCAGCTTTTCATCCAGACACGGGTGAAAAGATGCTTCTGGTTGGGCGGATGTCTGCACAGGTCCCAATGAATATGACAATCACTGGTTGCATGCTCACGTTTTACAGGCAAGTTCCAAAAACAAAACCTGTGCTTCCATGGGCAGTTTATAATCCCATCGCCTGGTTAACGATACAGCATTCCGAACAAACCAGTCCTATATTTACTCATGGATAAAAGTTCATGGGGTGAGCAGTTAATCTGTACTTAGTTCAATACACTGTGCACCTCAGTGGCATCAAATGCTATTGACAGTATGAATCTGGCTGAAATATCATTTAGACTTTTATGATAAAGTAAATATTTTTATCCTTAGTTATATCCGTAAATATGACAAATTAAGAAAAATGTTGCATTTATATGCTGTCTCCCAGGTTCTCGGGATGCCCCAAAATGGTTTACGCATGTACTGTAGACAAACACCAACACCAATTTGCATGCAACAAAGCCCCAGAAACAGCAATTAGATAAATGATTTGTTGACCGTTTTGGTAAAATTGGATGTTACGTACGGAGGGAATATTTCCCGTCTTTTAGATTAGTGCCCTGCAGTCTGTTGTTACAGCCAACATCAGAGGGCAGCTGGTGCCTCAATTAAAAATCTTATCCCGAAGGTGACACCTCCAACAGTGTGGTAACCCCCTCGGTTGTCAGCCTAGACTTGTGCTCAAGTCTCTCAGCGCAATTTTTAAAAATTAAAACCTTTCTTATTTTTGTAACTGATTTTAGTTTTTTTTTTGATCATAAATAAAATTGCAAAAGGTGGTTTGTGTTCATTGTGTGTCCAAAGTCTCTTCTGTTTACCTTTGTTGACTAGTCAAAACCCAGATTATTTTAAGGCTGGCGTTAGCTTGATCAAGAATCAGATGTGATGCCAAAGTATTTAAACCAATACCGTGACAAATTGAACTGTTTTGTGTCAGTTTTGCTTTTTCTTTTGAGCTCTGATTTGGAAAACAATGCAGTTGCATGGTTGACTCGTTAATTGCTTTGCTTACTTATTGTGTTAAACAAAAATTGAAATGTAAATAGCATTTCCTCAGTCACTTGAACTAGTGTGTGACTTGCTTCAGATTAACCAGAAATCTAATTTTTACTCTTACTCCCTGCTAATTATTTGCGAAACGGGTCAGATTTGCCTGGGGTACCTTCAAAACAAGCTATTGTTTGATCTATTTTTTAATACATTCGTCCATGGGATGTGGGTGTCGCAGGCTGGGCTAGCATTTGTTGTCCATCCCTGAGGGCATTTAAGAGTCAACCATTGCTGTGGATCAGGTGTCACATGTAGGCCAGACCGGGTAAGGACGGCAGATTTCCTTCCCTAAAGGCCATTCGTGAACCAGATGGGTTTTTACGACAACCGACAATGGCCGGTCACCTTTTAGCCTTTTAATTCCAGATTTTCCTTGAATTCAAATTTCACCATCTGCCATGGGATGATTCGAACCCGGGTTCCCAGAGCATGACTCTGGGTCTCTGGTGACTAGTCCAGTGATGACACCACTACGCCACTGCCACCCCTCACAATTGTATATCAGCTAGCTATTAAGTATATTCAGGTGGTGGAATGTGTAGCCACATATGTATATAGAAACAGGAATTATGGTTGGAGGTGCATGTAGTGTGTGACTCAGTAAAGAGAAACTTGGAAGTGCATAAAGACTTCACTTCAGTTCTACCGTTCGTCGCCCTGGCTGAATTGTACCATGGCTTGAGGAGGATTAAATATGAGCCATGAAGAGATAGAGCATGCAATGGCCGATTGTTCCTCGCATATCTGCATTAAGCCCAGCTCCTCTGCACAGAGGAGGATGTCGTTGGATTCTTAACGTGTATCCTCTTTTTGACAGGACAACTCCAGCTGTAATCTTTTGGCAATGGGCCAATCAATCCTTCAATGCAATTGTCAACTATACCAACAGAAGTGGAGACGCACCACTGACAGTGGGGTAGGTAACTCTGGTTCACTTCCAGCAACACTCATGGAGGGTAGCTAACCTCAATGGCTTTATTTCAACTGCAAGGGCACTGATGGAGTTTTATCATCATGAGTTAACATCATTATGAGTTTTCTTTTACCCATTTGAAATAAATGTATACCTAAATAAAGGTATCCTAACAGAGGAAATTAAATTGTGTTAGGTCGCAGATGCAATTCTACTGTTTTTTGGAAGAATTGTGCCCCCAGTCATTTCAATCCAGTTCTGGCTTTTTCTCTTTCTGTTTCCTTTGATTCGAGCATTTTCAACCCTATTCTGTAATTACTGTACAGTACTGCCAATATATCTGGACTAGGTTTTAAAAAAACAAATCTTTTTATTCTCCACATTTTCATAATGTGCACCATAAAAACGACAAAAGAAAAACAAACAAAATAACAATCCCAAAAAACAACAACTCCCTCAATATACATCCATTCATACATTCCAAGTCAAAGTTAGCAACAAAACAGTGAACCACCACCACCCCCCCCCCCATAAAGTTCGTGAAAATGTATGATAAACAGTCCCCCTGAGCTCACATTTCACCTACCCCAGGGTCAAGAAGGTTCCCCCGCCATGCCGAGGCATATGGTGGAGAAGCTGACCTCCAGCCCAACAGGACCCGCCTCCAGGCAATCAACGAGGCGAAGGCTAAAACATCTGCCCCCGCACCCGCCTGCAGCTCGGGCCAGTCCGACACCCCAAAAATGATTTCTAGGGGACCGAGTTCCATGTAGTACCCCCGAGATGATGCTAAAGACCTCCCTCCATTACCTCTCCAACTTCAGGCAGGACCAAAACATACGTACATATATCCTGCACTGCTCACAGACATCCTCCACCCCCCCCCCAAGAGCCGGCTCATCCTTGTGAGGTATGCCCTATATATGACCTTCAGCTGAATGGTGCAGTGAATAGCATTCCTGCTTTTGGGCAGGAAGCTTTGGGTTCCAGTCCGACCCCAGAATTCGATGGCCAAGGAAGGTGTGTTCATAACGTGGCCAAATAGGTTGGGTATCAGATTGAAAACCCTTCCAACACATTCCAATAGCATGTAGTAAGAATGGGAGAATTCCTGGTCAGCCGTGTGATGGAAAGAACATTGGAACTTCAGTCATAGCTCCACACTGCAACCATCGCATGTAAAAATGCATGTTACCACAGCAAGTGAGCTTTACCATACAGTGTTGCATGGGAAAAAAAATAATTGCACACTAGTTAGTGTGATTCTGAGGTTCCTTTAAAATTTGTAACTCGGGTGTTTGTCCAGCCTGAATTGTGATAATCGATTGGGATATAGAAGAACACGTGTAAATCAGAGAAAATAACTTGTGTGCATCATCGGTTTGCTTTAAAAAAAAAGTGACTGGACTTGGTCTCTTGCTCATTCTGGCATACTGCCAACTTAGAATGAACAGTATTATATGCTGATCTAATAATACCCATTACCTTAACCGTACTTTATGTAGCCAAGGCACCTCGGTCTAAAATTGCTCGTTCGTGCTGAGTGTGGACAACTTTGAATGGTGGCTTCTCTACTCACTTAGGACTGGATTCAGACTTGCCAAACTCGTTCCTCACCGGTCTCTTGATATAATGAAAAGACACCTACCTTCTGTTCTGGGAGGAATTAAAGTTCAGGTTCGAAAGAACAATGTGCCACTCCATTCCAAAACCAAGCCAACTTAAAATAAATCTTAGAATCCTAGAACGTACAGTGCAGAAGGAGGCCTTTCGATCCATTGAGCACGCACCGGCCCTTGGAAAGAGCAGCCTACTTAAGCCCACACCACCACTCTGTCCCAGTAACCTCACTTAACCTAAGGGCAATTTATCACGGCCAATCCACCTAACCTGCACATCTTTGGACTGTGGGAGGAAACCGGAGCACCCGGAGGAAACCCACGCAGACACTGGGAGAACGTTCAGACTCCGCACAGACAGTGACACAAGACGGGAATCGAACCTGGGGCTCTGGTGCTGTGAATCAACTGTGCTACCGTGCCGCCCCTCTTGGTCAGGGTATTCTCTAACTTTGAGAAGTTTGAATGGTTCTATATTCATTCCATATATTTACTTTTCTTTGTAATTCTTTACAGCCAACTGGGTACCGCATATGCCAGTGCAACAACTGGTGCTGTTGTCACAGCCCTTGGGCTAAAGTCCCTCACTAAGGTAATCTTAATAAATGAATTGGTTTAAACCCTGCAGTACTGTTGACTAATTTAACAGTTTGAAAACATATTTTCTACTTTTTGTAACACATTGGTTAACGTTTTTGCATAACATACTGTCTGCGTTTTCGGTTCCTTCATGATCACTGGGCCAGAAATATGGAATTTGCTACTCCCCACCATACGGCCGCACTATTGTCACAAGGGGTGCTGCAGTTCTACCAGCTTTTGTTCAGGTGGTTTAACGCAACATAGCTATACTTATTAAGGTAGCACAGACAGTAAATTGTGCAAACCTGTTACCCAGTGTGTTGAAGAACGCTACACCAATCACTAATAAGTTTGACTGGGACAGATGGGTAGAGTTAAGACTTAGGAAGCCTTGTTGATAGAATCGGTGACAATAATGCTACTCAGAAGGATTATATTTCAAACCTACATGTGGGCCGATAATTTTAATAAGTGAGGATTCCTGTAATTATTCCATATACCCAATTGAGTAAAGCAAACAAGAGACTTTATTCTTTTGACCATTGAATTCTGAAAGGAACAAAGACTATTGTAAGTATAGTTCAGTGTCTTCTACACACACAATAAGTCAAAAACATAGTTGATGGATGGTCATAATTGGAATCGGTGGCATGATTTCACCTTTAAAACTAATTGATACAAGGTCAGGATCGATTAAAATTTTTAAAACAGACCTCTTTGATGTTGCCACTTTCATACTAACTCCAGTCTGATACTTTAATATGCAGTTTAATCTTTGTGAGACTAAATTTAAGAATTTTCATCAAAACAGAGGCCCTGGGTGGAATTCTCCCATCTGGAACGACGTTCTGTGGTGGGGGTAAAAGCTTGGAGTGGTTCCTGCTGCAGAGGTTAGGGAAACCACGCCATACCTTACGGCCCCGACCTTAATTAATTATGCACCGGGGGTTTAGCTATGTATTCTGTGGTGGGATGGGCATGATGCCGTAATATCCTGCCAGCATATCCCTGCCATATTGAAAATGGCATCCACCTCACTGATCCACCATTGAAGGGAGAAGTTGGACCTCCTGAAGAAAGAATATGGATCTCCAGGAAACACCTGACCTTGAAGATACTCTTATGGGCCACGGCGTAGAAACTCCAAAGTGTATTATGAAGCTCATCTAACCTATAACTTTTATGTTCAATTTGGAGATGAGCACAAGAGCCTGTGTGTGATTCATCAGACTTCCTCGGCACTTTTATCAAAACAAAGTTTATTATAAGAATGTAGTTAACATACATAAACCACAGCAAGAATTTGTTCTCAATTACAAACATGAAAAACACACAACTGCCACAGTAATCTATGTATATAACTCTTAATGAATCCCCCTTAGCTGTTCCAATTCAATACAAAATCCAATAAAACCAAAACCCCTTTCCAGGGCGTGGCCCAGCACACTGTAATCTCACTTGAATGGGACCGTTCCTTTCCCTGAGATCCAGTCTCCAACCAGCAGATTCAAAACTCATTCAGAAAAACTCCTTCAGGAAAGCAACTCGAGCTTTAAGGTTACCAAGGCAATTTGCCACACTCTATGTGCTTTCCGTTCACTGGAACAGCTTTAAAATAAAACAGGGAAAACTTCCTGCAGCTCAACGCAGTGCTTCCCAACACCGTTTATTCTTCTGCAGTCTAAAAAACAAACCGGAAATGAAACCAAAAGTTTAGCCCCCTCTCACCTGACAGCTACTGCCCAGCTCCACCCACAAATTACATCACTGAAGCCGTGCTACAAGCCATGTGGTAAAACACAACCTTTCTTAAAGGGACACTCACGTGACAATACCTCCTCGATGACATTGCATCTGGAGGATACTACATGTGTATGCCCCTCCTCCCCCCTCCACTTCAATGGTGTTCAGGCACCAAGGTTGCTGGCGGCCTCTGTCCCGAACTAAGGAGGCAACCCCGGGCATTATTCTGCATGCCACGTTGTTGTAGATGCGTTCAGGACTGGTGTGCTTTTCTGCTGGCGTCGCAGAAAACCGGGCATGGGAAGATTCTGGTTGGATCTTTATCGGATGCAAATCAGTTTCACGCTGGTTTCGTGGTCGGCCATAACGGCCACCAGTGGGAGTTCCCCAGAAAATCTTACCCTGGCGTAAAACCAATTTTTGGGTGAGAATGATTAGGGACAAGACACTTTAATCATGTGGAGAGACTGGGGAAACTGAGTTTGTTCTTTCACAGCAGGATAGATTAAGTGGAAATTTAATAGAGCTATTCAAAATTGTCAAGGGTTGGATAGAGTAAATAAGGAGGAACTCTTTCTACTGGTGGGTGGGTAGCCACAGAATACAGATTTAAGATTATTGACAAAAGAACCAAGGATGATAATTTTTTAACAGTGAGGTAAGGAACATACTGCCTGCTGGTTAGTGGAAGAAAATTCAGGAGTAACTTCCAAGATGGAATTGAGTTTGGAATTGAAAGGGTAAAATCCTGGAGGCCGGTGGGGAAAGAGCAGAAGAGTGGGACTAATTGGGTAACTCTTTCAAAGAGTCCGCAGAGACCTCTTCCCTTGTATTCTGTATGATTCTGTGGCCAGGATTTTGGCACTGTGTTTCCCGCAGGGGCAAACGGCGATGTGGGTGCAAAATCCTGCGAGAGTCAGAAAACGACAATCTTGCCGGCAAGATCTTGTTTTCAGATTCCACCCTGTCCCCCACCAGTGACGTAACGAGGTTCCTGCCCAGAAAGGTTGGGAACTTCATTTGAATAAATTTATCATTGCAATGAAAAGACTTCCCTGCATTTTTGTTCCCCTCACGTTGGCGAGGTTTTAAAAGAAAATCTGGAACCAGGCGGAGGGTACCCGTGTGGTGGGGGGGGGGGGGGGGGGGGGGAGGCTGCACAGGTAGTTATGGCCCCTGGAGGGGAGGGACATGCCCAGACAGCACCCTGCCACTGTCCGGGAAGGTTTCCAGTGTCTGTGGTGTGGCGCGAGGGGGTTTCTCCCTTTACAGGGTGCCGGGGAGGGGGTGGAGGTTGTATTTTTCATCGGAGATTGGGGCGCCATTTTTAAAAGACGCCACGACCTCGGGATTCCCGACGTTGTCGACTTTTTCCTGCCCCACCAGCATGAGTGTATAGGCCATGCCTGCAGATTTATTTTGCCAGAGTGCTGTACAATGTCGCGAGAAAAGCTGTGCAGGTGACGAGCGAGATTCTAACTTGTGATTCTAACTTGTGTGTGGGAAGGAAAGGAGATAAGCAGTGCAGACCAGTGACTCCCTCCCTGGAGCTTCCTTTTGAAGACAGGACTGAATGATCATAGGTTTCTTGGAACAGGTCTTGCCAGATTTGATATAGTTCGTGATCCACTAAAGATTAACGGTGTTCTTGTTTTCCTTCTTTCCTGCAGCATTTGCCCCCCCTGGTTGCACGTTTTGTGCCCTTTGCCGCAGTAGCTGCTGCCAACTGTATCAATATCCCCCTCATGCGACAGAGGTAAGACCATTGCAAAATGAAAGTCGCAGATACGGGGCGGTGGGCGGGGCGTTGGGCGCAGAAACTACAAATGCTGTAAATCTGACATAAAACTAGAAAACACTGGTAATCAACTTGTGAATAAAGAGAAGGCTGTTTGTACTTCTGACCCTTTGTCAGAGCCGCAGGCTGGAGAAAAAGACGGCCCTTTACTAATCCAGAATAGAGGATAGAAGAGAAAAGGTAGAGTTTACAAGCCTATAATGGCAACCATCATCACTAAGGTGCAGTTTTATAATTTCTCAGCTTGCTGAAAAGGGGGAAGGCACATTAGATGATTTAATGAAAGTAGAGTTCTAGTTGTATTCAAATCTTAAATACAGAATTTCCACAATTCAAAGCATCTTTAGGAGATAAAGATGGTTAATCTTTTTGGACCAGAATCTAATATTGTTATTTGGACGTCATACAGCGAAAGAAAGATTGGCATCTTATTATTTCTTCTCTTAAATGGTTTAAATTGCTTTAGAGCACAATGTGCGACATTCCAAGGAAGAGGAGAATGATCAGTTATTCCATTTTTACCAAGTTTGTTTAAGAGTTTTTTTAATATAAATTTAGATTACCCAATTATTTTTTCCAATTAAGGGGCAATTTAGCGTGGCCAATCCACCTACTCTGCACATTTTTGGGTTGTGGGGGCGAAACCCACGCAGACACGGGGAGAATGTGCAAACTCCACACAGACAGTGACCCAGAGCTGGGATCGAACCTGGGACCTCAACGCCGTGAGGCGGTTGTGCTAACCACTAGGCCACCGTGCTGCCCAGTTTGTTTGAGAGTTCAATGCTGGACTAGAGTATTTCCCACTCTTCCTTAAATAATGCCGTTGACCTGAACCAATATACAGGTAGGCAAAGTAAACCGGTTTAACATCTCATTTAATTAAATGAAATGAAAATGCTTATTGTCACAAGTAGACTTCAATGAAGTTACTGTGAAAAGCCCCTAGTCGCCACATTCCGGCGCCTGTTCGGGGAGGCTGGTACGGGAATTGAACCGTGCTGCTGGCCTGCCTTGGTCTGCTTTAAAAGCCAGCTATTTAGCCCAGTGTGCTAAACCAGCCCCATTTAAAGGGGTACAGGGTCGTACTGCCTCAATGCTTAATTTAGCATAAATTGTATGTCTCTAAAGTCATGAAGTGGGGTTCGACCCCACACATTCTGACTCGGGCAAAAATTGATACCGGCACGATAGCAAGGCTGGCATTTTTTTGCAATTCCAGTGATAGTGGTTTACACCTAACAAATCGGATCAATTTCTAAAGCATTTGGGAACATTTTGGGAATTTCCAAACTTGGGATTGGAAATTCTGCATGGTTTCCCAAATCTCCTTCCATCGGATTGGCAGGAAACCCAGTGAAAAAAAGACTGTTTGTGCCATCTTCTCTTGTGTTTCCAACAATTTTTCACTGGGAGATTGTGGGAGCCCCAGCAGAAATTATCGGCATTAGTATGTAATCGATACATCAACACTCCTCTGCCAATTTAGTTTAAGTTTAAAATTGGCCCTTGAATTTTAAGATCATTTTTATTTTTATAATCATAGACCGATATAGAAGGCAGTTCATGCTTTTGTCAGCTCTTTGATCAAAGTATTTATTTAGTCCCAATCCCCTGCTTTTCCCCCACTGCCCTGTAAATTTGTTTCCCTTTAAGTATTTATCTAATTATCTTTTGAATATTATAGTTGAATCTATTCACATCCATGCTTTTACAGAGTCACAGAATTGTTGCAGTGTGCAGAATGAGGCCATTTGGCCCATCGTACCTGTAGCGGCACTCCAAATGAACATAAGAACTAGGAGCAGGAGTAGGCCATCTGGCCCCTCGAGCCTGCTCCGCCATTCAATGAGATCACGGTTGATCTTTTGTGGACTCAGCTCCACTTTCCGGCCCGACCACCATAACCCTTAATTCCTTTATTCTTCAAAAAACTATCTATCTTTACCTTAAAAACATTTAATGAAGGAGCCTCAACTGCTTCACTGGGCAAGGAATTCCACAGATTCACAACCCTTTGGGTGAAGAAGTTCCTCCTAAACTCAGTCCTAAATCTATTTCGCATTATTTTGAGGCTATGTCCCCTAGTTCTGCTTTCACCCGCCAGTGGAAACAACCTGCCCGCATCTATCCTATCTATTCCCTTCATAATTTTAAATGTTTCTATAAGATCCCCCCTCATCCTTCTAAATTCCAGTGAGTACAGTCCCAGTCTACTCAACCTCTCCTCATAATCCAACCCCTTCAACTCTGGGATTAACCTAGTGAATCTCCTCTGCACACCCTCCAGTGTAAGTATGTCCTTTCTCAAGTAAGGAGACCAAAACTGAACACAATACTCCAGGTGTGGCCTCACTAACACCTTATATAATTGCAACATAACCTCCCTAGTCTTAAACTCCATCCCTCTAGCAATGAAGGACAAAATTCCATTTGCCTTCTTAATCACCTGTTGCACCTGTAAACCAACTTTCTGTGACTCATGCACTAGCACACCCAAGTCTCTCTGCACAGCGGCATGCTTTAATATTTTGTTGTTTAAATAATAATCCCGTTTGCTGTTATTCCTACCAAAATGGATAACCTCACATTTGTCAACATTGTATTCCATCTGCCAGACCCTAGCCCATTCACTTAACCTATCCAAATCCCTCTGCAGACTTCCAGTATCCTCTGCACTTTTCGCTTTACCACTCATCTTAGTGTCATCTGCAAACTTGGACACATTGCCAACTCCAACTCCAAATCATGTATGTAAATTGTGAACAATTGTGGGCCCAGCACCGATCCCTGAGGGACACCATTAGCTACTGATTGCCAACCAGAGAAACACCCATTAATCCCCACTCTTTGCTTTCTATTAATTAGCATCATGACCGAGTGCCATTTCTCCACCTTTTCCTTGTACCCCTGCACATTGTTTCTATTCAAGTCATCATCTAATGCCCTCTTGAATGGCTCCACCACACTTCCAGGCACTGCACTCCAGACCCAAACCACCTGTTTGTGAAATGTTATTTTTGTGTCACATATGTTTATTTTGCAAATCACTTTAAATCTGTGCCCCCTCATTCTCGATCCTTTTACGAGCAGGAACAGCTTCTCCCCATCTACTCTGCTCAGCCTCATCAACATTTTGAAGAGCTCTATCAAATCTCCACTCAGCCTTCTTCTCTCCAAGGAGAACAGTCCAAACCTCTCCAATCTATCCTCATAACTGGTTTCTCATCCCTGGAACCATTCTTGTAAACCTCTTCTGCACTCGCTCCAATGTGTTCTCATCCTTCCTATAATGTAGCGCCCAGAACTGTACACCATATTCCAGCTGAGCTCTAACTTGTATAAATTCAGCATAACCTCCTTGCTCTTGTACTCTGTGCCCTTATTACTAAATCCCAGTATATTATATGCTTTTTAAAATTGCTTTCTCCACCTATCCTGCCATATTTAATGTCTTATGCACATATATGCAATGTCCCTCTGCTCCTGCACCCCTTTTAAGAATTTTACACTTCATTTTATGTTGTCTTTCTATGTTCTTCCTCCCAACATGTGTCACCTCATACTTCCCCGCATTGAACTTCATTTGCCACCATCTGCCCATTCCACCAACTTGTCTTTTTGAAGTTCTAGACTATCGTCTTCACAGTTTACAATAATTCCAAGTTTTGTATCATCTGCAAACTTTGAAATTGTCCCCTGCACACCAAGATCTAGATCATGAATAGACACCAGGAAAAGCAATGGTCCCAAGATCGACCTCGAGGGAACACCACTACAGATCTTCCTCCAGTCAAAAAAATATCCATTGATCGTTACTCTCTGCTTTCTATTATTCAGTCAATTTTATATCTTTTCACAAAACTTCATTGCAGTATTAATGTAAACCTACTTGTGACAATAGAGATTAGTAATTGTTATTAATATCCCTTTTGTTCCATGAACTATAACTTTTCTCACAAGGCTGTTGTGTGACACTGTATCAAATGTCTTCTGAAAGTCCATGTACACCACATCAACAGCATTACCCTTATTGATCCTTTCTGTTACCACCTCAAAATCCTCCAGCAAGTTAGTTAAACAATGGGCGCAATTCTCCCAAAGGAAGGCAAACAGCCGACGCCGGAGTGAAACCCGGAGTGTTTCACTCCGGCGTCGGAGGCCGCTCCTCGCCGCCTATTCTCTCAACCAAATGTGGTTGGCGCGGCGAGAAGCGGCGAGCGGCGATTCTCCGAGCGGCCTGTCGCAAAGCGTGACACGCCATTTTGGGGGGGGGGGGGGTGGGAGAATCGCGTGGGGGTGCCAGGGCAGCGTGGCATGATTCGCCCGGCCCTCCCGCGATTCTCCCACCCGGCGGAAATCCATGCTGGCTGTTCCTAATCAATCCACATTTTTCCACGTGACTACTAATTCTATCTCAAATAATTGTTTCTAGAAGCTTGCCCACTACTGATGTTAAACCGACTGGCCTGTAATTGCTGGGGCTATCCTTACACATCTTTTTGCAATTTTCCAGTCCTCTGGCATCTCCCCTGATTCTAGAGATGACTGGAAGATGACTGGCCAGTGCCCCTGCAATATCCATTCTCACTTCCTTCATTCTCCTTCTATGCATGCCGTGTTAATTTTCAGTAGTCTATTCAACACTTCCTCCTTATCAATTTAGAACCTTTCCAGTGACAGTTTCCACGTCTGTCACCATGCCCTGGGTAACATCTACCTCCTTGGTAAAGATGTATGCAAAGTATTCATTTAGTACCTCAGCCTCCATGCATAAAATCCCTTTGAGGATCCTAATGGGCCCTACTCCTTATTTTCCCACCCTTTTACTATTTATATGTCCTTGAGGACTTTGGGATTCCCTTTTATGTTGGCTGCAAGTCTTTTCTCATAATTCCTCTTCGCTTTTCAAATGCACTTTTTCATCTCCCCATAGAACATAGAACAGTACAGCACAGAACAGGCCCTTCAGCCCTCGATGTTGTGCCGAGGATTGTCTGAAACCAAGATCAAGCTATCCCACTCCCTGCCATTCTGGTGTGCTCCATGTGCCTAGCCAATAACCGCTTGAAAGTTCCTAACGTGTCCGACGCCACTATCACAGCAGGCAGTCCATTCCACACCCTAACCACTCTCTGAGTAAAGAACCTACCTCGGACATCCCTCCTATATCTCCCACTCTGAACCTTATAGTTATGCCCCCTTCCTCTTCATGTTTTTTGTATTTAATGAACTTACTCTATCTTAACTCAGGAAAGCCTGGTTAAAGTGGCCCATTTTTAAGCATAACTATTCGTAGAATCATAGAATCCCTGCACTGCAGAAGGAGGCCATTCATCCCAGCGAGTCTGCACCAACCCTTTGATAGGCCCCACCCAGGCCCAATTCCCCCGTCCTATCCCCATAACCCCACTGAATCAGTACATTCCTGGACGCTAAGGGGCAATTTATCACTGCAATCCACCTAACATTCACATCCCTGGACTGCGGGAGGAAACCACCTTCTGTATTCCTCTTGGTTCTCAATTGTATTTTCTACCTAACACCTGTCATGAGCACACCTTTTCTTAATTTGTATCTCCTTTTTCATCCAGTGAGCTCTGGATTTGTTTGCCCTACCTTTCCCTTTTAAGGAAATATACTTTGACTGTGTCCAGGCTATTTCTGTTTTTAAGGTAGCCCATTGTTCAGCTACAGTTGTTCCCGCCAACCTTTTGTTCCAGTTGAACCGACCCAGCTCCATTCTTTCCCCTTCGAAGTCAGCACTCTCCAGTTAATTATGTTTACTCTGGATTGCCTTTTCTATCATCATCGTAAACCTTACGATACAATGATCGCTGTCATCTAAATGTTCTCTGACTAACACTTGATCTACTTGGCACACCTCTTTTCCAAGAGCCAGGTCCAACAGTGCCTATTTTCCTGTAAGAAGTCTTACAGCACCAGGTTAAAGTCCAACAGGTTTGATTCAAACACGAGCTTTCGGAGCGCAGCTTCTTCCTCAGGTGAATGAGGGGAGGGGGGAGGGGTCTTCTACCTATGGAGGGCTGCAATGCCTGTGAGAGGGTCAGTAATTCCTCCTGGTGGAGGCGGAGCATCCCTGGGGCCCAGGCGAATACCGGGTCAGGCCCGTTAATGGTATGCCAACATCGTTTACTGCACTCGAATAATAGAACGCATTGATGCTGCTGTCGAGGCACTGGCGCAAACATGGCATTCTGACCGGCGGCGGCCATGATTTTCGCCTCACACGAGATTCTCCGCTCAATCACGTTTCCCGACTCCGGTGTCGGCCAATGGAGAATCCCACCCATTATTTCTACCCACCTTCAGTGGCAGATGTGGGTTAATTCAGCTTCTTAGTGAGATTAACTCTCGCTGTACTTTGTAACTCCACCCAATCTACTTCCCAAGTTATTTTCTTACTCCACACAAATTGTGTTGAGGTTGTTTTTTTGTAATAAGAGCATAATTGATCGGTAGCGCTGGGTAAATTGGGTTGTTGATTAAAGTTATTTGTCTTACCTCTGTCATAGCACTTTCACATACGAGTCAGAAGCTCATTGTGCATTGTGCACACCGTCTGAGCCGACAGTATGAGGGAGTGCTGCACCGGAGAAATGCTAAACTTCTGATGAGATGTTAAACTGAGGTCCTGTCTGTCCACTTGGGTGGCATTATTTGAAGAAAAGCAGGGGAACTCAACCAGCCAACATTTACCCTTCAACCAACCATATAAGCCGAGGATCTGGTCAATCTTCGCATTGTTGGCAGCCATGTTTCCGAAATCAATGACTATATTTCAAAGTACTTTCCTTTGCTGAAAAGGATGTTGAGAGGTTAGGAAAGGTGCTATGTAAGTGCACGCTGTTCTTTCCATTTGAGGGCAAATCTGGTTTGATAACTCTGCCAAGTATGAATTTGCCATCTTTTGAATACAAATTTATCCTCCGTGAGATGAAATCCAGTGCCTGCTGCATCGGGACGTTTAAGTTTCCGAACACATTGCTTCACTGTTGCTTGGGCGCAGAAATATAGATTTGTGCTGGCACTCCATAAATAACGTCTTGCACCTTAGAACATAGAACATAGAACAGTACAGCACAGAACAGGCCCTTCGGCCCTCGATGTTGTGCCGAGCAATGATCACCCTACTCAAACCCACGTATCCACCCTATACCCGTAACCCAACAACCCCCCCCCCTTAACCTTACTTTTTAGGACACTACGGGCAATTTAGCATGGCCAATCCACCCAACCCGCACATCTCTTTATTCCTTTATTATCTTTTTCTTTTGCAGAGAACTTAAGTTTGGGATTCCAGTCACGGATATCAATGGGAATCGACTCGGGAAGTCGCCCAAGGCAGCACAGCAGGCCATTTTACAGGTGGTGGTGTCTCGAATTGGTATGGCAATACCTGCCATGGGTAAGTCAGGACTCCATTGTGAAGGCTGTTGCTCTTCCCTTACTTTAAATTGAAGATTGTGACGCTTAGTGTTTTGGGGATTGATTCCTGAGCGGGTGTGACTGGAGGGGGAGGGAAGCACACTCAGCAGGGTTCTCCCATGGCACTGCATTGAGATATTCGGATGCTATTCCCCGGATGCGATTCTCCGCTCCCCACGCCAGGTGGGAGAATCACGGGAGGACCGGGCGACTCACGACAAACCACCACCCCCCCCCCCCCCACCCCGATTCTCTCTCACCCCCCCTCCCCGGCTCGGAGGAATGGCCGCTCACCATTTTTGTCACGGCGACTGCCGATTCTCCGGCCCCGATGGGCTGAGTGGCCTGCCGACCGGTTCACGACGGCGGCAACCACACCTGGTCGCTGCCGTCGTGAACATGGGCGCCGAATCCTCGTTTGAACGTTGTGGGGGGCGGAGAGGGGAGTGAGCACCACGGCCGTGCTTGGGCTGGCGTCTCAAAGCGACGCACTCTTTTCCCCTCCGCCGCCCCGCAAGATCAAGCCGCCACGTCTTGCGGGGCAGAGGAGGGGAAGACGACAACCGCGCATGCGCGGGTTGGAGCCGGCCACCCTCGCATGCGCGGCTGATGTCACTTAGGCGCCGCCGCAGCGTCATTCTCGGCGCGCCGCCTTGACGCAAGTGTCAAGGCCCGGTGGCCGAGAGTTATGGAGCGCCCCTCCTAGCCCCCTGGGTGGGGGTGAATAAGGTGCGAGGAGCGGCCTCCGAGCCGTCGTGAAACTCGGCCGAGTTCACGACGGCCTTCCCGATTTATCGCGGGAGCGAAGAATTCCGCCCCCATGTTTTTATTGCAAGCTCCAGCTTCGAGGAACACTACGTTAGGTGCTTTAGGCTCTGGACAGTTGACTGCAGCGCGGTTGGTCAGTGTCAAATACGGGAGCAGGGTCTGAAACCCAAATTAGGCCCAGGATTTGCATTGGAATTGGGCTCCGTGCTGGTCTGCGTTTTACACCCTGTTAGACATAGGCACTCAAACCAGTTTGTCGTGCAGCACACCCCCAAGCACGAAACCAGCATAAGCAGGTGGCATGTCACCGTGGATTTTTCAGCGTATGTTTTCATCTGTAAAGTGGGATGGGAAGGGGCGCAGTACGATCCAGGTTCTTAGGCCTCGTCTTACCACAAACCTTTATAGCACAGTTACGCCACAATCGGATTAAGACGAGAAAATGAGCAGTTTGGGGTTTTGGTCAACTAGTAGCAGCATCCAACGCACTTCCTTCATGTATCGCCTGACTGAATGCAGAATAAACCTGTCTCCATTCTGCCCCAGCATTGCACTTTTAGTTTCAATTGCAGATGGTCAGTTCCTGTTACACCCTTGTGATATTTTATCTACTTCCTGCATCAGCAAACCTATGGCTGCAATGAGTTTAATTTCCTGTTTCTTGACAGTTTGGGTTGGCATTCTGGAATGTCTGCTGCCGGATCAACTCGGAGCGGCACTGACAAAATCAACCAAGGTCTCCGCAGAGTGCCTAAACGCAACCGTGAAGGATAGTAAGGGGTTGGGGAGATGATAGTTTTTGTTCAAGTATTAAAATTACTATTTGACTTGGATACTTGTCAAAACCTCGTGGAAAACTTCCCTCAGTGTGAGCAATTAAATAATCCATTTGCAATTTAAAAATTTCATTGAATTTACAGTGCAGACGGAGGCCATTGGGCTCATGGAGTCTGCACTGGCCCTTGGAAAGAGCACCCTGCTTAAGCCCACTCCTCCACCTTATCCCTGTAACTCAGTAACACCACCTAACCTTTTGGACACTAAGGGACAATTTATCATGGCCAATACCACCTAACATGCACATCTTTGGACTGTGGGAGGAAACCGGAGCACCCGGAGGAAACCCACGCAGACACGGAGAGAAAATGGAAACTCCACACAGACACCTGAGGCCAAAATTGAACCCGGGTCCCTGGAGCCGTGAGGCAGCAGTGCTAGCCACCGTGCCGCCCACGGTGAACATCCAGTCCCCAATCTCCATAGGTTGAATATCACAGTCACCAAAAGAGAACTGTGCAATGTGAGCAAGTAAATTTTGTCCAGGGTGTAGCACTATATATTGTAACTCTAGTGAGTCAGCCAACCTTAAAATTGCCCTGGCATTCCGATGTCTTTCAGTCAGAGCTCACCTAATTGAAAATGTTGTAAGTAAAGGGGATAATGCAGCATGCTGCTATTCTGACACTGATAATGCAGTCAAGGTGGAATTAGTCCCCGCACCTAATGCAGATGTGATCCATCCACTATTTATTTGATGCTGCAGACGTTTTTATAACAGGGAAGCTTGACTGATAAACTTGTTTCGCAATAAATTCTGTACATTTGATAAAACAGCCTGCAGCCTTCCTTGGAAATGTCACCAGGTTTTTCTTATTTGCTGAATAGGTCATAAAATCCACAGCGTATTTACACTTGATCGGTATAAGCCCATCATCTTTCTGTAAAGGTCTTCCACTTGTCCTGAATTAACCCACAGATTCAGTCCAGCTTCCTCGAAGTTAGCGATTCCTTTGCAATCATGTAAGGACCACATAATCTTTTATTGTCACAAGAAGGCTTACATTAACATTGCAATGAAGTTACTGTGAAAAACCTCTAGTCGCCATACTCCAGGGCCTGTTCGAGTACACAGAGGGAGATTTCAGAATGTCCAATTCACCTAATAGCACGTCTTTTGGGACTTCTGGCAGGAAACTGGAGCACCCGGAGGAAACCCACGCAGACACGGGGGGAGGGGGGGGGGGGATTCTCCGCAAATGCGGGGCGGGGCTAGGAGCACGGCCCGTGTGTCCAAAATTGCCCTTAGTATTGGGTATGGTTTCTGGGTTATGGGGATAGGGTGGAGGTGTGGGCCTGGGTAGGGAGTTCTTTCCAAGAGCCGGTGCATACTGAATGGGCCGAATGGCCTCCTTCTGCACTGTAAATTCTATGAAAGACAGTGACCCAAGCCGCAAATCGATCCTGGGACCCTGGCGCTGGTCAGGGTCCGGGTGACAATGTTTTCAAAAGGAAAATGTGTGTTTCTTTTTTCTGAGCAGTTCCACGCATGCCATTGTTACTGTATGGCTGATTGGTTCTCTACACAGTGTCAACTGGATGAATGGGCATGAAAGGACTATAGGTTGGCGTGGGTGTTATAAGGGGCCATGCAGGTGGATGGGTGGTGGGGGTGGGAGGGTCATTCATTGGCAGGGGGAATATAGGAGCCATGAAGGGGGTGGGTGCATGAGTTGGAATGGAGGGGTCATCTTTCAAAAGATTTCCAAATCCAAACTATGGTTCCCGACTTTTGCGAGGGGTCATGAACCATGAGTCATGGCGAAGTTGGCCTGACTCCAGGAAAATTGCAGAATCGGATCTCACCTACCATTTTGTAATGGCCATTGAGTCATTGCAAGTCCACAAAAATCATCAGTAATATTACAACAAACTACTACAGATATTGGAAATCCAAAAGTAAAACTGAGTACACTGCAGATATTCAGCAGGTAGAGAGAGGAGCAGCTAATGTTTCAGGTTGACCTTGGACTTGTTGCATTGTTTAATGAACAAAGCCAAGGTCAGAAACTTGCATTTAGGCAATGTGCCAGAAAACCTTACTTGGAGAGGTATTGGGTTCATATACTGGTGTACTCTGTCCCTGGATCAATGGAAGAAACAAGTCTTGCATTACTACCGTACTGAATACACAATGTACCCGTGGTGATTTTAGAAGTGTTAATACTGACGCCTATTAATGTATCCTGATCATGGGTTCAGCACATTTAAAATATCTTGAATATACAGTGTTCCTCACTCTGCACTTGCACTTCCACAACACCTGGTTCAGCTCATTATCTCCCTTCATCTGACTACTTTGCACTATTGTTTCTTATTGAAACAAAATGGTTAATGGGTTTACAGATCTCCACCACCATAGCAATGACCTTGCTGCCTCCTTTTTGAGGTTTATGTCAATGTTATATTTATTTGTTTTAAATCAAAGGTAGTACTGTATTGCTTCAAAGAAGAATTCTCAGTCCCACTCGGAAGTCAGTCTGCATGTCACATGTTATTGATTTTGAATGTAAATCGAAGTAAAGTCTGAACTGACAAGCTGATTGTCGTTCTATGTTAGGTTTTGCTTTTGATAAACATTAATAGCCAATGATTCGACGTTGACCCATATTGATGGCAGTGATTAACCATTATTCAGCACACGCAAGACTTGATACATTAGAGTAGCTGAACTACAGCTCACAAACTATAATTCGGAGTTATGTTGTTCTGTTTGTGTCTTGGGTAAAAGTTGCGGAAAGGAAACCTGGGCATGTCCTTGATTTTTTTGGCAACGCCCCTGGCCTGAACCCTTTGGCTAATCCTCGGATACGCCAGATGTGAAAACGAGCCGGCCGGTTAGATAGCTGGAGAGGCCGAAATCGACAACCACGCTGGGAGCTGGATCAGTTTCCGATCTAAGCGGCCCACTCCCATTGGCAAGATCCGGATCGAGTGCTCAGGCGGGACCCCCCTCCCAGGGAGGGGGGGGGGGGGGGGGGGGGAGGCATTTCAAAGGATCTCAGGGGATTGCAAAGCTTTTCAAGTGTTGTGAGCTTTCTGGGAAGGGGCAGGTGCATCAAACAGCTGCAGTGTTAAAAGCCTGGGACTGAGTGAGCAGATGTAAGGGAAGGGATAGTAATTGAAGCTTCCAGGCTTGTATCTTCAGTGAACTTCTGATCTTATCAGCTGTCAGGCAGAATAGCTCAAAGTGAGAAGGCCACTTCAGAATTTACACAGTTCATAGACAAGGAATTTTGAACAGCGGGCTGCATGAGATTACCATGCCAAAAGTGATCCCAGTTGCCCAGGGCTGGAAGGAGCAGTCCAGTTACAGAACCCCCATCCTGGGGAGAATCCCAAGATCCATCCCTTACCCCCAGCCTAAGTCCACCCAATCCCCGAAACCCTCCCTCTGCAGCCTGGCAGTAGCAGAGGGGCATATGTGCAGTGGACATGCCTACGTGGCCCCGCTTGAGGTCCATCGCACCAGGGCAACGTTTGTCAAGACCCTCACCAAAGGCCACCCGGTGGAGTTCCTGCTGGGGTGGGGGTGCGGAGCACAGTAGGGGGTTGGAGATTCGGCTTCCAGCCCGTTAATCGCATTCTAATGAATGTATATGAGCTGTTTGCATGTTCCCGCTGGTGCGGGACGGGAAGTAGCCTTGGCAGGTGGGTGGGATCGGAGATTTGGGATGGGTCTGCCGACCGGCACTGAGCCCATTTTTGGTGCGAGATTCTCTGGACAATTGGGATTCCCGATTTCAGCCCCCTTAGTTAAATTGAATATGCAGCACTTTCAATTCCATGCGTTGCCTGTAAATAATCCTCTGTTCTGATTTGCAGCAATACCCCCAGTTATCATGAATGCTTTGGAAAAGCGAGCGTTTTTAAAGGTAAGATTTTTGAATAAGTGACAAGTGAAAGAATTTTTTCAAATGGGACTAAATTTATTGAATGTACCATGATAGCAACAAGACAAAAGTAAATGCCATGAGACACCAAATCAGCCAAGTGGACTCCTGATGCAGACTGTTAAAAGGATTATAAAGGAAACAGCAATTCATTGTTTTTTTTGTTAAATTCCAGCACTAAACACACATTACTGAGCTTCAGCTCGGACAAAATGTGGTACGTTTTTCCCCCCTGAGCATGTGTAAATGTTCCAGGATATCTCTCAGCTGTCTTTTTCTCTGTTTTCACAGTTTCATCAGGCTAGATGTTATCTTTAGCTGGTAGAAAGACTGGCTCAAAGCATTTATCCCCCTGACATTTTAGTCCCTATTCCTTGTTAAGGGTCTGGGTTGAGAGGCATGGGAGAGAGAGCAGTAATCTGGCCTCTGTTTTACACTACAGTTTTCCTGTCAATATCTTGGTAACTGTAGGGAGACCTAGAGGTCTCTGTACTCCTGTTCGGTATCATGTGTAATCAGTTTAGCTGGGTGATTCAATGTACAGTCTTAGACTGAGAATGTGCATTAGTTCACCCATCTAAAACCAACAGACATTCATTGAACTGTAAACACGTATGAACTGAATGCTGTTCAGTTGCAGTAGATTTACATTAATTATTACATTTATTATTCTCAATGTGCAAACAGCAAATGTGTACTACCTCTCTGTGCCACCTCTCAATTAAAATTGATTAATTTTATTCTTTTTTTTAAAATTTGGAGTACCCAATTATTATTTTTCCAATTATGGGGCAATTTAGCATGGCCAATCCACCCACCCTGCACATCTTTGGATTGTGGGGGTAAGACGCACGCTGACATGGGGAGAATGTGCAAACTCCACATGGACAGTGACCCGGGGCTGATTGAGAATATTCTTTGGTTGGAAATAATAATCTTCATTATTGTCACATGTAGGCTTACATTAACACTGCATTGAAGTTATTGTGAAAATCCCCTTGTCGCCACACTCTGGCGCCTGTTCGGGTACACTGAGGGAGGATTCGCATTGTCCAATTTACCTAACAAGCACGTCTTTTGGAACTTGAGGAAGGAAATCGAGCACCCGGAGGAAACCCATACAGACACTGGGAGAACGCGTAGACTCTGCACAGACAGTGACCCAAGCCGAGAATCGAACCCGGGTCCCTGGTGCCGTGAAGCATCAGTGCTAACTACTGTGCCGCCCATTGCATCAGATTCCTACTCTTGATAACCAATAGATGCACTTATTTTGTAACGATATTTTGGAGTTCATTTAACAATTAACATTAAAGTGACCTGGAGGATCAAACTTGAATGTGGAAGATGGCTTAAATTTGTGTGTGGTCCACTAGCCCTGGATAGTTTGACTACGAGGCCCAGAAAACTGCTCCAGTTGACAGCTGGCCATTACAGAAATGATACTCTGTGCCCCCCTCAAAACCCACCACACACCTTCATCCCAGACAATGTTGCTAGACAGAACAACTGCCCCTGGATGTTGATCACCGAGGAATAAAGGATTTCATTGTGATGGATTTGATCCCTGTTTCTGTATTAAATCCTTTGAATGACCTCCTGGATTAGTACCCAACCAGGTATAATGTACATAATTAAACTATGGCAAAGACCTGCTGGAGTAATCTTGGCTCTGCCATGTCCTGAGATGCAAATATTGACAGTGACTGGCAATCAAAAAGCCAATAAATATTTGAACAAAAACAAAAAGTTTGACTCTAATTACATGATCTTGACCAACCAATTAGGTATACTGCAGTCTGTCGGAATTGGCACTGACTTGAAACTATCCACTGAATTGGGTCTTATTATTCTGACTTTGAAGTACGCAATCCGGTTAAAAACTATTTATTGTAGATGCTAAGATTTTATTGATTTGGGGCTTGTGGAACTGTCAAATTCTGCATAATCATTGCATTATATTGAACTGAATTAGGCTGAGTGAGGCAATGTGTGGGGAGTGGGGAACAGGACTTTCCTGTGTTGCTATCTGCAACAAAAACATAACTGCTTACAAAGGACAACTGGGGAGCAGTGATGATCGCCCCGTCTCTGATTATTCTTCCAGTGTATAAAAGTCGACTACAACTCCCTCACCCTTATGGTGCACGTGCTAGTGTGCCTCACATCGTTAGATGTCTGGTTTGCTTCCAGTTTTATCTCAATTACAATTCCTAAATTAGCAAAGTTAATTCAAATGTGATATTTTCCCTTCCCTTTCTGTTGTTTCAGCGTTTCCCATTACTCAGTGCTCCTATTCAAGTCGGGCTGGTGGGCCTCAGGTGAGTTTGCTTCCCCAATGAGAAAATTTAAGCTTTTCAACTTTATTTTGGCGTTTGCTAATCGTAATGTTTTGTGTATAAATTGTTTGGCATAAGCAGTGGAAGGTGCATGGGGAGAGATCAGGGCTTTGGCTGGCTCTAGCAGAATGCCAGGCAGACAAAAAGGTCCAAGCAGGCTTCTGTAAACTTCTTTAAACCTCTGTGCTCTTAATAATAGTAAGAAGTCCGACAACACCAGGTTAAAGTCCAACAGGTTTGTTTCGATTCACTAGCTTTCGGAGCACTGCTCCTTCCTCGGGTGAATCCCGAGGAAGGAGCAGTGCTCCGAAAGCTAGTGAATCGAAACAAACATGTTGGACTTTAACCTGGCGTCGTCGGATTTCTTACTGTGCCCACCCCAGTCCAACTCCAGCATCTCCACATCACTCCTAATAATAAGCACAGAAGAGACTTTTGAGTTATCCATATATACCTCAGTAAAAGTTCTGCAAGAATTTGTAGTTGTACAGCTATAACGAAAATGATATTTGTGAAATATATGCCCTTTGTCGTTATTTTTGGCTGCATCCTGTTACACCATCTAATTTAAATATAAATGGAAAGAAAATAGATAAATATATGACAATACCAACTTGAGGTTTAAAAAAAATCACTGACTGCAGAAATCCTACTGTATAAAATGCATGTGAGTTAAAATCAGTGTGAAATCAGTATAGCGAACATGTGTAAGGTTCTCCTATTATTTTAATGAATGCAAGAGGATATTTGTTAAACTATGGGATTGAGGCATTTTGTGTGAACATGTCGATGTATTTGTTATCAATGCTGCACAGTGCAACTTGAGCTTCACTGTTTACGATGCATAGTCCTCTTATTATTAATATTCATGCTGCAGTTGAACCCCAATGAAATTCCTTCCACTCAGAATTATCACCATGCTTGCTGTGAGCTGATCTCTGAAATTAGCATTTTATTAAATCCGCTGCCGAGGACAATTATTTTTGAGCCAATGCTCATATTTAAATGTGAATATTTTACAATGGAAATGTAATATTTTTTAAATCATATACCCCAGCGTTGAGCTGGTAAAATAGAGCTCTCTGACTCGCAAGTAGAAGACAGTAATACAAAAATGATGCCCTTAGGATTGAGGGACTGTTGTGCTTGGAGCCAGCTGATTCTGAATTGTTCAGCCATTTTAATCGAGTTGTTAGTGACTTGCAATCGGTATTTGTGCTATATTTACGCACTGCTGTCATCATTAGCAGCACATTAAAAACTCTATAAACTGCATGACCAACACATTAACACTCCAGAAACAGCATCAGTAACACATCAAATACGTGAAAGTTGCATGATTCCAAAGAGGATTAAATACAGGCACTGTTATAGTTACATAAAGTAAGTCACATCCCTCCAAAAGGAAACTGTTTAACTGGTGGTAAAAGTAGCCCCCGAGTGTATACCACAGGTACAAAGGGGAAAAAACCCACTACATTTCAGAGCAAATCATACTACTGCAGCACAAAATGGGGGCCAATTGACCCATCGCGCCTCTGCAATCTTCCTGTCTTTTTTCTGTGCAGAAACAACATTAGTACATACTCTGCCTCCATCGTTGTTTATGATCGAACATTCCATGTCTTAGCATCCCTCTGCTCTCTCCTACTTTACTGTTTCTCCTTCCATGGCCATCGAGACAGATTGTAGTTCAGGGGCTGGTTTAGCACAGGGTAAATCGCTGGCTTTGAAAGCAGACCAGGGCAGGCCAGCAGCAAGGTTCAGTTCCCGTACCGGCCTCCTCGAACGTGGCGACTAGGGGCTTTTCACAGTAACTTCATTTGAAGCCGACTTGTGACACTAAGCGATTTTCATTCATTTCATTAGATCAAATGATTTGTTATTCGTCATTTTCATTTTGACAGTCTCCTTCACTTGTTGACTTGTACACAAAACTGCAGTACTTACGCCTATAGACATTCTTTGATTGAGAATATTCTTTGGTTGGAAATAATAATCTTCATTATTGTCACATGTAGGCTTACATTAACACTGCAATTAAGTTGGTGAAAACCCCCTAGTCGCCACACTCCGGCGCCTGTTTGGGTACACTGAGGGCGAATTCAGAATGTCCAATTCGCCTAACAGCACGACTTTTCGGAACTTGTGGGAGGAAATCAGAGCACGCGGAGGAAACCCACGCAGACACGGGGAGAACGTGTAGACTCTGCACAGACAGTGACCCAAGCCGAGAATCGAACCCGGGTGCCGTGAAGCATCAGTGCTAACCACTATGCTACAGTGCCGCCCATTGCACCAGATTCCTACTCTTGATAACGAAGATATTTTTCTAACAATATTTTGGAGTTCATTTAACAAATACTCCTGGAGATTCAGACTTGAATATTGAAGATGGCTTAAATTTGTGTGTGGTCCACTAGCTGGATAGTTTGACTATGAGGCCCAGGCAACTGCAACCTTTTTGTGCAATTTTTCAGTGATTTGTCCTGCATGCGTTCTGTGGAAGGTTGTTCGTGCTGATGTCTCATTGTTCATGGAACATAGAGCATACAGTGCAGAAGGAGACCGTTCGGCCCATCGAGTTTGCACCAACCCACTTAAACCCTCACATCCACCCTATCCCCGTAACCCTCCTCACCTTTTTGGTCACTAAGGGCAATTTAGGATGGTCAATCCACCTAACCTGCACGTCTTTGGACTGTGGGAGGAAACCGGAGCACCCGGAGGAAACCCACGCAGACACTGGGAGAACGTGCAGACTCCGCACAGACAGTGACCCAAGCCGGGAATCGAACCTGAGACCCTGGAGCTGTGAAGCCACTTGTGCTGCTGATAAATCCTAAATCAAAGCACCAAGATCTGTTGGCATAATCCACTTGAGATCAGTGCAGATTAACACAGCATGAATTTAACTGCCACAGGGTGAGCTCGGATGCTCTTATATTAGACTGTGGCATTTTCAAGGAATGAATGAGGATTGCACCTGGCTATTGGCGATGAGAAATTAATTCTTCGAGTCTCCATCCTGTTTCCCGTGGTCATGACCGAGACAAAAAAAAATCAACTATTCATTTATTTTCTGCTCCCATTGTCCTGCATTAACACACAAAAACATTGAGCAGAGATTGCTGAGTTATGAGGAGATGCCTGTAAATAATCTGTCTTTAAATATCATGACCACCTTTGTTGCTGCCTGCATGTGCTCCCCTTGTGTGAAATTCAGAATGTGTGCAGTGCTCTTTCTGAGTGTTGCTAACGCTGCCTGTATCAGCATCCTGTTGAATGTCATGTGCCTTATTTTGGCCCATCCAAAATTATTCCCACCCCCTTTTTTAAACCAGGCTTTCTCTAATTCTGGCCTCTTGCACATCCCTGATTTTCATCGCTTCTCCTTTGGTGGCCATGCCTTCAGTTGCCTGGGCCTTAATCCCAAGAATTCTATTCCTAAAACTCACTGGCTGTTCCTTTCTTCCTCTTAATGTGCCCCCTAAAAACCTGTCTCTTTGACCACACTATTAGTCACCTGTCCTAATGTCTCCTCATGTGACTCGTTGCCAAGTTTTCCGAGAATTTACAGTGCAGAAGGAGGCCATTCGGACCATCTAGTCTGCACCGGCCCTTGGAAAGAGCACCCTCCACCCTATCATCGTAACCCAGTAACCCCACCCAATTTTTTGGGACACAAAGGGCAATTTAGCATGGCCAATCCACCTAACTTGCACATCTTTGGACTGTGGGAGGAAATTGGAGCACCCGGAGGAAACCCACGCACACACTGGGAGAACGTGCAGACTCCGCACAGACAGTGACCCAGCCGGGAATCGAATCTGGGACCCTGGAGCGGTGAAGCAACTGTGCTACTCGCTGTGTTACCGTGCTGCCCACGTTTTGTTTGATAGCGTTTTTATAAAGTACGTCGCCATGTTTTATTGTGTGATAGGTGCCATATAAATGCAAGTTGTTTTTGTAGAAAGACAGTCTAGGCAACTTGCAGCCCCACCTAAGGGAAACTGGCAGGCTCTTGTCATCCAGGTTACTTCAGCCGTCTCCCTCAAAGCTCTCAAATGCTGCACCAGGAGAGACTTGGGAACAGGCAACATGTCAATTAACTTGCACCTGTAGTTTCACAGTAACATTGTTCACCAGCTTTTATTTATTTCTCTCTTCAGCTTGGTGTTTGCCAATCCATTGTGCTGTGCACTTTTCCCACAGAAAAGGTATGTGTCTTCTCGTGTCTAGTTACTGTGGAATCTGTTGTAAGCAAGCTGTGACAAATGAGGTACAGAGTTTAAATACTATGCAGTTTGAGTCGTTTTAGGATTTTGATAGGAATTGACAGGTAGATAGAGAGATTTCTGGCCTGGTGAGGGAATCAAAAAGATAATCTTCAAATGAGGAGAGAATGTAGGAAACGCTCGTGAATACAAAGGGTGATAGAATTCACAGAATCACAGACAGTAGAGTGCAGAAGAGGCCCTTCGGCCCATCCAATCTGCACCGACGCATGGAAAATTCCTGACCTACCTACCTAATCCCATTTGCCAGCGTTTGGCCCAGAGCCTTGAATGTTATGACGTGCACCCTCCCAGGCAGTGCCTTCCACACTGTCACCACCCTCTGGGTAAAAAGGTTCTTCCTTACATCCCTCCTAAAGTTCCTGCCCCTCACTTTGACCTTGCGTCCCCTCGTGACTGACCCTTTAGCTAAGGGGAACTGTTGCCCCCTATCCACCCTGAACATGCCTCTCATATCTTGTGGTAAACCCCCCCACAAAGGGCAGTAGATGTTCGCTCAATTAGTAATTTAAATTCTGAACTCAGTAGGTTTTTTGCCAGGCCATGGTACGGAAGCCAGTGTGCATAATTGGAGTTGGGTATCGATCAGCCACAATCTCATTGGATGTCAACACGCGTGGGCAGCTGAATGGCCTTCCACAGATTCTGCATTGATTTTTGTGAAAGTTCGTCAGTATTGGACACGTTGGCCGGGATTCTCCGTTCAGGACCCGCTCCCGCTACTGGAGAATCACGGCACGTTTGAGCTGCTGCTGGAGGCGGTGCCCAGGTGCCGGTCTCGCTCCTTAACTCGGCAAAAAACCTGGTATTGGATTGCCATTTTGAGGCCCCCCCCCCCCCCCCCCCCCCCCCCCCAAACAATGCAAATCCTGACCCCTCCCACCTTCTTACAAGAAGGGGAATCTGCCCCCCATCACGGGAATAATGGGTCACGCCACCCACACCACGCTCACGAATGGTATTCTCCCCCTATCCGAGTAGGTCTCACCCCCATAACCCAAAGATGTGCAGGGTAGGTGGATTGGCCATGCTAAATTGGCCCTTAATTGGAAAAAAAAAGGATTGGGTACTCTAAATTTATTTTTAAAAAAAACATAAATGGTGCAATTCCTTCACTGGAGGGAAAAGTATCCTGAACATTCCATCTCTATTCTATATTAAAATTGCTGAGTGGAAATGCAGTATTCCATTGGAGACTCGCACATCAAACTCTCCATGGAATAAATATTAAGTATCTGCAGTACCGCTTCTTTCTGCAGGGGGTGCTGTGATAGATAATTTCCATTCGCTATGTCACCTGAAACCAGGTAGAAATGCAGAAAGCAATATTGGAGATGCTGGAAATCTGAAATAAGAAAAAATACTTGTAGCAAACCAAGTAAGGTAAGAGCAAGGTAAAGCCAATATTGGCCTTACCCGATGGAAGGTCTTTGCCAAACCAGAATTTAATTTTCATAAATGGATCAGTGAATTCTCCCACAGTTAGTTGACATGGCCATCTGATCATTCTGCATCAGCTTGTTCCTTCTAGCAGCCTAGCCGTATGTAGCTGAGAAACCCGCCACCACAAAGCCCTTGAGGTAAGAGGTCCGAGCAGCTCATTCCGGAAGGGGTTCCAGGGTGGCATGGTGACACAGTGGTTAGCACTGCAGCCTCACAGCGTCAGGCACCCGGGTTTAATTCTGGCCTCGGGTGACTGTCTGTCTGGAGTTTGCACCCCTCCCCCCGTGTCTGCTTGGGTTTCCTCTGGGTGCTCCGGTTTCCTCCCACAGTCCAAAGATGTGAAAGTTAGGTGAATTGGCCAAGCTAAATTGCCCCTTAGGTGGGGTTACTGGGTTATGGGGATAAGGTTGGATACTCTTTTCCAAGGGTCGGTACAGACTCGATTGGCCAAATAGCCTCTTTATGCACTGTAGCGATTCTATGATTCTAGGTAATTCTTTCTCAGAACCTCACCAGCAATGCAGGAATTTGTTGCTGAATCCAAACTTGCTCACTCAGTTCCTCCCAACTGGTGTCTTCACTGATTTTCTATTGAGGAAGAGGAGGAAAATGAGACGATGAATCAATCCGATTATTTGTGTGAATCCTAAATCTCCAGTTCAAAGTGGCATTGGCTGAAGCTGAAGAGCAAGTTGCTTGAGCATCCACTTAGTTAACAAGTTGTGAATCATGAGGCGGGATCAAAAGACAAAAAGGGATAAAGGAAAATTTGTTCCGGTCAAATTGTATTGTGCGTTTGTTCTTTCATTTCACAGCTCCATGAAAGTCTCCCACCTGGAATCAGAGCTTCAGACTCTGATTCAGGCGCGCGATCCTGGCATCGATGTCGTTTACTTCAACAAGGGCTTGTAGACAAGCTGAATAAAAGCAGTATGGCCAAGACAGCCAACAAGCCAACTCAACAGCAGCAGTAACCTCTTAAATTGTCCACAATAGTGGTTCTGGAATCTGTCCCTCACAGTTAATTTTCACAGAAACCGCTTTTTAATTTGGTAAGACTCTCCAGGTGGGTGTTGGGCAATACCCTTTTATATTTACACTAAAACAATTGCGATTTGGATCATCGACCATCATCACTTCCACCCATTTTCATGGTTGACTGAGTTGTACACCAGGGCAAATGGTTGGTGCATGGTCAAGTGGAATTTAAAATATAGGACGGTCGCCAAGAACCAAGAATTCTTTTGGGGATTTTTTGGATTTCAGAACTACGGTTTTAAAATTCCAGTTGTTTAGAATGGGAATTAAAATTTAATTCCAAACCACGCACTCATGGCCATAGTGGACAACTCTCCCAACCTCTTAAAGCCTCTCAGGGAATCAATGATTCTTCTAGAGCAACCCATGCTCATAGGAGTTAAGTTTAGAAACTCCCGGTTTCCATCTGCCACCAAGATGGTCCATAGTAAGCCCAGGGAAATGTTCACTACTGTTAATCTTATGCACTCCGTTGCTTATGTTTGCTCTTTGTAGTTACAGTAGTTTGTGGGTGATCATTTTATAATTTATGGGACGCTCTTTTTCCTGCCATTTCAAGATTTGAAACTGTTTTCCATGGGAATTATCTGCCGTAATAGGGAATAAGGTTCAAATTCAAGTTTTGCTCCTCTGCTCCTGCTTTTCATTAGCTTCGTAATCTATTCTGGCCGAAAGCTTCCTGGACCTTCTATGTCACCGTATCCTATTATAGATCGTGAATTCTCAACCAACAATATCTACCCCCATTTTATATGCCTAAACAAATATTCAGCTGGTAATATAACCTGCTGTGTGCTTCAGACTCCTTTACATGACCCTTCAAATTGGAAGCTTTTATCCTATTTTTAAAATTCAGATTTATTGTTTCATGGATGACAGTCAGATATTCCGAGTACAGTGCTTGGAAGTGGGAGTAAGTCTCCCTTCAGACCACCCCCTTATCTCTTGACACGTGGAATTCATCAGACAGGGTTTCTTCGACCTTGTTGGTGTCTGTATTAAGGGCCTCGGACCCTCGTGTGGAGGTCCCAAATAAAACTGGTCTTTTAATTTTACTAAATGTTGAGCTGAAAATTTTGGCTGGTGCCTGGTTTTAGTTTTAGCCCTTAGTTCTGTAATTTGCAATGTTAAAATAGTAGCTTAGCAGGGCAGCACGGTGGCCTAGTGGTTAGCACAACCGCCTCACAGCGCTGAGGTCCCAGGTTCGATCCCGGCTCTGGGTCACTGTCCGTGTGGAGTTTGCTCATTCTCCCCGTGTCTGCGTGGGTTTCGCCCCCACAACCCAAAAATGTGCAGAGTGGGTTGATTGGCCACGCTAAATTGCCCCTTAATTGGAAAAAATAATTGGGTGATCTAAATTTGTAAAAAAAAATAGTAGCTTGGCTCGCCTAGCACTGGTGTTGCAAAAAGACGTGGCGTACACAGTCAGTAGTCATAAGTCAGTTAAGACACACTGATGGTTGTGATATTCCAGTTAACTGCTTGTGTATCATTACATGGATTTTCAAAGCCAACTACTCCACGTTTCACTCTTAAGCACAGAGGAGAATGATTCATCTTCCCCTTTAGTGCCAATCCCAATTAAAAAGCTTTCATATATTCTCCCTCTCAAAAAATGTTACTTTTGATGAAATAGTAGGGAGCACAGAAGTATTTTTTGATTTGTTATTGATGCCTTGTGAGCACTGAATCTTCCAAGTGTGGTATATTTTTTTACCAGCAATGTGTTCGCAATTATGAAGTAACTTTTAAAAAGTTCCATTTTGTGTGAAATGATGATTATTATGACATTGGATGTGAAATTAAGTGAACAATGGTTTATAATGGTGGTTATCAAATCCTGAGCACTTGTGAAGTGCGGTCATTGTTGAGTAGGCAAACTATGCATAACATGGTTGCACGGTTGCAAAATTGATCAAAAATTAAAAATTTTCAGACATGCAGCAGAATTCCTAACGGACCTTTTAAGCTGGAGCCAGAGTTAGACAGTGATGATGGAGATGTTTTTGAGACTTGGAGCACATCACACTGGTTATAGGTTTCTTAATTTTGTTCAAAATTATTACACTCCATTGTTACGATGTAAATTAGCAAACCTGAAACATGGCAGATTGTGTCCGTATATTTTCTTTCGCTGAAAACAGTCGTAACTGTGTGAAAATCATTCTACTCAGGGTAAAATAGACTTTGTCCTTGCAGTTGTTCCTGAATTGGATGTATGGAAGGAGTACGTGGTAAGACCAAGTTTGCTCCCAAGGCAGGTGTTGAACATGTTGGGAACAACACATATTTAGACATGCTAAAATTCAACGGTACAACAGCAGTGCGTGGGTTCCCCCAGTTTGAGTGAGAAGTGGTGATAACTTTGCAGATGACATAGGATACCAGACCCTGTTGAAGTTTCTGCTTCTACCCAAATGCATTTGAGGTACCTTGAAGTACATCTATGAATTCTACACCTCGCTACTTGGATGGAAAAGAGTATTGGAAATATTGGGCGGGATTTTCTATCCCGCCAGCCCTGTTTTCCGGTGCGACGCACCCCCTGCCGGCAGCGGGATTCTCCATTCCCGCAGACGGCCAACGGGGTTTCCCATTGCGGCCACCCCACGCCATCGGGAAATCCGCGGGCATGGGTGCACTGCCGGCGAAATGGAAGATCCCGCCGACGGAAAATCCCGCAGCCTATGTGGTTTAACATTAGCCACCTGGATAATGAAGTAAGTGTCTTACAGGCACTTGCAATACTGGCTGTTTTGTATTGTTCCTATTATTATTAGTGTGAAGCAGTAAAATCCAATCATGGAAGTTAGGAATTCATTATTAAGTGTAGCTGTAAATAAAGTCAGCTGTAGTGTAACCAGTGTTTTACTCAGATAATGAATTACGGTTCACATGGCAGGGCCTGTGGCCTGGAACTGTATGCTTCATATTAGATTTACATCGCAGTCAGTAAACGTGACCACTGCTGTCAATCAACAGTTGAGTGAAATAAGCCATAATCCACCTGAAAACAGCAGCAGTTGCATTTTTCTAAACACAATTAAGATATCTGAAGACTTTGCTTATTTATATATTTTTTAACTGTAGATTTTCAAAAGTATTTATTTTCTACATTCTGTACAAGGCGTGTTTCCCAAATTTTACTCTAAGTACACTCCAACCTGATTAATAAAAGTCACTTCTGTTTTCTGAACTTTCGTAGAAGCATCGCAAAGATACAGGACATAAAGGGGCCATTCAGCCCATCTTATCTATGCCCACCATGTCATTTAAGGCAAAATTGTAAGAGTGAATCAATAAAGCAGCTGTATAGATTTTTACTGCAAGCATTTTCTGATGCAGGAAATCCTAGACTGCCCCATGGACCCACCCAGACTGGTACATGCTGGGTCTGCACCCTGGAAAACGAGGAACTTCCACGCAGATATGTTCAGGACTCCCAACTATTTGCTCACGTAGGCGCCTCTCTCCACTGTGGCAGTCTGCAGCTTTTTGTGCGGAACATGCCTGATGTAGCTGCGAGACACCATACTCCCTCTGAACGAATGATGTTCAGCTATGGTTTGGAACATCCCTCCCCAACACCCATGAAGAGAACTCCTAGTGGGCAGCAACACTCCCGATTCCATGATGGCTAAGGCTCAGGGACCAACAGCAAACAACTTGTTTAAAACTTTAAACCCAGGTGGTAATACAAACGCTGCCCTGCCAAAGAATTCTAATTCCTGCTCTAAACATCAACTATTAAATGTATGAAGGCAGCCCTGAAAATACACTTGAAAAAAATTAAAGGCATAGATACAGGACTTAAAGTTACAACCTACAGATTAATAAAAATGCACGTCAGTGGACCTATTAATGTCTATTCTGGTTAACTAGTTATGTAAAATTGCAGCTGATCAAAGATGAACGTAACATCCATTACTGTTGAATTCTGGTTTATTATTTTGAGCAGTGGTGGAACTATTCAAATGTGAACTATTAAAAAAAATGCCACTGCCTCGGCGACGGCCCTGTCACAAATTTGATTTCCAATCTGACTTTGCCTCGCGAGATAATTGTTAGGAATGGGTTAACTTGCTTAGCACTCCCGTCACAGATCTTGACTTATAATTGATGGAGGATCACAGGGGCTGTGAATAAAGTTTGCAAATCTCAGCAGAGAGCTAGCTGTTTACTCCTAATTATTTTAGAAGAACTCGAATGAAACAAAATAAAATTTGGGTGGAGGAAGTTGAATGTGCAATCAGGAGAAAGTTCATGCTCTCTCTGCTGTAACTCCTTCCAAACTGTTGGAAATAAATGCCAAAGAAATCCTGCTGTGTAATAATGAGCATCAAATGCAGTACTGGTGACTGGGGATGTCCTCGACCCTGAAAAGCAAACAGGAGACATGCACATCAAGTGCAATAGATACTTGAATATTTTGGTGTTTATGGATTAGGTTTTTTCCTACATTTCTTTTTCAACAAATCGCAAGCAATGGGAAAAGTAATCCCATGTGGGGCGAGCTGCTCTACAGCTGCAGCGTGACTATCAGGGAGCACATCTCAGTAACTTGAATCAGTGCATTAATTTTTAATGACAGACCCTCCCCCACCACTTCAAACTCTTTTGAAGTAGAAAATGTTTTCTGTAATGAGGGCTTCGTTCTGGTGAGGCTTCCCAGGTGTCCGAGGAGAATCCTTTTAAAACATTTTACCACAAAAGCTTTAGTCGTGAGCTTGACTTTGCAGAGCATAATTACGCACTTCCCAAGCTAAACTCACCAATAGAATTAATTCCATTTTTACAAGTTTAAAAAAAAAATTATCCTTGGAATGCCCAGCATCTCTGCCAATGTTGGCATTTATTGCCTGCCCCTAGTTGCCCTGAATGAACTTGCTACACCCTCATCAGAACAACAGTTGAGAATTCATCACTTAGCTACAGAGTATAATGCCTCGTGTATCCTACTGTTACAGGGTATATTAAACTAACTCTGAAGGGGCGTAGTGAATATTGAAACCGTCACCCAATTAATGAAGAATGCCTGTTAGTAGAACTAATTAATGTATATTCTGATCAACTAGTTAAACAAAATATCAACTGATCAAAGAGAAATGTTCCCATTGGTTTGATACTTTAAGCAGTGTTAGAACTATTCAGATATGAACTAACAGAAATGCCATTGGCTCAGGGATGGCTCTTGTCACAGATTTTTGTTCCATTCCGTTTCGGGTAGTCCTGGATTTCCACTCTGAACTTCCTTGCCTCAGGAACTGGACCGTTTTCAGGAAACATGAACCTCCAAGACCAACAGTCAATAATACCATGTACTGCTGCTTCAGATGAGTCACTGCATTGCCATGGTATAAATCCATATCTACTTTGTCCAATTTGAGTTTATATGTTGGAAATGATCTGTCATTTATTTTATACAATGGTATGTAGTAGAGACTTTGATGTAATTATATATGTTGCAGTGTGGAGACATTTTCTGAATATATGAATAATAAATCCTATTTTAAAATTGATCGCGTTTATGCCTGTTCCTTTATTCCTTTTTCTCCTTCCCTGAAGATGCTTGAATACAATTCCAAATGCAGTAGCAGATCTAGTACTAACTGGGTATTCTCCAGGCACAAGAGTTTAGGCAATGGTTGGACATAACTGGGCTCAAGGCAATATGCAGTGCCTGTCTGGTCCACAATCCATTGCCTTACTGGCTGCTGAGTGGAAATTTGTTGCTTCAGAAGCAATCCATTGAAACCACTGTCAGCTATTTTGATGCCTCCTTGACTTTGCGAAACCTCTGTGAGCATGTTAGTTTATGTCCCTGTAATGGAAGCTAGCATTGTCGCTGCTATTGGTTTCAGGTGCAGGGTTAATGAACTGTAAGCTGTTCTTCGATCTGACCTGATGTTTTAGGGAAGATTACCGGCCAGCTTCACTTGGGTGAAGAAATGATTGCTGCATCGATTTATCTGCCATCGCACTGGTCAGAACCAGAATGTTAATTCAGAATTCTTCATTCTCGGATTATTAGGTTTTTATATCTCTTAGACTAAGCATATTAGGCAATCTGAATAGTTAGAAGTTCCTTTCGCAAGAACCCAACCCGTTAACTAAGCAACAGATAGCAAAACAGAAGGTTGAATGTATCCTCCACCATGTATAGTATCGGGCAAGGTTAAAGGCACATCCTGCCCCCTTGACATCTCCCAAGTGTGTCGCATTGTCCCGCAGCTGTTGAATACTATTATCTAGATTAAACTGCAGCCCACACCTTTGGCATATTGTTTATGATACCACACAGCAGCAACCCCAACTATACTTCTGTATTCTTCAGTTTGTGAAGGGTGTGGAATGAAGGAAAAAGGCAAGATTACCCACCTTGTAAGATATTCTCGCAGTAATATAGTATTGTTGTAGTTGGAAGACTTGCTTCAGTCCTGCTTTTTAGCATTGCTGTGAATATTCATGGGCGGGATTCTCCAATCCCCCGGCAGAGTGTCCATGCCATTGCGTGAACGGGCCGCTCCCACGACTAATCGTGGGCTAGGCCACATCGGAGGCCCCTCCGCCGATGTCCCGCCGGCCCAGAGCAGGTTAGAACGGCGCCGGCGGGATTCGGCTCTTTTCTTGCGGCTGCTCAGCCCATCCGGGCCGGAGAATCGGCGGGCCGGCCACATAGAGCGACCCGTTACCGGCGCCGCGCCAGTTCTCTGCGGAGAATCGCATGCCGGCATCGGGGCGGCGTGGCCCGTCCGCGGGGATTCCCCGGCCCATGGCTGGGAGAATCCCGCCCCATATCTTTATGTTCAGTTTTTTTCCCCCATAATCTATTCGTTTGGTTATAATCTGACAGCATGTAGGATTGCATGTTACTCCTAGAATTAAGAAAAAACAATTGGGGTATCTAGTTAGATATCATCCCTGGAGTGAAGATGTGGTTATTGGGTGGGTATGTGAAAATCACTCGCAGAATGAAGACAATTCCAAGGCCGGAGTGTTACTCCACCATCTTCCAGGACTGAGGGGGGAGGGGTGCAGTAGTGTGCACATTTACAGCCTATCAGATCCTGGTATTTTACCAGCACAAGGGGAGGCTTCGGCAAACTGCTTATCCTTGGGCTACTTGAGGCCAATTAATGGCCACTTAAGGATCTCTTCCTCCCACTGGTATACCCTGCTGGCCTTGTGTGTCAGAGGGAAAGGGTCCCTCCTGTACAGGCGCATTTTGATCTATTCCCTGGCAATACCTCTCCACCCTCCCAATGGCAGTCCCCACCTCCTGCTCCCGCCCACCCCCCACTCTGGCCCTGGCGAAACCACAAAGGTTTCACACTCCTGGCTCCAGTGGAGATTGCCATTTAGGACTGGCTGCAGCTCCAGCAGTACTAATGCTCCTGGTGAAGCTGGAGCTGGTGATCTGTGGGACCTCTAAGCAACTACCCCCCCCCCCCCCCCCCCCCCCACCGGGTTGGAGGCATAAGTCTTGACCTGAGCCAATTAATGGGTCCAATTCCAGCTTATTGGGTAGATTTATGTTGCTTCTCTCTTTAACCTGTGATTATCCTTCTCTCCAGTCACTCCGTCTAGACCTATAAAGACTTAATTACCTGCAAATACTCGCATTCAAAGTATCATCTTTCATCATTAAATTTGTCTATATATATGTGCTTATGGAATCCACCTCTTCATTCACCTGAGAAAGGCGCTGTGCTCCGAAAGCTAGTGATTCAAAACAAACCTGTTGGACTTTAATCTGGTGTTGTAAGACTTCTTAAAGATTTTAAGTGTCTGCCTAGTGTTTCCATTATTGGTAATATTTATACTTTCTCCTCTGTTATTGGTCTGAAAAGTTGTCCTTGGGGTGCAGTATGAGGGGGGGGGGGGGGGGTTGTAGATGAACTCCAAATTCACAGTAACCAAAGGATCTTGTTGTATTCTAGGGCACAATTTAACAGGGAAAAAACAAGATTCCTGTTTTGGGCTCATATAGTGGGGTATTTAACGGGACTCTGCCTTTTCTGAGCCTCGGTTGGGGACCCCCCCGATGTCGCACTTGCCCCTAGATCGTCAGTACAGGAAGGTGTCTCGCGGATCAGGCCGTCATTTTTAAATGCCGCCCTGATATTTCAACCTGCCATCTGTTCCACCACCGCGGCTTCTGGACCCCCCTCTTGCCCAATTTGCTTCGGGGGTCCTCAAGCCACCCCTCACCTCACCTCTTAAGGGTAGGGCAGCCCTGGCACAGGCACCTAGGCACTGGCAGCCTGGCAGTGCCACCTGGGTGGCCCTCACCCCCCCCCCCCCAATGGCAGAAGACCCCTGAGCATGATCCCTGGCCTAGGCACTGCCGGCCTGGTAATGCCACCTGGGTGGCAAGGTGCCCAGGTGCCAGCGTACCACCCTGCCGAGATCCCAACCACCCAGTGGCCTCCAATGACCTCGGAGCCCCCCCCCCCCCCCCCCGTGCCATTACACTTGGATCACATGTGTGTGGACCAGTGCGAAACGGCGCCATGGCGAGGCCGTTTGTTCCCATCGACATAAATGAGCCTAATAGCTCACTTAAATATGTTAATCTGGATCTCTCCCAAGGAGGCCCCTCGCGAGATTTAACAACCTCATCGCGTCACCAAATCGGTCGCATCGAGACCATTAGATTGCGCCCCTAATCCCCAAGAAATATAACCTTGGGGTCCTTGGTATAAATCTTCATCGTTATTTGAGTTGTGTCCAGTTTCCAGATGTTTTCCTGTGAAGCCGAACAGCTTTGTGAACCCGTCTACAGGTTCTGAACTTAGTTATTTTGCATAAATGTGTCCAGGCAAGCTGATTTTATGAATTTGAGTACTGGGCGAAGGCTGTGACATTAGCTCTGAAGAGTAATAGATGTTCTCGTATTGAGTAAAAGGAAACATGTCACTTGGAGGACAGGTCCAACCAATGTCCTGTAATGTAAAATACAACAACTGGCATTATAGTGCATTAGCAGGATACTGGTTTATTTCAGAAAGTGCTCCATCTAATATACGCGTTAAAATAATGAATGACACTCAGTGGCCTTATCAGGTGACTCCATCGCAACAATTGAAAGCAAAGTTCAACTGTTGCCTAAGAAGGGGAACTTGCACTGGTACCAAACTTCTCATGACCTCAGGATGCCCAAAAATGCTTCAACAGCCAATGAAGTAATTTTAAATTGTCATCAGTGCGGAAATGTGACAGAAGATAGCTAGGCTCCACAAACAAGAATCTGATTTTTAAAATGATATTTCAAAAACATCCAGTGCAGGCCGCCGGGGAGAATGCTCCTGCGCCTCTTCGCGATCGTGCCGGGGGATTTTAAAGTCCACCTTCAGGGGTCAAACCAAGCCTTGTTTTAACATCTCATTCAAAAGAAGGTACCTCAAACAGTGTATATGTGTGAGGTGCAGTGTGAACAGAGTACATCACATCAATGTTTTCACGAGCACATCCTGATGCAGCAGTGAAATTGATCCTAGACATGACAGTCTGCCCTTGTGCTTCTGGGCTAAAAACAAACATTCGGGTAGCTTTTGCCATTTTCCTATGATTGTGGTAGCAAGGATCAAGCCTGGGAAGACTCGATTCAAACCTCTTGCTGTGGCCCAAAATAAACGTCAGGGACAAGAGGCTCTTACACCGAGTTGAAAGGGTCAGTGTTTGAATACACTTCATTCCCTGTTCCTTATGCACAGCCTGTTTCCACCAATATTCACAGTCAGGAAGGATTGCACCTCTATTTTAGTGGGGTATCACTAGGGAGAAGGAGGTTTTGTGGCACAGTGGGTTAGCGTCCCTGCCTCTGAGCCCGAAGCTCTGGGTTTGAGTCCCATCCCAGGGCATGATGGTCAAGGAAGGTGCGTTCATAACGTGGCCAAAACAGGTTGGACGGTCAACCTGCAAAAACTTTCCAAACAGGCCTATGACTGGCGGTAAGTGTGGGCGAGGCTCCTGGTCAGTCACGCTTGGCGTGGGGTGGTGGCCCTCAAGCCATATGAGCCTCGGGCAACAGACTAGTGACCTGTTCCGGGAATTACAGACGAAGGTCTGCCTTAGTGCATCACTAGGTGCGGGAAGCGGATTAGGATCAATAGGGATGCTGTGACTATTATGCACCAAGTGCACTTATTTCTACAAAAGCAGTCTGATAAACAGTCCAGAAGATCGTAGACACCGCAAGCCAGGTATTGCAGCAATTGGATGATGTTATCATAGAACATAGAACATAGAACAGTACAGCACAGAACAGGCCCTTCGGCCCTCAATGTTGTGCCGAGCAATGATCACCCTACTCAAACCCACGTATCCACCCTATACCCGTAACCCAACCCCTCCCCTTAACCTTACTTTTAGGACACTACGGGCAATTTAGCATGGCCAATCCACCTAACCCGCACATCTTTGGACTGTGGGAGGAAACCGGAGCACCCGGAGGAAACCCACGCACACACGGGGAGGACGTGCAGACTCCGCACAGACAGTGACCCAGCCGGGAACTGAACCTGGGACCCTGGAGCTGTGAAGCATTTATGCTAACCACCATGCTACCGTGCTGCCCTCACCTTTACCTTCCGTTACCTTCATTCAGTAAATTTATTAGAGGACTCCCCTCCTAAAACAGCCTGCACTGAAAGCTCTGTCCCTCACCCATTGTTTCTATTCCAGTACCAGCGGATGTTACATTTGCAGCATACAATGTTTTTGCCTCTCCTGGGGGATGACATGCTTGTGGGAGAGTGAGCAGGGTTTAGCCACAGTGCTCAACTCTTCTGACGTGGACCAACTTTGATGGACCAGCCGCTCTTTTACTGTCTCCAATTTTGTATGTTCATTGTATAGCCCAGTGGCATGACTGGTGGGTAGATAGAAGCCTACTGACAGCGCACAGTCTCTGCTGCCTGCATCTCCCCAGACTGAGTTTGGGGTTGAGCAATCTGGCAGAGGAGAGAGATAGAGGAAGGAGGGAAGGTTCTTGCCTGGGAGCTGCTTGTTAACTTGGAATAAAATTGATTGTCCAGGATCATAGTGATGTCAACACAGTTTAAAAGTACGTAACAAAAAGAAGCGTTTGTGCAGTGCTTTTGGAGACTTTTCAATATGATTGGGCACTTCAGAAATGCCAGTCTTATCTTTAACCATCCAAAATAAGCAACTTTGAAAAAGGCACTGATCCCTAACATAAACAAAATAATGGGCACGGTTTCACGCGCAAAAAGGAGTCCCGTTTTGGGCGTGAACAGTGGGATGTTTCTGTGCACCTGCAGTGTTGGGAATGACCTCGCTATCTAATGGGGACTCTGCTGTTCCTTTTGGCCTCGGTTGGAAACGCCCTGCTCGCCAGTGCAGGAAGATGACCCGCGAATCAGAGCGCCTTTTATAAATGCTGCCTTCGTCTTTCGACCAACCTCCCCTCAGCATCCTCACCTTGGCCTCCGGACCCCCCTTCCCTCCCCCAACCTACCTCTTGGGGGCCCTCGATCTCCCCTCACCCTACCTCTTCAGGACAGGGCACCTCGGGCCCGATCCCTGGCATGGGCAATCTGGCACTTGGGCACCTTGGCACTCTGGCAGTTCCCCTGGCATTGCCACCCGGGAAGTGGTCAGGGAACTAGAGAGGATTTCAGAGAGTGTCTTAGAGTAGAATCCTGTGTTTCTGATTCTGGGTGAAAAAGGATATATAACATGGTGACCTTTGTTGCTTGTAAGAATACCCAATGCTTCAGGATTCCCGATGGAATTTTTGACATCTGTTCTCCACTCTAAATCCGATGCATTCCATAAAATATGGGACCTCTTAAGTTCACAGGTTGACTTGCTTTTGTTGAGCTTTCCTTGAGTGAATTCATCTTAGTTCAACTCAATTTGATTAATCGCAAGCCGTTTGTCTGAATCTCTATACTTTGGGGTATGTGACCTGTAGTGTTATCCTTCTGTAGTAATACGATCTTTCCCTCTTTTCCCCAATCGCTGTGGTATCTCATTGTCAGATTGATCCGGCACTTAAGCTGGAGGCTCTGGGAGCTCGTCTGGACTGACTTGTTCTGAAATGTTTTTGCTTGTATTTATACTGGCAATATTGTTTTGTCTGTACCCGTTTTGCCTCAATTCTTCTGTTATTTGTTGCGCTTATTGTTAAAAAATGGGGGGAAAAAACATGATTAAAAAAATATTTTTTCAAAAATCAGTTAATCTATGCAAGTGCGACAAAGGACATGCCTGGGTATTAGATGGGCAGTTCAAATTTGTATTGATCAAGGATGAAGATGCTGCTAAAGTCATAGTGAAAGAGGAGATAATTGAAAGTGAAAATTGCTTATTGTCACGAGTAGGCTTCAAATGAAGTTACTGTGAAAAGCCCCTAGTCACCACATTCCGGCGCCTGTTAGGAGATCCTGGATGAGTCAAATAAGATGTTGAAGAGGTGTTAGAAAGCCTCGCTGTACTACAAGTTGATAAGTCACTGAGACCAGATGGTACGCGTTGCAAGTTCTGAGGGAAGTAAGAGCAGAATTTTATGCTCCGGAATCCTCTCCCCCCTGACCTACCATCAACTGACCAACCCCCACCCCTCAGGTGCCCCCCTACCCTCCTGCCCCAGGGACCCCCATGATTCCAGGCAGGCCACTGCAGTGCTATGCCTGGCCATGTTCAAGAGTGAACGGAAGTCCTGCCCACTGCTAGTCAATGCTCAGATGAGCGTTAAATGGCGGTAGGAGTTAGAGAGTCGCCGACTGTGTGTTAGGCACCGACTCTCGTGATGGGGAGCACCATCCTTAAAATTCTGCCTTCACGGTGGAAAGTGCGGTGGTACCGGCCACAACTGTCCAATCTTCCTTCGGGTCAGGGGTGGGGCCAGAGGACAGGAGAATTCCAAATGTAGCCAAAAGAGGGTGTGAGACTAAACCGAGCAACTACAGGCCAGTCAGTTTAATCTTGGTGGTGAGAAAGCTTTCTGAAATGATAATCTGAGGCAAAATTAACAGTCCCTTGGAGAAGTGTGAATTAAATAAAGAATACCAGCATGGATTTGTTAAAGGTAAATTCTGGTTGATGAACTGGATAGCGGTTTTTGATGAGGGTCACATGGTTGGTGTGGTCTACATGGATTTCCAAAAGGCACGATGAGACGGAATTCCTCAATGGCCTTCCATGGTGGTCTATCTGATAATGCTGGCTCAAGCTTAACTCCAATGTTGGTAGTTTCCCCAATATTGATTCCAGTGCAACGGGGAGAGATACAAACCACAGCTCAGAAATGGCCCGTGTGGCCCACCTAGTCTATGCCAGTACTTATGGTCCACACAAGACTCTTCCCACTCTAATTCAGCTGACCCTATCAGCGTAATCTTCTATTCTGTTCTCTCTTGTGCGCTTATCTGGCTCCCTCTTAATATTCTTGACGTGCAGGCAAATCATGTTTGCATTGCTCTGAGTTAAGACATAATGAAAATGACTGTGGAATAATTGGTTTTTCAAGGCCATTGTTTTTCTAATAAAAATTTAGAGTACCCAATTTTTTTTTTCCCAATGAAGGGGCAATTTAGCGTGGCCAATCCACCTACCTTACACATCTTTGGGTTGTGGGGGTGAAAGCCACGCAAACACGGGGAAAATGTGCAAACTCCACACGGACAGTGACCCGGGGCCCGGATTCGAACCTGGGTCCTCAACGCCGCAGTCCCAGTGCTAACCACTGCGCCACATGCCGCCCTGATTCTGACCATTTTTTCCAAACATACCGGGCAGAGGCAGAAGGAACATGTTTGGGAGTTTGTTATCCTCCAAGGGCTTTGTTTCCAAAACACAATCATATGGGAATCAAATGCAGAATATGTTACTATTGCTAGATAAATGACACTCGATATAAAAAAGACACTAAAATACAGGATCCACATAACTAACGGCAGAATCCACCCCCACCCTCCCTTTCCCGCTTTATATAGATTCTCATTCATAGAACAGTACATAGAACATAGAACAGAACAATTCGAGTGTTAAGATGTCAATTATTGGTCATATTCTTTCAAGGTGATATGGCCACACTGCTGCCGTCGATTGCTCTGCAATGGCTTTTCTTGGCTTCTTTTAAACTCGAGCTCACTGCAAATTCCTGGGAGGGACTTCCTGGAATCACATTCTCCGTGGTAGAACCTGCCAAACAATAAACACCGCCAATTTATAAAAAAACTTTACGTCAATTCCACAGTACACAATTAGAACAGGACAATAGTGGGTGTGGCAGTGTATTACACACAGAATAGAGATCGTGTAACTCAGCTGTCTCAAACAGAGACAGGACCTTATGGTCAAAAGGAACATCTCTCCCAGCTGTTTTTTATAATCCATTCATGGGATGTGGGCGTCGTAGGTTGCCCTTGCATTTATTGCCCATCCCTAATTGCCCCTGAGGGGCAGCTAAGAGTCAACCACATTGCTGTGGGTCTGGAGTCACATATAGGCCAGGCCAGGTCAGGGCGGCAGATTTCCTTCCCTAAAGGACATTTGTGAACCAGATGGGTTTTCACGACAATCGACAATGGTTTCATGGTCATCACTAGACTTTTAATTCCAGGTTTATATTGAATTCAAATTTCCTCGTCCAGTTAAAATGCCACTATGCCACCGCCTCCCTCTGTTTGCGTTTTGTAGGCCACATTGCAACTCACCAATGCTCCTTGGACTCCCCCTGCCAACCACACGAGGTCTACCACCCAGAAGGACAAGGACAGCAGATGCATGGGAACCCCACCACCACTATCTTGCCATTCCTTCACTGTCGCTGGGAACTCCCTTCCTAACAGCACAGTGGGTGAAGCTACGCCACGTGACTTGCAGCGGTAAAAGAAGGCGGCTCAACCCCACCTTCTCAAGGGCAATTAGGGATGGGCAACAAATGCTGACCTAGCCAGCGATGCTCACAGCCCATGAAAGAATAAAGAGAAATCTTAGGCAAAGCAAGTGCACGGATCAGCGATGAGGTTAGGGAGGTGGGGAAAGGAGGACTAGGAAAAGGAAAGAATAGAGAAAACAGTTTTATGCAGTGAGTTGCTACAATCTGGAATGCACTGCCTGAAATTCGAAGGAAAACAATTAGCTGAAGTATGTAGATACAACAGGGGAGTGGGACTGATTTGGATAGCGCTCTTTCAAAAGCTGTTCCAAACACAATGAACTGAATGGCCTACTTCCATGTTGTATCATTCTATGATGGTTCTCCTCTGCTCCTGGCAGATGAGTGTAAAGAAAGCATTCATAACCTTGCCAGAACTAGCGGATGGAGGAAATTGTCTCCGAATTGGGAAACTAGGTCAGAGAGTTTTCAAAATGTATAGTGACACTTGCAATTTTTCTTAATTCTTACAAGTGTCTGAAGGATGATGTAGGTAATCCAGACTGAATAAACAATTGAATAAAGAAGGCAGGGCAGAAATGGGAATCAAAGAGTATTGATATAAATAATGGCCGGGATTCTCCGACCCTGCGCCGGGTCGGAGAATCCCCGGGGGGAGGCGCGAATCCCACCCCGACGCCGGCTGCCCTATTCTCCGGCGTCGTTTTTCAGGGGCCAGCGGGATTCCTTCCACGCTGGTCAGGGGGCCGTTGACAGCGGCCTCCCCGGCAATTCTCCAGGCCGAGTGGCCGTAAACTTTTGGCCAGTCCCGCAGGCGTGAATTACTCACCTCACGCACGGAGGGACCTGGCAGGTGAGTGTGCAGGGGTGGTCCTGGGGGGGGGGGGCACAGGGGGATCCGACCCACGGGGGGCTCCCACGGTGGCCTGGCCTGCGATCTGCGGGAGGGCTGGTTCCGTGGGGGGGCCTTCTTTCCTCTGCGCCAGGCTCCTGTACGGCTCCGCCATATTGCCCGGGGGCCAGCGCGGAGAAGGGAACCCCCGCGCATGCGCGGCAATACACCAGCCATTCTGCGGATGCACGGAAATACGCCGGCCGGTCCGCGCATGCGTGAGATCACGCCAGCCATTCCGCGCATGCACGAACTTGCGTCGGCCCTTCGGTGCTGACTGGAGCAGCAGGAACGACTCCAGAAGCAACCTAGCCCCCTAGAAAGGTGAGAATTCCTCACTTTGGGAGGCCGTTGACGCCGGAGTCGTTGGCGCCAGTTTTCCCGCTGGCGTGGGGATATAGCCCCATTTTTAGAGAATCCCTCCCAACGTGTCAAACGGATGACCCTGAGTGGCAGGCCATCACTCGCTAGTACTGGTGAAGACCACTGCTTTGATGAATAAACTCAACATATTTTAACACTCAACATATAATAACATTTGATAGAGAAAAATTCAGATTCAGGGGTTCTGCCTGAAATCTAAAATGTGCCTCATTCTAAATTCTGAAACACGTCAAGTTAATTTATCCTTGGACATTATTTTCAATGTCTTCTATCCACTATATCTGCTGTCAGATCCATTGCTAGAACCTTCATTTTAATATACAGCTCAGCAAAAGCTAAACCATAAATCATTAATTATTGGTACAGGGTTTTGGATTGAAGAATAAATTGGGCAATCTTGGAGCTGAGGATTAAAAATAAATCAAACGCAAAGTGGTTAAATCCCACATGACTGGCTAGAAATCAGCGGAGAAAACCTATCCAAATTTCATCTCAAAATAGCGCATTCGGAATCGTATACGGGGAATTTAGTGGATAAGTTTTTTAAGTTGCAAGTTGTTTTGGTTCAAGCAGAAACAAACCGACTTAAAGTACTTAGTTCTCACCTCACCTCAATTTAATCGGAATGAAATTCGACCCCTGCCCCTGGGATATTCCCGGCAAACTTAATAAATGGTGAAATATGACAAATAAGGAATTGTAATGTTAATGAGCCAACTAATTATGACATGGGTTCAACCAATCAGTACACATAAAAAACTATAATGGGGCAGTAGTGCGGAATATTTAACACAGACTGAGAGAGGACTTACATCATAGATTTCATCTGGGTCTGTTTCGACTGGAGTGCTGGGTATATTTAAGCGGAGAGAGGCAGGAACGGCATATGTTGAATCCAAAGATGCATTATCTGCATATAAATCAAATGAAAGCATCAGACAGTCTGAAATGCTCCTGAAGAGCTGGCACTAGCATTTATTAGTTCAAAAAGCAATTTTAAAACTCTGTTGGAATGTTGCCTTTTAAAGCAAGGAGATTGGAACATAAAGGGATGGTTGTTCAGTTACATCGCTGCATGGAAGGATGACAGGGATATTATCTTACAGTTATACAAAAGTCTAGTTAGAAGCCCTTTAGGAGACTGCATTAAATTCTGGGCAATGCGTCTCAGGAAGGACATAGTGGCCTTGTAGCGGGTGCAGCACAGATTCGCCAGAATGATACCAGATATAAAAGGATTAAATTATGAGAACAGGGTGCATCAGCCAGGTTTGTGTTCCCATTAGTAGAGAAGATCAAGGGCCGATCTAATCGCTGTCTTTTTTTTTCAAATTTAGAGTACCCAATTAATTTTTTCCAATTAAGGGGCAATTTAGCGAGGCCAATCCACCTACCCTGCACATCTTTGGGTTGTGGGGGTGAAACCCATGCAGACATGGGGAGAATGTGCAAATTCCACACGGACAGTGACCCAGAGCCGGGATCGAACCCGGGACCTCGGCGCCATGAGGCAGCAGGGCTAACCCACTGCGCCACCGTGCTGCCCCTAATCGAGGTCTTTAAGACGATGAATGGAGTTGACAGGGTTGAAACAATTTTGTCCTGGTGGAGTATCCAGAACACAAAGTCATAACATGAGAATCAGACTGAGGCCGTTTTGAGTTGATATCAGGAAGCATCTCTTCACCCAGAAACGTGGTGAAATCTGGAATTCTCTCCCCCAAAAAAGCTCTTGCGGTTGAGAGGGGGTCAATTGAAAATTTGAAAACTGAGATTCATCGATTTTTGACAGGCAAAGGTATTAAGGCAGGGGTGGGCAAACTACGGCCCGCGGGCCGCATGCGGCCCGCCAAATGTCTTTATGCGGCCCAACAAGTCATAAAAAAAATAATAATTAAAAAAAAAATATTTTAAAAAAAAATTTTTTTTTAAAGGTAAATGGGGGGGGGGGGGGCAGTTGGGTTACTTACTGGTATAGGGTGGATACGTTGACTTGAGTAGGGTGATCATTGCTCGGTACAACATCGAGGGCCGAAGGGCCTGTTCTGTCATGTACTGTTCTATGTTCTATATGAGGCGCCCAGAATCATAACCGGGCGAAGTAATTATTTTACTTAATATACTATGCGGCCCTTTAAAATTGTGAATTTCTGAATGTGGCCCTTGCACGGAAAAGTTTGCCCACCCCTGTATTAAGGGAACCAGGAACTAAGCTGGGTAGATGGAGTTGAGACAGAGTGATTCAGCCATCTCATTGAATTGCACGACAGGCTCAAAGTGCCTGTTCCTCTTTTGTACACATTCTACTTCCCCAATACATATCTCCTTTAGTTGGAAATGGGCCGTGAATCCTGTAAAAAATTCTTTTCTGCTCCAGTTTTCTCCCATGTCTTATTCCCTTACTGAGGAATGGCTTTGGTTTGCGACCCAAGTGCCCATTATTTGCTTGTGTTCCTTGACAAAAAGTGTCACCAGGTTATTTGAGTGTGAAAGATGTCAGATGCCTGATCCTAATGTCATCACTCCACTATTACCATCTTCCCCAGTCGGAGATGCAATCGGGGTTGCAGTGCAAGGATCAGGAAAACAAACCGTAGCTGAACTTCCTTTTCTCTTGCGCAGGAACACCTGTTCAATTTGGAGTAGTGTTGAGGTGAGTGCCCAGAGCAGAGACGCCTGCATTATATTTAGGTTAAATACATATTATTTGCTATTATACTAAGGCTATCAGGCAGCATGGTAGCACAGTGGTTAGCACTGTTGCTTCACAGCTCCAGTGTCCCAGGTTCGATTCCCGGCTTGGGTCACTGTCCGTGCAGAATCTGTGCACTCTCCCCGTGTCTGCGTGGGTTTCTTCCGGGTGCTCCGGTTTCCTCCCACAGTCCAAAGATGTGCAGGTTAGGTGGATTGGCCATTCTAAATTGTCCCTTAGTGTCCAAAACTAAAAGGTTGGGTGGGGTTACTGGATGTTACAGGGTTAGGGTGGAGGTGTGGGCTTGGGCAGGGTGCTGTTTCAAAGGGCCGGTGCAGACTTGATGGACTGAATGGCCTCCTTCTGTACTGTAAATTCTATGACTCTATTGCGCTAAGAATGGATCAGTCCTCGCTAGAATAGAGCATAACAATTTTCAGAGGCACCATGGGGTTTACTTGGTCACATTCCTGCAGAGGGTCAGTTCACACCGATGCACAGTTTATTCCACAGAACTGCCCTTGACAGCCTCCAGGCAGCTGTCTCTGAACAATGAAACCAGCTATCAAAGTCCGGATCAGGAGGTCTCCAGCTTGGGAGTTAATGTGAAGGCCCAAGGACAGTTGATAAAGGGATCTGGAAAACATCATTAAGGGGCCGCTGTCTGTTCATGAGCTGATCACGCAGCCCCATCAGGTCTAGTAACTAATTTCATTGGATCTAAAGGTAATTTATAATCTGTACGATTGGCTCGTGTCCAGCCGAGGTGGGCTCAGATACTGTTTTGAAACTGTATAAGTATTGATGATTGTCTTTGTTCAGTAGAGAAGTGCATGGTAAACCGAGCCACTTTTACTCTTCTTCAGCATAACCAATAAACTGACGTTGGAGCAGACCCAAGGGCTGAGTGATTAGTTCGGATTCATTCCCGCTATCAGTAGTGGGATAAGCATGATTTATAAATGATTATGTACCTTTGTTCCTCCCCATTTCCCCTCAACATTCCCTGGTCTCTCCTCTCCTCTCCCTCCCTCCCTCTATATCCCCTTTCTTCCTTCTCCCCCTCCTTTCTCCACTTTCCCTACCTCCCCCTTCCCTTTCATCCCTGCCCTCATCATTCCTCCCTGTATCTCTCCTTCTTCTTCTTCCTTTCTTTTCTCTCTTCCCGGCCTCCCACCTTCCCTTCTCCCTTTCTTTCCTCTTCCATCCTTGATCTTCTTTACCCCTCGTTTCCTTTTTCCTTCTCCACCTTGGCCCAGTATCCACATCATTCCTCCCACCCTCCACCCCTGTTTGTACTGAATACTACATGGCCTTGGCTACCCTGTCCTGACTTGACAAATATATAATATAATATAATGATCTTCATTGTCACAAGTAGGCTTACATTAACACTGCAACGAAGTTACTGTAGCAGGTACTGTCAAGGACAGTATTACGGTGGCAGAAAGGGTGCAAGATGGGGACTCTTCTTCCGAGGTAGTATGGGCTGAGGTTAGAAACAGGAAAGGAGAGGTCACCCTGCTGGGAGTTTTCTATAGGCCACCTAATAGTTCTAGAGATGTAGAGGAAAGGATGGCGAAGATGATTCTGGAAAAGAGCGAAAGTAACAGGGTAGTTGTTATGGGAGACTTTAACTTTCCTAATATTGACTGGAAAAGATATAGTTCGAGTACATTGGATGGGTCGTTCTTTGTACAATGTGTGCAGGAGGGTTTTCTGACACAATATGTTGACAGGCCAACAAGAGGTGAGGCCACTTTGGATTTGGTTTTGGGTAATGAACCAGGCCAGGTGTTAGATCTGGAGGTAAGTGAACACTTTGGAGACAGTGACCACAATTCGGTGACCTTTACATTAGTGATGGAAAGGGATAAGTATACCCCGCAGGGCAAGAGTTATAGCTGGGGGAAGGGCAATTATGATGCCATTAGACATGACTTAGGATGTGTAGGTTGGAGAAGTAGGCTGCAAGGGTTGGGCACACTGGATATGTGGAGCTTGTTCAAGGAACAGCTATTGCGTGTTCTTGATCAGTACGTACCAGTCAGACAGGGAGGAAAGGGTAGAGCGAGGGAACCGTGGTTTACCAAAGAAGTGGAATCTCTTGTTAAGAGGAAAAAGGAGGCCTATGTGAAGATGAGGCGTGAAGTTTCAGTTGGGGCGCTTGATAGTTACAGGGAAGCGAGGAAGGATCTAAAGAGAGAGCTAAGACGAGCAAGGAGGGGACATGAGAAGTCTTTGGCAGGTAGGATCAAGGAAAACCCAAAAGCTTTCTATAGGTATGTCAGGAATAAAAGAATGACTAGGGTAAGAGTAGGGCCAGTCAAGGACAGTGGTGGGAAGTTGTGTGTGGAGGCTGAGGAGATAAGCGAGATACTAAATGAATACTTTTTGTCAGTATTCACTCAGGAAAAAGATAATATTGTGGAGGAGAATGCTGAGACCCAGGCTATTAGAATAGATGGCATTGAGGTGAGTAGGGAAGAAGTGTTGGCAATTCTGGACAAGGTGAAAATAGATAAGTCCCCGGGGCCTGATGGGATTTATCCTAGGATTCTCTGGGAAGCCAGGGAAGAGATTGCTGAGCCTTTGGCTTTGATTTTTAGGTCATCATTGGCTACAGGAATAGTGCCAGAGGACTGGAGGACAGCAAATCTGGTCCCTTTGTTCAAGAAGGGGAGTAGAGATAACCCCGGTAACTATAGGCCGGTGAGCCTAACATCTGTGGTGGGTAAAGTCTTGGAGAGGATTATAAAAGATACGATTTATAATCATCTAGATAGGAATAATATGATTAGGGATAGTCAGCATGGTTTTGTGAAGGGTAGGTCATGCCTCACAAACCTTATCGAGTTCTTTGAGAAGGTGACTGAACAGGTGGACGAGGGTAAAGCAGTTGATGTGGTGTATATGGATTTCAGTAAAGCGTTTGATAAGGTTCCCCACGGTCGGCTATTGCAGAAAATACGGAGGCTGGGGATTGAGGGTGATTTAGAGATGTGGATCAGAAATTGGCTAGCTGAAAGAAGACAGAGAGTGGTGGTTGATGGGAAATGTTGAGAATGGAGTTCAGTTACGAGTGGCGTACCACAAGGATCTGTTCTGAGGCCGTTGCTGTTTGTCATTTTTATAAATGACCTAGAGGAGGGAGCAGAAGGATGGGTGAGTAAATTTGCAGACGACACTAAAGTCGGTGGAGTTGTAGACAGTGCGGAAGGATGTTGCAGGTTACAGAGGGACATAGATAAGCTGCAGAGCTGGGCTGAGAGGTGGCAAATGGAGTTTAATGTGGAGAAGTGTGAGGTGATTCACTTTGGAAAGAATAATAGGAATGCGGAATATTTGGCTAATGGTAAAATTCTTGGTAGTGTGGATGAGCAGAGGGATCTCGGTGTCCATGTACATAGATCCCTGAAAGTTGCCACCCAGGTTGATAGGGTTGTGAAGAAGGCCTATGGTGTGATGGCCTTTATTGGTAGAGGGATTGAGTTCCGGAGCCATGAGGTCATGTTGCAGTTGTACAAAACTCTAGTACGGCCGCATTTGGAGTATTGCGTACAGTTCTGGTCGCCTCATTATAGGAAGGACGTGGAAGCTTTGGAACGGGTGCAGAGGAGATTTACCAGGATGTTGCCTGGTATGGAGGGAAAATCTTATGAGGAAAGGCTGATGGATTTGAGGTTGTTTTCGTTAGAGAGAAGAAGGTTAAGAGGTGACCTAATAGAGGCATACAAAATGATCAGAGGGTTAGATAGGGTGGACAGCGAGAGCCTTCTCCCGCGGATGGAGGTGGCTATCACGAGGGGACATAGCCTTAAATTGAGGGGTAATAGATATAGGACAGAGGTCAGAGGTGGGTTTTTTACGCAAAGAGTGGTGAGGCCGTGGAATGCCCTACCTGCAACAGTAGTGAACTCGCCAACATTGAGGGCATTTAAAAGTTTATTGGATAAGCATATGGATGATAAGGGCATAGTGTAGGTTAGATGGCCTTTAGTTTTTTTCCATGTCGGTGCAACATTGAGGGCCGAAGGGCCTGTACTGCGCTGTATCGTTCTATGTACTGTGAAAAGCCCCTAGTTCTTACCTATTTCTTTGACGCACGGTTTGGGCTTTGGTACAATATATCGTTGTGCAAGGTTACTGGTGTATTTCTGGCTTTCATTCATGCGGAGTGCGTTGTATTGATGATTCCTATGTAGAACAAACAGAGTAAGTCACGGCAAATGTCAAAACCAATAACAACTAAATCCCCAGGTGTCCTCCCTTCCTAAAGAATGCAGAGTATCTGAGTGAGGGGTTCGGCGACTATCATTAACTCCCAGTGAAATTGCTGAATGGTTTATAGTCATTGAAACTATGCAACCCTCAACAGGTCTGCTACGTACGACCTAATCTGAAGGAATGGCAGTGTTGTAACCTGAAAGAAACTGGGGAAAAGTTAATATGATGTCTGTGAGGTCAGCGTACTCAGGTGATATATTCAATAAATTCCGAACCTCTTATGCCTCACCCACTCCCCTTCATCTTATGGACTTATTCCTGGCTATTCTACCAGTGAAATACTGTCAATGTTTGATACCCTCCTTTCATTGCCACCCAGCAACTGCAAACCAAACGTTCATACTGAGGCCATTGTGCATGGCTTCATTATGAAAAAAGGAAATGAAAATGGCTTATTGTCACGAGTAGGCTTCAATGAAGTTACTGTGAAAAGCCCCTAGTCGCCACATTCCGGCGCCTGTCCGGGGAGGCTGGTACGGGAATCGAACCTTGCTGCTGGCGTGCTTGGTCTGCTTTAAAAGCCAGCGATTTAGCCGAGTGAGCTAAACCAGCCCCTGAATGCTTATGAATGCTTGGCTGAGTTCCTAGACTTATTACTGGATTAGCTCAGTGGGGGATTGGTTTTCACAGGCTGAAGTGGGGTGTTGTCTTTGATTGATTGACTTTTTTTGTGGTTATAAGAAGTTATTCCTTATTTGAACATTTTTTTCCAATTCAGGTATTTTTATTTGGGCAAAATCAAGGGGTGTGAAGTGAGGTAAAGTTTCTGTTATTATTACTATAATGTATGATTGTCACATTTATAGGGTTTGAAGAGTAGCATTTATTTCATTTTTAAAATGTTTTCCAAATTAAAGGACAATTTAGCGTGGCCAATCCACCTGCCCTGTACATCTTTGGGTTGTGGGGGATGAAACCCACGCAGATACGGGGAGAATCTGCAAACTCTACACAGACAGTGACCCAGGACCGGGTCTTCGGTGCCATGATGCAGCAGTGCTAACCACTGCACTGCCATGCCGCCCTGCAGCACATATTTCAAAGGAGATTTTTGAATGGATTCTTTTGAGTGCATTCCATATTACCATTGTTATTATACAGCTCATTGGTTCTATTGCACGTATTGGGCATGGAGGGTGCAGTTGTAAAGGATATGGGGAGCATACAGGAGCAAGGGGAATGGAGGTAGCATGGTGGGGTGGGTGAGGGGAGAGGACTAATAGGTCTAACAGCTTTTAATACAACTGAGATGGAGTCCCAGAAAAATTACCTGACTCCAGCCTCCTGCTGCATTGGTGGAGATTTGCACCCAGGTTGTGGTAGTATGACTAGGGGTATTATGGTACCTGTGAGCGTGAGCTGCCATTGGTGCAGAGGGCTCGCTGCCCATTGGCCCAGGTATCGTGTTCTCCGTATTCCTATTGGCTAAGAGGAAGGTAGCTCCGCCTACGAGGCAGGGTATAAGAACCCGTGTGCCCCAGCAGCCAGACCATTTCTGTACGTCTGCTGCCGGGCTCACTTCTTGCTGATTAAAGCCTTTTGTTTCGGACTTCACCTACGTTTCGTGTCCATTGATTGTGCATCCAGGTATCTGCCATTATTTTAATTTTCTGACTGGGAAATTTCCAAAAGCAAATATCATACCAAATAAACTCTCTCTCTTTCAGTACTCTCAATGGGAATGCTTTACTGACATCTAGTGCTGGCATTGTGTCTTTCCCAAGACATTCAGCACAGGAACTCGGATTTTCAAAACCCTCTTTCGTCTCAGCAATTTTCTTCCACTGTTGCTGGACCAGTCTTGATCATTAATCCCAGTCTATACTTTAGGCTGGATTAACTGAATTTTTGGGGAATTCAATGGCATTGAGTTAACCCTTGAGTGCCCAAAGTTCGGGCGTGCAACGTAGAACGCATTGACGCCACGATCGAGGGACCGGAACATGGCATTTCATTTGACGCCCGGTGCAAACCTCGATTTTCGGTGGACGCCAAAT